>NC_083329.1:42411580-42739535 GCF_963455315.2 Globicephala melas | reverse complement strand
GCCATAAAAACTTTGGCTTACAACAACCATTATAGGTACAAATAGATATATATAACAAGAGCTTTACCAATTCAAACACGTGGAAAAACCACTCCTCCACCGCAGTGATATGAGCTCGATAGACAATACCCCTGTCAGACCCAATTCCTTGCCCAAGTTTAACTCTTTTTAAAATGGGGCTTATAACTTTTCTGTTAATGATGGCTACTTTTGTTATCCAGAAAACCATTCATGCTTCCTGCAGGTCCAGGGACGTGACTTTTTCCCTCTCCTACAACAAAGGCAGGGTGCAGGCAGAAAGAGAGCACAGCATGACTAATAAGGTACATGCTTTTGTTAGTGACCACAGGTAGGAATGCTTTGGGGTTCCCATGCTAAGGCCAGATTGGTCAATGCAAACCAAAAAGAGTAGGATTTTTGTAAGATTCTTGGGGTGCACAACAGGAAGGCCCTGGGAGGTGGAGGAGAATGCTTATCAAAATGGTGGTTGGTAGAGTCATACCAGAAACTTATATTTACTTGTGACTCTGCGGACTGTTATCTAGGGCGTGAGCCCGCAGGAGAGGCTGGTGTCAGTTCAAAGCCACACAAAATAGATGCTGAGGCATCAACAATATGGAGTAGGTTAGCTAAACTTAACACCTCCCAAAGACCTCATCTCCAGTTACCATCACATTGGGGTTACAACTTCAACGGATGAACTTTTGGGGGAACACAGTTCAGTTCACAGCAAGTGCTTATTATGTGAAACAGATACTGTTAAAAACAAAATTCAACTAAGTAAATTTTAAAGACCTTATTGGTTTTATTCAATGGTTCATGAATTGGGGGCAATCCAATCTAGCAGACAGAAAGGAGCTCCAAAGAGCTGTACAAAATGAAAGACTTTTATAGGCAGAGGGAGCAGGAACAAGGAAGTTATACTATGCAAAAATATAGGTTGGTTATTGCAAGGTCACATGCCTTACAGGGGATGTCAGGGGTCTAAGAGGCAGATTACTTAACTAATGCTGATCAGGTGACTCCTGATTGACTGGTTTAAGATTCCTTTTCTGGGAGAGCCAAAACTGTAACTAAGTCAAATTTTGGTGACGTGGTGCTTAGTGTTAAGTGACTCTATTTGGGGCCTGTTGTCTTGTTTTTAACAATAAAGACCAAATACTGTACTTCTTTCATTGACTTTTTCTTTTAAGATAACTTCAGGGCATTCTCTTTATTGTGATTTATCAATGATCACCGTTCACTACAATGCTTTGTATACCCCCGTCCTGACAATGAGTCTTTCCTAGGAGGCAGGTCGCGAAGTTCATTGACTTTTTTGAAGACAGAAAAAAGATTTATTCTTTATATTTCTCATTAGGAAACATTCAGAGATGTTTGCTGGACAAAAAGGAAAAACAGTCCAGGTACACATGTGCAAACTCTTTATTGTAGAGAATGTTCCTAATCATGGTCTTATCACCATAGTTATACTTATGTTATACACCATAGCCTATAGTTATACACCATAGCCTACACTTAATGAATGTTAATGTTAATGTTAATGATTGATTGACATTCTGACAATGTCAATGCAGGAATAAACTAAAGTCTTTGGAAGCTATGAGTAGGCAGGTTCTAGTTTTCTAGATGAATCATGGGAGTGTAATCTGAGCACTACCCTGTAGAAGATGCACATGCAATGTATCATTGCTTTTCTCTGCAATTGATAAAACTGGCATAAATAGAATTAGAATAGAACCTCTTTTTAACATATAATCAAATAATGAAACTAAACAATGATCATCAATGGGCACTGATATTACAAAAAAGTGAAACAACTAGGTAATATTTACCTCTTGATCGATGCACATAACACTGGTATGACATAGTGTACCAAAAAGAAAAGAACGAAAAAAAGGACCTGAAACAAATAGACTGAGTCTATATATAAATCTAACTACCTAACAGTTTAGAGAAAGTGCAGGGGTGTATAAAATGATACCTCATAGCATGTAATTAGCAAAATTCAGAATGTGGGAACACTATAGGAAAAGTGATCCAATATCTTTAATAAATTAATTAAAACAGAAAAAAGAGGAACAACCATGTATGTTAAGCTGAGACTTAGCTAAATGCTGGTGCAAGAACTTTCTTTGGACAAAAATGGAAAAATTTGAATGCTGGTAGCATATTTAATTGTATTAATTACTTATATTTTACTACTGTTTTTCAAGTATTATTGATGTTATGTTATCTTAAAAAGTCATTTCCTTTAAATGTAAGCACATACATAAAGAAAAACTGTAATTCGTAGAATTAACTTCAAAACAATACAGTTTAGAAGCAAAAAACAGGATTGTGGATTTTTTGATAGCTTGGTAATGACTACATGGGGGTTCATTGTCCTATTTGCTCTAGTTTTGTTTATGTTTTAAGTTTTTCCACTGGAGGACAAACATAATATTAGAACTATGATTGTCAGCATTATCTTCAGGGGGAAAAAGCTTATTAGGAGCCTAGCTGTATAACTGTCATATATATATATATATATACACACACACACACACACACACACACACCTTCTGGGCTTCATGAATAACGATTTTGGAAATGGGCAAGTTTCTTTATTATTAAAATAAATAACTCCTCTGGCAATTTTAATGTGTTGCCAGAAAGTTGAAATTAAATAAATCTAAACCTCCCCATCTAATATCTAGCTTACAGAAAATGCAAGGGGCAGGGGAACATGTTAAATAACACCCTGAGTATGCAATCAATAAAACCCACAATGAAGGAACTTTAGAGTACAATTGATGCAGTAGTATTTTTCAAAAACAACGTAATAAACAAAAGGTGGTGGTTGAGTAGAGGCACATCAGTCAAATAAAATATGTAAATATTGTTTAATCAATTCACATGCTATTCTCATCTCTGTGGGGAAAACACAAAAGGAAGAAAACATTGGAAACTATTTTTTTCATTCTGACTACAATCACTCTAACCCTTAATTACCTTGTTTTTCCCCCAACAGAGACATATTTATAATCAATTCTTTATCGACTGAGCATTGTCTGACTTTCAGTAAGCCACATAACCTTAGATAAGCCACATAACACTTACCACAACCTAAGTTTTGTAGGAGGTATTCCTGCAGGGGGAGTCATATGCAATATTTTAGTAATAAACAGCCTTGCCCATTGCCCAGGAGAACACAAGCATTTTTTTTCACAACGTCTCAAGGCCTTTGAGAATGCCCTACAAGTAGTAGGTGCTTAATGAATGTTCGTTGAATAACTACATAAATTGAAAAATAAATGAAGCTTCTCATCATTAGTAAGCATAAAACTTCTATAAGTTTAGCAGCAAGATGAGTCCTTTTTAGGAAGTGAAGTGGTGATCTAATAACTGATATAAGGAGAATTAAGTGCACAAATTAAATGTTGCCACATAAGAAACAACTCACAACTTAATAGTCTGAAACAACAATAATAAACATGGCTCAGGAGTCTACAGCTCACTTGAGTTTGCTTATATAACCAGAGTTTACAACTTCACTAAATTTAAAAGTGATACACAATTTTTTGGTGGGTGGGGTAGAGTTGCTTTATAATGTTGTGTTAGTTTCTTCTGTACAGCTAAGTGAATCAGCTATAGGTATACATATATCCTCTCCCTCTTGGGCCTCGCTCCCACTCCCTCTCCCATCCCATCCATCTAGGTCACCACAGAACACTGAGCTGAGCTCCCTGTGCTATACAGCAGGTTCCCACTAGCTGTTTTACACATGGTAGTGTATATATGTCAATCCCAATCTCCCAATTCATCCCACCCCCCACTTCTGCACCCCACATCCACATGTCCATTCTCTATGTCTGGGTCTCTATTCCTGCCCTGCAAATAGGTTCATCTGTACCATTTTCCTAGATTCCACATATATTCGTTAATATATGATATTTGTTGTTCTTTTTCTGACTTACTTCACTCTGTATGACAGACTCTAGGTCCATCTACATCTCTACAAATGATCTAATTTTGTTCCTTTTCATGGCTGAGTAATATTCCATTGTATATATGTACCACATCTTCTTTATCCATTCATCTGTTGATGGACACTTATGAAATGTCCATGTCCTGGCTATTGTAAATAGTGCTGCAATGAACATTGGGGTGCATGTGTCTTCACAAATTTTTATCTAATATACCATTCATGTTTCAATTTTGTCACTTGGCTCAATGTGTTTCATTGTATTTGTTTTCCTCCAGTATGTGATGTTGGAATAGGTCATTGAAAGGATGTGACCATCAGTTGTCCCATGAGCTGGATCTGGGCAATCAAAGCCTCCTCACCCCCTCCCCTCTCTTTGGAGTGTATGTTCTACCCATAGTGGGAGCCGTTTCAAGGATGCAGCCTTGAGCGAGCACTGTGTTGTTGAGACCATCTGGATGGTATATGTGACTGAACCCAGTTAAGGCCTCTGTATAAACTTTTAAGATTCTGGCAGGCAGGTGTAGAGATCTACTCGCCTTATGGCCACCCAAGACAAGCCTCATATATAAGTTCTCTTGCTTGTTAAACCTGAAACCTATCAATATTGAGGGGTCTGCCTCTTTCTTCAGTCTCTTCTTGCTGTTTGTGTTAGGGGTCAGGACCAACATGCAAGGCCCTGCATGTAAGTGTCATGTCTTTTATTGTCATCTATTTTAATTTTTAAAGTTTCACACAGCCTTTTTTGCTCCTACAATATTGATACAGTTAAAGAATACATTCTATTTTGGGTCAGTCTAAAGCTTTCTCAGTACTAGAATCAGATGCATTTCTTGCCTGAATACCTTATAAGAATTATCTTGTCTTTGTTAGAATATCATACCTGGAAGTGTCCATCTATGCTTCATTGATGATTTAATTATTGATTGCCTGTTTGATTTCTCAACTTTGTAGCTACTATTTTTTTTTCCCTTGCAACTTATTAGTGATCTGTAGAGTGACATTTCAAGATCATGTAAGACATAATATTATTTTTTCTTCTTAGCCTATTGCTTTTTTATTATTATGTAATATTATTTCTCACTATTTTCAATTTTTCCTTGAGCTCTATTTTTACCCTAAAATATTTTTGCTACATCAGATTTTATGAATCAATTATTGATTAATTAATACTTATTGATTTTTTTGATGAAATGATCGATTTCCTATTGTGTCTACTTTAGATATTTTCTTCATTTTGAAAATTTCATTTTATACTTCTCTCTTGCAAACGAACGATAAGGCAAATTTTCTTTGTCCAACTAGTGACTGAAAAATTACACAAGTTGAGATTCCTTATATCTTTAGAATTCTGACCATATTTATAATTTTTGCTTTCTGTTTACCCACCCCTTTTATCTTTTTCTTCTCTCCTGACTTTTCTTCAATTTTTTTTTCCATATATTCTTCCCTTCTACTTTCTACACTTCTCATTATAAACTGTAAAATATGTTACTGTGTGGTTATTCTTTAAAATCCTACATACATAGTCATAAATACTTATTATGATGTGAAAAATAATTCACTACTTTTGTCATCTTCAGAAACACAACCTAGATGTTATCAAGCTTTAACTATCAGGGAAAAACTTTTATGCTCACTTCTATCTTCTATTGTTTTACTACATCATTAGTTTTAACTTTAAAGAAGTTTCTTAACACTAAATATGTTCATGTTTCTTGGAATTTTAGTGTTCAAGCTTCACTTTAACTGCGTTTTTTTTTCTTTTGCTCTATTGCTTTTTTCC
This sequence comes from Globicephala melas, assembly GCF_963455315.2. NCBI lineage: Eukaryota > Metazoa > Chordata > Mammalia > Artiodactyla > Delphinidae > Globicephala > Globicephala melas. The sequence goes on along the minus strand of NC_083329.1, from coordinate 42,733,782 downwards.
TTTCCTCTAATCTTTCCTCTTCCCCCTCCCTCCCCTTTGTTAAGTTTCTTCCATTCTCTCTAACAGACCTGAGTTCAGAACCCAGTCTCTTAAAGGCACTTTAAAAAATGATGCCCTTGGATGATGTGAAGATACTGTAGATTCATTCACAAGTCTAGTTGGTAAATTGGCTTAGTTCTGTTTACAACGTTATATCTTTATATTCCAGAGATGCCTGGTTATAGTTTAAAACAGAGATTTGGTTTCAGGATCCTTCTGGGAATTACAATACTTCACTTCACTTTCTGGATTTACCTAGTGAGCCAGGCTTGCCTCGCCATCCGAGGGAATACTCTTAACTATTGTTACCTGGTAGAAGCCCAATTCCCAGCTGCCACTGGCTGCCTCCAGGCCCTGAGCCCACAAGATCAATGGTTTCATCTCTAATTATTTCTTGTCACTTTTATATATGCTTAATTTCTGTATTTCTTTGGATCCAGCTATGCCATTTTCATATCATAATAACCCTCCATTATAATTGCTAGTTATACTGACCTTATCTCTTGAGTTTCTCTGTTCTTTTTAGATCTTGGCTACTTTATTATCTCCTGGGCCTTGGTTTGTAACACCACAGATACACTTTGTGGCCCTCAAATTAGCCTCTTAAAGCCAACACTTTCTTCTTGGTTTTAGTGAACAGAAAGAATTTATTGATTCTATAATTCTGGCCCCTTGAATTGCAGGAGTCCTTTGACAGGTAGAAATCAGAGCTATCAATTCTCTTATTTTAGTTGAAGTTTCTTTAATTAGCAATAGGTTATATTATTCTTATGAATTGCATATTCCCTAAAGTCTTTGAAAAGGGAAATAAAAATCTTTTTTATGTAAAAGAGTTATCAAATTATAACTTTTTTCTTCCAGAATGATTGAACTGAAATTTTCTAAGTGTGAGCATAATGGCCAATTATTCTGAGCAATTATCTTTTATTTTGTTTCTTCTCCAGAGTCTACATCATAGTGTGGCTAGAATCATCATTTGCTTCATTTATTTGTTTCTTCTTTTGTGGCAAACTTGTTCTATTTCTCTTCCCCCCCACCCAGTTCACTAATGCCCTAATATTTAAATGTTTGTTAATAGTTTAAGATTTTCTTGAGTTTTAAATTTTTATTTAATTTTTTTTGGTCATATGTTATGGTACTTCTTATCCATTATTGCTGTTAAAATGCAGGTTTCATTAGGTTAATGAAAGAATCTACTGACATTCAGGATCCCATGTCTGTGGACTAGTTGGTTAAATTACCTAAGTAAAACATAGCTGAAGTAATAATTTTAGAGAAATTAGACACAGAATGGGAGAGTTTGGATTAAGAGCTTTAATAAATTTCTCTCCTCTTAGAGTGCAGCTGCAGGATTAAAGGGAATTTCATAGAGCTGGGATTTGTTAGAAAGTTACTGAATGCTAAAAGAAAGATGATAAAAAGGGGGAGGGCAAGGGTTCAGGTTCATCTGGGCAACATGAATAGGTAGATAATTTCCTTCAATGTTTTGCCAGTTTGCCTAGTTGAGTTTACAATTTTATATGGCTTTAGGTCTTATTTACGATGTTCTGAGTGGATTTTTATAAAAATGGAAATAGTTGCTCATACTTTGCATAAGATTTGAAGTTTTCAGTGTTAACAGTGACAATAACATACTAGCACACAGTCATTGAGCGTTTACTATATGCAATGCCCTGTGCTCAGCGTTTGCAATATATACCTACCCATGAAGTAGTTGCTCTGAGCAAAACAGCTAGTAAGCAGCAGGGCCAGGAGTCAATCCTAGGTCTGTGAACAAGAAATGTTTCCTCATTCTCTCATGCCCTTTCTATAAGTACTTTACACATTTATGATGATGTACCCTGTAGCATTTCTGAACTCTACTCATCCAGACACAGCAGTTTGAACCTTAGTTGGATGCCTGAGAATGTGAAATTGATGGTTGGTGGCACTGGTGCTGGGAGAGCATGTAGCTTTAGAGCTAGAAAAGCTACTTTCTATCATATAATTGGAGAGCCAAAAAGAGTGACTGACCCTTGAGAAGGGAGGAGGTGTTATTCATCACACTATCCTAGATAAGTGTCCCTTATCATGGTAGTAAATAATCCAGGTAGGCTTACCTTAAACCTTGGAAGGATTCCTGTCTCCAGGGAAAGAGATGTTGCCAGAGCGGCTGCAGCAGAGTGTGTCAGAAAGGAAGAGCCAGCCCGCAGAGATGAGTCCAACACCAAACGGGGCTGCCCAGAGAACTGGATCTGCATCTGATTGACAGATGGCAGTCAAAGCCTGAGAAAGAAGAAATAAATATCAACGTGGCTGATTTGAGACACCCGGCGTTTAGACCCTGGGGAAATCCTATCAGCACATCTCTGAGGAATGTTTTACTAGTTTAGATATTTAACAAGGACACAGAGGTTTTCACTGAGGTGAGGTTGATGCATAGAAAATGCACCCTGGAGTCCATCTCTAAGATTTGTCTCAGTTAAGCCCAGTTCAGTTGCCTTTTACAGAGATCACAGTGGGAGGATTGTGATTAAAAAACCAAAGGGGTATTTTATAAAACTCTTTATAAGATATCTGGGTATAAACAGCCATCATGTAATAATTTTTAAAAAACCAACACTGATTATCAATATTATTCTACTAACATAAGAGGCCCAAACAAGAAAATGAAGAAACTTTGCCAAGGACACTATGCTGTTTTGACAGCTTGTGAGATCTATTGTCTCAAAATTGTAGGGTGCCATTCCTATCAAGCCCATAAGTGTTTTATTTTGCTTACAGAAGATGGAGAATATTTTAAAAATATTTTAACTATGAAATAGAGAACATATACAGGAAAGTACCTAAAACAAATTTACATTTTAACAAATAGACATAATAGCCAAGAAATATAACATTTCCAACATTCCATAAGACCACAGTAAGTACACTTTCCCCACATAGGGTAACTACTATCTTAAATTTGCTTTCCTCGTAGTTTTAGTAACTACGTATGCCTTCAAAAATATATAGTTTACTTTTTAAACACTTTATGTGAAGGTAATATATATTTAAATGGGATATCATTTTTTATACATTTTTTCTTTCCCACAACAGTGCTTATAGAATTTGAGAAAGACATATTCATGTAATTAATATAATTTGTTATTTACCAGGTTACTGTACCGAAGCTTCAAATCAAAGTGTAGGGTAGAAAAATCAAGGTATCAACTAAGGTACAAATTTATGGAAAGTTTTTTTCTGGGGCAATGGGGGACTCTGTATTACACATCTCTCAATCTTACAAGCTATGATAATTGCCATTACAAAGTTTAGCATGCTAGAATAATTTATATTTGTGAATGCATGGTTGGATGGTTGTCTCCCAAATGGCAATATGTAATGGACTTTCAGTCCCAAGATTGGAGTCAATTTTTTTTTAGATCCCAAAGAAGATTCTATATTTTTACCTCCTCCTTTCTGCTATTCAATTAGTATGTACACTTCTGGGTACCTTCAAAAACAAACAAACAAAAAAAAGCAAACACAACAAAACTTGCTTGAATAAGATACCAAGTGATTTGGATAGAGTTATCCTACATCAGATATCAGATTCATCAAGAGTCCTTTCAGTAGCTACTAAAATATACATTAAAAAAAATGTTGTATATGTGAAGCTTGCATATACAACCTGAGTTTCTCTTGACCACTCCAACTTATGAATAGTAAGGATTCACAGTTTTAGTAATAATTAAATTCATCTAACACTCACCTGTACTTTTTTTTTTTTTTTTTTTTTGCAGTATGCGGGACTCTCACTGTTGTGGCCTCTCCCGTTGCGGAGCACAGGCTCTGGACGCGCAGGCTCAGCGGCCATGGCTCACGGGCCCAGCCGCTCCGCAGCATAAGGGATCTTCCCGGACCAGGGCACGAACCCGCGTCCCCTGCATCGGCAGGCGGACTCTCAACCACTGCGCCACCAGGGAAGCCCTCACCTGTACTTTTAATGCAATATTTTAGTCCACCTTAGGGTCACCTCCAGGTATTTCTGGGAAGTATACTCAAGTATTTCTTGAGGGGTCTGACATCCTCTCTTCCTGCTAAGCAATAGTGCTGTGCCATTGTCTCCTGCTCAACATTCACAGATTGCTGCTTTGTTCATTGGACAACAATATCATCTTATGGAGATGAGGAAGCATGTTCCTTAGGATGGTAAACTCTTTGGTGTTCTGCTGCAAAGTGAATCCTAGCACTCCTTTAGTTTTACTTAGTGTTAGTTCATAACCATCCTCCTCCTCCTCCTCATCATCATTTTATGCTTATTTACCCTAAAGCTGCTGTACAGAATTTTTAGTGAACAAGGTTTTTAAATTTCCATCAACAGGTTTATTGTGGTTTGTAGGCCTAAGATATGAATCAATGAGGGGCTGATCTATTCTGGGAGACAAATATTAGTGGCAAAGACAAAGATGTGCTCAAAATTGACCCTTTTCTCTGAAGACTAAGACTTTCTTAGTCAGATAACATGAGTTCTTCCCTGAGACTTAGTACAAACTCACAAGACTCTTTAGTCTTCATGCCACATACCAGTCTGACAAATGCTCTAGAGATTTCTTAATCCAATGGATGCAGGATTAGCTCAAGTGGGATGCCAAGTGTGCAAACATTTGCTATTTTTTTTTTAATTTTTATTGGAGTATAGTTGATTAACAATGTTGTGTTAGTTTCAGGTGCACAGCAAAGTGAATCAGCCATAGATATACACATATCCAGTCCTTTTTAGATTCTTTTCCCATATAGACCATAACAGAGTATTGAGTAGAGTTCCCTGTGCTATACAGTAGGTCCTTATTAGTTATCTATTTTATATATAGTAGTGTGTTCTATGGTTTTAACTGAGTCCACCATTGAGAGGTTGGAGATATGCTACAGTATATGTTGCCATGGCTACCAGCAAGCTCTTTCACTTATTTGCCTTTCTGTTTGTGAGAGTTCAGTTCTAGCTTTATTAAAATAGGACAAAAAATAAGGTGAGAAGTAGACTAAGGGATAGGTAATTCTGGCCAAACACATAGTTGAAGAGGCCAAGTAGTCAATATGAATAAATCACATACTGTGTTCACAATAATACTGATCCAATAATATTTTCACTAGAAATTCTGCTATATTATTCTAGTACACATTTTGCTACTACAAATACATGTTGGGGAAGTATGGTGCAATGGAAATGAAACTTGGTTTTGAGTCCCATCTCTGCCATTGCCTTCCTGTATCACCATGTGCTGCCCATTTCTCCTTTCCTGGCCTAAGTTCTTTAACTATCAAAAAAATAAAAGTTTGGGCTTCCCTGGTGGCACAGTGGTTGAGAGTCCGCCTGCCGATGCAGGGCAAACGGGTTCGTGCCCCGGTCTGGGAAGATCCCACATGCAGCAGAGCGGCGAGGCCCGTGAGCCATGGCCGCTGAGCCTGCGCGTCCGGTGCCTGTGCTCTGCAACAGGAGAGGCAGTGGGAGGCCCGCAAACCGCAAAAAAAAAAAAAAAAAAAAGAAAGTTTGAAGTAAGTGATAGTTTGAGGTCTATATAGTCGTCACAGTCTATGAAACCCACCATTTCGCATGCTGAACCAATCTATTGAAAATTATACTTAGATCTGTCAGTGAAAGTTGAATACAGAATTTTTTGCCTTTTAATGACCATTTAAAATACTTGGTCCACACAAGAGAAAGTAAGTTTTTCACAGAAAAGTTAAGCTTTTGGAAAATCGCATGGTATATATTGAAGAACATTAGACATTTATACACTGTATTTTCTTGCATTGATATGACCAACATTTCTTTATACTATAAAATTTATAGTACTAATATAGAAGACCAAAAGTGCCTCTTTCAAATCACATACAAAGCTGAAGTTCATATCAAAGAGTTTGCTTTTCTTACGCATTTTTTAAGCCAACAACGCTGTATTGATATGGAGGAATCATGAAAGAAGATGAAGAAAACAATGAGGGGAGAGTAGCATTCTTCATCTTATTGCTAATAAACAGCCAATTGTTTATTAAAACTCCCTTTGACTTTAATCTGGAATAAGTGGATTTTAAATATGATTCATCCAGACACAGCTTTTACTGGGTTGGCCAAAAAGTTCGGGTTTTTCCATAACAACTTACAGAAAAACCCGAACGAACTTTTTGGCCAATCCCCAGTAGACTCACAACTGTTGTCTTGGAATTAATATGTCAGCAGAGCTAAATGTGTTTTTCTAATGCTCAGAGGTCCTTAGGAGCTGACTGCTAGAATATTAAGAATTTTAAGTTATTTAATTCAATCCCTTGGTCTGATTCCTCCTGCTCTGGTAAGATAAGTACTGACCTAGGTGACGTAAAACAGTTTATTGCTGAATTCCTGAACTATGGAATTCCCTAGAAGAATCCAGGAAAGCAGTGATGATTTTAAATTAACCTCGAGATAGCTGAATTTAATAAAGTGAAATGGCATAATTACTAGCCAAATGAAAACATGTTTTATATGCTCTGAAATCATTAAAGGTAGTTGTGATTTTAAAAGAAAGTCACAAATACAGGTACATGTGGAGAGAATAAGCTTTTTATTGGGTCCTTAAAATAATTTATCATCTGATACATAGGTATATTGAGAAAGAAAAATATTTGTTTCACACCTCCTTAAAAATGTATTTCTGAATTTAGGGTAATAAATCTTTGCATACTAAGTCATTGTAATTCCACATTTCTCTGCAATGTTCTCCATGAACTCAAAATACGATGCTAAGGTAAGAATTTTTTTTCAAGATTTTTGTTCTGAATTTCAAAATTTAAGATTTGGGAGAGAGTTTATTGATCACTGAAAAAAGACTGTTGTCAATAAAACAGTAATTTGTATTTTAAGCCATAATCACATAAGAGCTTCTGCTGCTGCTGAGAGCTATTGATTGCAGCCTGAAGGGTTCACTCTTTGCTTTTTTAAGGTCTTACAACCATTGCTTTCTGTTGTTAATGAGGCTGAGTTCCATTCTGTGACCCATGCACAGCTCTCACTGATGTGGATGATTGAAAGCCGTTTCCTTCATGAAACTCCCTTGGGTTCCCTGACCTGCACTATGTAATCACCAGGGAATCATACCATACAGAGAAACTTCAGTTCTTTTTGAAGATTGTTACTGCATAAGGTGTATTTAATTAATTGCAATTACTGTTAAATTTAACCTGATATATGAAAAGGGCCATTTGTAGTATCAATACCATATATTTTAAGCAAAGGCATGCTAGTGCCTTTAGAGAGATGCTAGTGTGCAATTGTATCACTCAAGAAGACTAGGTTATGCTGCAGTTGTAAATAATCCTTACGGTCTTGAGGGCTAAGTAAAAACAAGTGTTAATTTCTTGCTCACACTGCATGTCCATCACTGGCTGGCTGGAGGGCATCCTCTCTGTTTTCTTCATTTTGAGAAGAAGGCTAATGAAATAATCAACATCTGTTGCAGCCATCAAGCCATCACATTACAGCCTCCCAGTGGCCAGTGAGCCCTGAGGGAACTCAGGATGGAAACAAATGGCCACTGCTCCAGTCACCCCCACCCCCTACCCTGTACAGTGCAGCCTGAGGAGACTCATGATGAGAAAACAGAGGACACTGGCCCCAGATATCTGAGGTGCATATCAAAGGAATGATTTCAGTGAGCCCAGACTCTTGCATCTTCTCATACAGAGAAAAGCACTAAATTCCTTAACTTGAGATATCTGGTTTTGTTTAATTAACAGTAATCTTTTGATGTTCCAGCTACTTGGTCTTTTGTTGCAAAAACTCCTATGTATCCTGGCTCCACCTTTGCCTCTTCGGATCAGCCTCTTGGAATTATCTGACATGCTGAGTCCCAGGCTTAAGTCCTCAGTTTTGTCAGCCAAATAAAACCTAACTCTCAACTTTTTGGCTGTGCATTTTTTTCAGTTGACAGTTGCCAAGATAGAGAAAAAGAAAACATGAACTTGTGTCCTGGCTCTTAAAACTCCCATCCAGAAGTGACATAAGACTCTGCTTACATTGTACTGGCCAAATAAAATTATATGGCCATATTTGCCTTGAATGAGGGCAATGAAAATATTTGTTCATAAATATTTTGCAATGACTACTAGAGTTATGTGCATATTAGTGTACTATTTAGGAATGTTTTTTCTGAGGATTAGTGACTGTGGGTAGAAATTTACATGCCTTAATTTTATGGAAGGATTACTCAGGATTTATCCAAGGCAGGATTTATCCAAGGCAGTATAAGTGCACACTATAATAAGCTTTGTTAAAACAGAATCTGGAACCTCTGCTGATTACTAGAAATGCCCATTTTAGACACCAAAATCTTCATTATAGTTGCCCTTTGAGTTATTCTGGTTTTGGTATCTATTTTTAAAATGTTTGGAGGGATTATTTAATTTGGGATTTTAATGATACGAAAGTATTCACTGTTAATTGTTGAACACAGAGCCTATAAAGAGAATCTTGAACAGTTTACTGAACAGTTAATATTAATAGATATGTGCATCAAGCTAAAACTGATGAGCCGTCTCCTCCTGTTTCCATTTCAAATCCTAGCCAAAACCTTGATGAGGAATGGCTAGAGCCCCTCAATCTCTTCATTATCCTAATTTTACTTTCAGGCTATCTCTTCCTTTATGCAGTTTTAGGTATACATATTGTATTGTTTGCATGTTATCAAGGCTTTCAGTGTTAATTCTGAAAATTCCTAATATCTCCAGCTGCGTCAGACTTGACTAGAGACCTAAGCAACACCACTTTATGACTTGCATACTTCTGCTCACTGAAAAGAATTTAAGTTTTCTTTTGTCCAATACACTCTGAGAAATGCCTGCTGGTGCCTTCTCTCTGTTTGATTTGCTTTCCTCTGTATTTCTCTCGATCACCTCAATTACTTCCACTGTGTCTCCTCTACAGTTCTTGACATTTTTTTTTGTGTGGAAGAGATCAGTTTTCATGTTGTGAACATGACCTCAGAAACACTGCCTTTCATTGCTTGAAAATCCCACTCTGGGACAATAGGTAGGTTGCATTATAAAATACCTTGCCTGAATACAAACATTTTAGGTCTTTTTTTGTATAATGGTTCAATGACTCTTGTGGGTAAGCTCCATTTGTTCCAAAGCTAATGCTATTGATGTATAATACTATTTATCTAGTTCATCAATTTGCAAACAACATTTTCTATGATATTTGAACATTTTTTCTGGGCTCCTAGTCCTAGAGAATCTGTTTGAATATGTTTTAAGTAGGATCCTAGGAACTATTTTTAACAAAGTTATTCAAGATATTCTCATGACACCACTGCCTTTCATCTAGATATATTATCCCAAGGACGTAATCTAACTATTGTGTGTTTCTTGTTGTGAATGAAGAAACTAAAGTACATGCAGCAAAATACAGAAATCAAGATCTTAGAGTACAGCAGAGGCAAATCCTAGCTATGACATAACAATTGTGTGATCATGGGTGAGTCATGGGTGAGTTACTGACCTCTAGTTTCCTCACCTTGCTGACCTCCAGTTTCCTCATCTGTGAAAGTAGGAAGATCTTACAGGGCAGTTGAAATATTTAAGTGAGTACATATACGTAAAGTACTTAGCACATTTCTTGGCACATATTAAGAATCAATATTGATTGTTTTTATTGTCTTTGACATTTTTTCCTTTGTTCTCATCTTTCTGGGCCTCTTGGCCAGATCTCACACAAAAAATAAATTCAATAAATTATGGGAGAAAACTGCCATAAATATATTTGTGTTTTTTTGTATCATATCATATGGTTCTTCTCTTGAGGTTCCATCAGTGGCTCTATCTATTAGCACTTACAGCCGATGATGTTGGTGCCCTACCCAGATACCTCTATTGAGCTGGCACACCATGTCTCAGCTGTCTGTTTTAGCTGCCAATAGTTCCCACCTTCACCTTTCCTGGAGAATAGCCTTTGGCTGAATGAGCCACCTTTCTTGGAGTTGTCTAGTAAGTTACACCCTCTTCTCCCTCTCTTCATGGCTGATGTCGGGTATAACATCAGCTTTCTTGTCTCTGGGCAAGACACAACTCATGCTCCAGAGCTATACTTGGAATCAGTCTGAGATTAAAACTTCCAAAATAACATATTCGCTGTATTGCTTTCCCTGACCTGTCCTGTTTCCCTTGCCCTATTGCAGGTTTCTCCTGAGGACATCCCTTCAATAAATCCCTCATCAGGCTCTGCCTCTAGGGAACTTGATCCAAGACAATGCTCATAGTGTTTTCTTGGCAAGACAGGCTCAGGGTCAGGAATACCACCAAAGAGAAAACCACTGGATTCTTTAACATGGCACCTCAGCGTGAATCACCTATTACATTGTCTGACATATGGCAAAGATTCAAACATACTTGTTTAATGAATACGAAAGAGTCCTTCATTAAACGAAAAACCAAATCTCAAAACTTCCCTAGTCCTTGCTATGCTAAGCCTAGCTGGTGAAAACTTATCCCTTTGCAAAGAAATAAACCAAGTCTTCCAGCAGGCACTACAGAATCACTGAAGTGAATCTGGCACAGTAAAACCTCTGAAAGTTGAGTAACTACTTTTCAACAAGTGGGTACTTATCTACTAGGTAAGAGGATTGACTAAAATGAGTGTTGTTTATGAGACTTTCTTGTCTTTCAGACTCCAAATTCTACAAGGGACAATAGAGTATGGTTTGTTGTAAATACATTTACATTTATGGTTTGTTGTAAATACATGTAAATACATTTCTCAAGTGCCTTGAGAAATCATTATTAGCAGCAGAGGAAGTCCAGCACCCTGGGTTCTCTTCGCTGCACCTACCCTGTGCTTTGGCCTTGCCTCTTTGTACTTTTCCCTCAGTTTAATTAACAACAATAATTATCATAAAGCTAATGTTTAGTGAACATTCACCAGGGCCTTATATGTTTTATTTAATTTAAAACTTTCAGTAATGATATGAGGTAAACACAGACTATTGTTTTGGAAGAGTGACAACTTCTGTGGTAAACAGGGGAATCTAATGAGCAGTGACAGTCATAAATCTATCTTTTTGATGTTGCGTGAGTGAGATGAATAATGTATCAGTGATAAAATGTATTGACCAGAATGGAAGCTGTTATTTGCATAAGACTGTGGGAGTCTTATTTTTTCCATTGGTAAAAATGACATAGCAGGAGATAGGTGTAGCTTTAGCATGTGACATTAACTTGGAAAAGGCAATGACTTTATATCACCCATACCTTTTTACAATAGTGGGTAACAAACGGGCTGTCATTTCTGACATGTGGGGCATTATCACCAAGTTACATGGTGGTTATGTGATTCATAGAATGAAATTTACTTTTCAATAGTTCTATGAAGAATCGCTTAACCTGGGTGCTGTTATTAATTAAAATGAAGAAACATTAAATTTATTTTCTAGCAGCTTACATATTATGTATCAAAATTAGGTTATGATTTCCGGAAAAATGTCTTCTAATATTGCTCTTTTAGAAATTATTCCCATGTAATGTCTGTAATCATGTATTTTGGTTAGAAGGAGTGTTTATAATTGTCCTCAGAGAGTTTATGTTTTAAGGAAGATGCAATATTCATGAATTTTATCATTTCCAAAATTTACATATTTTTTTAAATTAAAGTTTTAATGTTGATAGGGAAGACACATACGTGATATGCTTTTTCAATAGCAGGAAGCTAAACAATAGGCACTAGTCTATTACTTTGATTTACAATGAAGAACTTAAGAGGTGCAGAATTTGAGTGAGTTGCTTAAACTAGGATTAGGAATATGGAAAAATTGGGGGATGTGATGTTTAAGTCACTGAGTATTTCCTCAACAGATGGACTGCATTACTGAATTTTGTTTTTTTCAGACAGTTATTAGGAATCTGGAATACATTCAAAAAGAGTTGTTACATAAAGTGATTAGTTTCTTGGCTTCTAACAAATGCTTCCTTATCATTCAGTACAGTTGAAATGCTATTCACATTAGGAAAGAACATTCTTAAATTACTGCTGTAGTGCAAAATAGGAGAAAAAAAAAACTCACAAAGTTAAATAATTTAATTTTCATGAGTGTTAGAACTTAAGGAGAAATAAGTTTAATCAGGATGATGGAAATAGAAGTTCTTCAGAACTTCTATGCAGTTCTTCAGAAGTTTGTGGAAATTTAAAGAGGCCTTCGAGGCAGAAAGCACTAGCTCTCTCGTCACTTCAAAATGTTCAGATTTCCTTCGCCTGAGTGGAGTTGCACCTAGACTAGCTCTGCTCTAAACAGCTGAGATTAGAGTCATGAACTGAATACAGAGAGAAATAAATTGAACAGGTTGAGAAAGCCAGGATGGCATGGGGGAAAGAAGGAGAGAATTAAGAGGTGGAGATATATTTTCTTGAAGAAATTAGATAATGTTCATAGAATAGAGGAAGAGGATTAAAAAGATGCAAGTTCATCTGTGGAAAATTCCTGGAGACAGATGAGTTAGTAATGAAAGACCAAAAAAAGGAATAAAGTGTGTCAGAATGGATAAATCTCTGCTAGGATTGACCATCACAAAATTTCAGTTCCTGGTTTTTGGACTCTAGAGAGGAGGCAGAGTAGGAGGAGGATGTAGAGGGCTACCAGGTGTTCATGTACATGAGATTTTCCTAAATCTGGTGTCCATTACTCAAGGAGAACCTAGATAAAAGTTTAATTGTTTAGTTTCTACTTTTAGGATACAACTGATTGTTTCTTACTTTGTGAAGAAAGGATTAGGCTACAGTATGAATGCCTCTTCTGATCTTGGCCTGCCCCAGATCACAGTGTCATTGGCTGCAGAACTGAAAAATGGAACCCAGGTTTCTGACTCCAAGTCCAAAGTAATTTTTACTCTATTCTCTTAAATTTCCTTTGATCAGAAATATTTTGTTTTAAAATAAATTGGGAAACTGATTGGCATTACTAAAAGTACTAAATTTAGTGTGAGAACACGGGTTTTTTTTTGTTTTGTTTTTTTGGGTTTTTTTGCGGTACGCGGGTCTCTCACCGATGTGGCTTTTCCCGTTGCGGAGCACAGGCTCCGGACGCGCAGGCTCAGCGGTCATGGCTCATGGGCCGAGCCGCTCAGCGGCATGTGGGATTTTCCCGGACCGGGGCACAAACCCGTGTCCCTTGCACCGGCAGGCAAACTCTCAACCACTGCGCCACCAGGGAAGCCCCAGGTTTTGTTTTTAATTTCCAGCATTTCCTAGCTGTGAGTCATGGTGCAAAATAGCCTCTGTAATTGTAGTTTCTTCAACTTCAATAGGTGTATCTAATTGATCAGAATACCAATCTTGCACTTTTAGTTTGAATGACAAATGAAGACTTTATATGAAATGTTTATTACAGTGCTTGTACGTAGTTGGTATACAGTAAATGTACGTGTTCCAATTATCTGCCTTTCATCTCAGTCCCAGGTATACTACCTGATTACATCTAGTACTAGCAGAACGTAGAGAAGGTTTCTTGCCTTGGGGATTTGCAGCGTGCAAATTCTGTACAAATGGAAAATCAATACCTCTCAGCTATACCTCAAGAAAGATAAACCCAAAACTGATTTCCTAATTCCTGACTTTTGACTAGTCTCATAGGTATTATTTCACAGATCTATTTCAGGAGATAATTTTCTTTTAAAAAAAACTTTGAAGAAGAATTTTCTCATAGTCAGGTTTGAGATAAACTTGGGCATATTTGCATCAGTGAATCTTTCTTGAACCAGCTAACTAAGAGAATGTATGAACAAGAGAATATAAAATATAGGAGATTCTGTAATCGTTTTTAGTGATTTCTTTACATGGATAGAATAACAGACAGCAAGAATCCCTAGACACTAAGAGGGAAACAGAACAGAAACATTGAATTGGAGGCACATAATATTCCCGTTTACTGTTATGTTTTAATTCACTTATTTTATTCATTCAATTACTCCATCATTAATATATGCAATAAATATTTATTGTTGTAATTGTGTTAGAAAAAAGCAGATAAGACCTCTGCTCTCATGGAATTTACATTCTAGCTCTGGTATATAGGAATGAATGAATTTTTAAAATGATAAATATTATACACATGCTATACAGAAGTTAAAATGAGGTGCTAAGATAGGGAAGACTAGGTGCTAGTTCAGATTGGGTGGTGAGGAAAGACTTGTTTGCAGAGGTGTATTAATCAGTATAGTTTAATTCCTGTTGAAAATAACCCCAAATATCAGTGTCTTAATGCAACAAAGTTTCATTTCTTGCTCATATCACAGTCCAATGCAAGTTGGAGATAGTTGAGTCACCTGACTCCAAAGCCAATGCCACAGTTTATGTTTTTAGTATGACAACATTCCATTCCCAGATACCAATTACCAAATCAGTTAGGGTTCGACCAAAGAGAGCTACTAAAAATATTATGGAATAGAAATTTATTAGAGGAATAAGAACTCACACAATTGTGGAAATAAAGGTTGAGACTGGCAAGTTGGAGATTGAGAAAATCACTAACCAAACTTCCTAAAACCAGGTACATCCAGCTGTCAGAGGGTGACTATAAAAGAGGGCTGGTGGGAAAGTTTATGGAAGCATATTGCCTTTGCATTTGATGTTGCCCAGGGGTCAGTTTTGGCCAGCAAGACCAAAAGGTGGGGAAACATCTAGAAACAGAATGGGCAAGAACAACACCTTGCTGCTACTCTCTGGGCATCCTGTATCTAACATTATGACCTTAAAATAGTGACTGTTGTTTAAATTATCCTATCCAAATCTTGAGCAAAGTTTTCTTTTTGATAAATCATACCTGATATCACACAGGAAAGGGGATTCTGGGAAACACAGTTCCATCTTATCCACGTTGACATAGTACAAAACTACCATAACTATGGATCAGTTCTGAGATACTGATAATAAGAATCAATTACAGAAAAATTGGAAAAGCACAAACACGTGGAGTCTAAATAACATGCTACTAAAAAAACAGTGAGTCAATGAAGATATCAAAGAGGAAATCAAATAAGAAGACAAATAAGATATTGATAAACTGAAATGGCTCCAGAATACACTGATTGACATGGTGATGGAATATTGGAATAATGTCTTCTGAGCAAATGCTGAAAGGATCACAGAAATGGATACATGCTTTAGAGGACCTGAAACTTTTACATTTTAAGAGAAAGGCTTTAATTGATTCAACAAAAGCATTTAGCAAAATTCAACACCCTTTCATGATAAAATTTCTCAGAAAACTAGGAATTCAAGGAAACTTCCTCAGTCTGATAAAGAGCTTCTACATAAGATCCTGAGATAAATCATACATAAAAGTAAAACAATGAATGCTTCCTACATAAGGTTAAAAATAAGGCAAAGATGTCATTCTGACCACTTTTATTCAACACATGTGAGAGGAGGTCCTTACTAGTGCAATAAGGCAAGTAAAAGAAATAGAGGCAAAAGATTTGAAAGAAAAATTAAAATATCCAAAAATGACATTATTTATATAGACTATCCTAAGTATTAACAAATACTATAGCTAGTAATGAGTCCAACATACTCCCAGGTACAAGGTCCATATATAAGAATCTATTCTACTTTTATATACCAGAAACAAACAATTTAAATATGAAATGAAAAATAACCATTATATTTAAATATCAAAATATTCAGCAATTGAGGGAAAAAAAAACTCTACATTAAAATGGAAAGATATACTATGGTCATTGCTATGTTATGTTATGCATGATACTGTTTTCAAATTTTAAGACTCCAATTCTCCCAATTTAATATATACATTTAATGCAATTCCAGTCACAGTTTCAGCAGACTTTTTTTGTTTAATTGAGAAACATTCTAAAGTTCATAAAGATATGCAAAGGACATAAAATTGGTAAAATAATTAGAAAAAAAAGTTTTTTTTTTGTATTGCCTGAAATAAAGATTTATCACAAAGCTAGATAATCAAGACATTTTGATATTTGCATTATATAGAAAGATAGGTCGATGAATCTAAATAATGAATTCAGATATTGACTCATAGTTTCAAGGTGAAATGATTTTTTTAAAAAACACGAAAGCAATTCAATGGAAAAGGACTATATTCTAAATAGTTGGTGCTGGAACAACATATCTATAATCTATAAGTTTTTTATATGTTATATGGATGTTTGAATATCTAGCTGTTATCAAAATTATCTAATATTTTCAATCTATATTTTTTCTTAAGCTGATATAAAATTCCTAAGTTATTACATAGTAGTTATATATTATTTTTAATGAATACACCAAAATCCCATCAAGTAAATAAAGAATAATATACATATATTTAGGTTGTCTAAGTTTTGGCTATTATAAATCATATTGTACCTCACATTTTTTGAGTATAAATACATATATATTTTTTCTAATGGTATTCTTAGCACAGATTTCAAGGCATGGAATTACTGGAAACAAATTTTTCACTCTTTGAAGCCAAATTGCTTTCCAAAATAGTTATTCAAAGTTACATTGTCCTAGCACATTTCGAAGTAATTGAATCTTAATCACTGAAAGGTTATAAATAGAACAATAACATAGTCTCACTTATAATTTAGGAACGAAAAATGAGACTGGAGACAGTATATATAGTTAGGAATTGATTACATTAGACAATGCAGGAAATGATGTGAATATACACAATTGAGCAGTCCTTGACATCCATTCATTTCTACAATACTTAATAAATATTTATTGGTCATCCACTCTGTTTCAGGCAGTATGCTTGATATAGAAATGATCTGAAGCCCAGAACTTATGTTCCAACAGTAAAAACAAAAACAAGATGAGCTTATTTTGCGATTTAGGAATGCTTGGTAGTAGTTGGATCCGAAGATCCCAGTTCCTGGCTTGATGACAAAGTACATAGTATGGTCATTTATTAACCACATTTCTTGCTTTTTTTCCTGAATCTTTACACCCATCATATCACCTGAATAACTTTAAACTCTTCCTTCAAGTGTCAGCATAGGTTCCATTTCCTTCAGCAAGGCTTTATGACTCATCTCTAACAGGTGAGATGCATTTTTCAGCTACTCTCCTGCCTCCTAAACACAGACAGGGTAAAAATGTCTCCAATATAATACCTTTGAAAGAAGCCAACTGCAAATCTCAACAGAAAAATTGCAAATTTAAGAAGACCTGAATACATTTTCTGTGTATAAGCTCATCAGTCCTCTCTGAAGAAACTTTTTTCCCTAGAACCATCTCATCTATTTCAAGCTCCAACTCAGCACCTTGCCATACGGAGCTGTACTCATTCCATTTTCCCTCATCTTTCTTTAAGGCAGCAAGCTCTAGTTATTCTATTCTCTTGACAGACTTGGATAACATAATTTTGCATCTGAATTTATTGTGGATCATACAAAGAGATAAATGGAGCACAGCTTCATCATGTATTGATTCATGCATCATTTGCCATGAAGTTGATTCAGAGAAATACAATTACTGCTGTGATTACTGCATTTAAAAGTGTTTTCAGTAACATAAAGCGCTAAGTTTTAGAATTGATGGCCTTTTGTGGGAATAGACCTTAGTGTAGATTTTTGAAGTTTTTTTGCTGTAAACCAAACAACACTTAAAAACTGAATCATAATTATCATAGTTGTCTCTTTAAAAACCTGTTTTGTTTTGTTATTTTACAGAAAAGGAGGAATACATTCTCCATTATTCCTGTTAGATTATAGTTTTATTGTTAGAAAATGAAAATTGTTTCTTTACCTGGCATAGTTTTGATTACTCTATATAATTCTAATAGAATGTATAGTATGCTGTATGATGGCTGCATACATAAATGCTTTTTCCAAAATGATATCTTTTCTCTTTCATGAAAATTTCTTGCTTGATCATATAGCATTCAGAAATAATTAGCAAAAAGTATACAAATAACTGAGTTGCCACAATGATGTCTTGGTCTACTTGGAATTTTTTAAATATCTTTGATAATTATTTATAACATTCTGACAGAATCTTATTTTCGGTCAAAAGGTGTTTAGGTGATAAAATTAGTAATTTCTATTCCTCAGAGAGAAGGATAATTGAAAAATCTTACATGGAAAAATACATGTTGTCTTGTAACTGAAGGCAAACTTTTACTAACATCTGTTTTTTAAAATTTTCACTAACTTATTTTCTTCCACAGAAGTTGCCAGTGTAATAAAATTATCATTACTAGTATTACTTTTCTTTGTTTTCAGTGAGTGATTTTCTTCAAGAACTTATATAAAAAATACATCTTGAAAACATAATTTTTTTATGAGATTGAACTCAAAAACTACCTCAGGGCAGCTAAACACATCTGCTCTTCACAATTATTTAGCCAATTCTGACTTCTCTCTTTTCCCATTTTTCCCCATATTTATAAGTAGTTCCAATGTAATTTGGTACATGATTATGTATAGCAGCATATATTTCTTAGTTGTTGTAAGATCCATGAGAGCGGGGTTTGTCATCTTTTCCTGTGTATTGCTCTAAGAAAGGGCTGTTATACCAATCCTTACAGTACTTATATAGGTACCATGACTGTAGTAAGCCAGAGAATTCCTCTGGCACAGCCATATTAAACAGGTAGGATTGACACAAAGAAATACGTGTTCTCCCAGTTTTTTGTGAATATATCTCTGTTTCATTTCTGTATTTGTGATAGAGAAATGGGAAAAAATGAATATTTATTTCAATTACTACAAATATACAACAAACTTAGTAAATTGCAATATAACCAAGTTCAGTAAATATCACATCTAACAATTCAACCAATAATTGGCCTCGGTGTAGGAGAAAAAAATAGAGATTAGTGAGAACTATGGCAATATGGTGACTAACATGCAGGGACAAGGCCGAGTGCTACCAGATACTCCAATTATTTAAAGGAAGAAGGAAATACACGTCAGTTTATATGATATTTTTCTCCAAATTTGAATGTGGGCACATAATTAAAAACAAAATTGTTTAAGACAAGAATATATATGGCCAATATCAAATATGTATACATGCAGAAAATAGACTATGGCCTGTCCTTCATCCATAAAACACAGCACAGACAAAAATCTGCTCAAGAATTTCTATTATTATTTTCAATTTGTTTCTCATGTAATTTTGGGCTGTATCACTTGGAAGACAGAGATAAAATATGTAAAACTGATTTATGGAAGTTACTGATCTTTGCTTTTTTTTTTCTTATAGATACAGAGGAAATGAATGCTCATTTGCTCTTCACTTTAAACATGCCTAAACTGGTTTATCTGGCGGAATCATATTAATTTCATCATCTTGCATACAGAGGGGATTTGAATGGATTTATGAATTTCTTTTTATCTGATAGTGACTTTTCTTACTATTTCTTTAAGTATCTCAGCAAGACAAGCAGATATTACTTTCTTGTAGAAAACATGTTATTTTTACCGAAGGAAGAATAAAAGCCACTTCTATATGTGGTCAGTTAGTCAACTATGGTTAATGGTGAATGCTGACTATCCTGTAGCCCAGTGATAGATACTTAGGAAAGGACCACAGTTAGGAATCAGGAATGAGCTGTCCGGTACTACCTCTCCCTTGCTTATTCAAGAGGAATAGGGCAGAGGTTCCTCTAGCTAGGACATCAGGGTTGTGAAGATAGGGGCTTTGAAGGTCATAATAAGAGCAAGGGGAGACTCATCCTAGATTACAGGAGATACTGAAGATGAACCAGCATCTCTGCAAAGTTTAAAACTAGAGAGGTGCCTAGTTACAAAAGGTAAAAAGGGAAATCATAAAGTTGCTCAAACTGGGTGGGTAAAGTGGTTGTCAAGTTAGGTGAAAAGGTAGTTATCAAAGCTAAATATGTAAATAGGTCACCATCAAATAGCAGGTTGTGTGGCAATCTGGTATAATCTTGAGTAAACACAGACCTGTCAAGGCTGCTAGCAATGGATATCATCTAATGGGTGTATGGTGGGAAAAAGACCTAGAAATAAATGTGTACAGATTAAAAACTTTTAAATACAGGCTGATGAGTGTCAGAATCTCTGGCACTGCTATGAGTTTCCCCAAAATATGTCTAAGTAGGAAGTCAACAAATATAAGTGAGTAGGAAACAACTGTTGTTTGTGTGAGGCTCATGATAGCCACACCTCAAATAGCTTAGACTAGCAAGGTGGACAAGATGAATTCTTTCCCCTCTGGATTTAATCCAGTTATAGAAGTTAAAGCGTGTTCCCATCTTTTCCCACATGATAAGAAGTAACTTTTATTCAACTTGATTCAAGGAAAATTTGGCATTATTTTTGGCTGGGATCTTTATCTCATTTTCCTGGTAGTAATGTTATTGGAAGAGACCTCAACTGTACTGCAAGTGAAATATGTGGCAATTCCAGGCTAAGATTGGATACTTTCATTCATGGTTTAAATGTATTTGGAGAGCTACATAGGTCTGTATGGAGTTTCTCTATAAAGCACTAGACTCCTCTAAAAATCTCTGCATGCATTTTGTTTTTATCAAAAGAAGTTAGTTTTGCAGTTGATAGGAGCGTGCATGCATGTATGTGTGTGTGTGCTTTTCTTTTTTCTCAGCACTATAGCTATTGTCCAGAGATGGCAAGCTTATTTCCTTGAGAATTTTCACTCAGAAGTAGCATTAGTGATGAAAGGTAACAGTAAAAAAATAAACAAAAATGTTTAACATTTTAAATGTTATTATAAACAAACCTTTTAAAAATCCTAATTTAAAGATCTATTGACAAAGCTATGGTTTAAAGCACTTTTACTATTCAAAGTAGAAAACCCAAAATATTGTAAAAGGTCATTCAATACTTCTTACAGGTACTAAAACAAAGCCTATTTGAAGTCAAACTAGACTGTTAAATACAAACATTATATGGAAAGGAAACATAAGATTTCAGTTTAGTTTGGTTACATTGTCCTATAAGTAAATGTCAGTGTACAAGTATGTAGATAAGCCTTTGTAAATATATTTATATTTGTATGGAAGATTATTATGATCATGAGGAATATTATAGTTTTAAAATTATAGTAATAAATTTTCTAAAACAATCTGTGTATGAACAGAGTCTATTTTCAAGTATGTGCAATTATTATAGTGAATTATCTTAAGTACATTACAAACAGCCTATTTCACTTTCTCTTTCCCCACTCATATTAAACTAAAAAAATAATAGTAATAATTAAGCATCATGCACCTAAAAAAGAAAGGAAGCTAACTTGGGGAGTGTTATGGGGAAAATGGCATAAATAGTGTAGCATCTATTGCTCATACAACTATTATTTTATCTTTGCTCAGGAAGAGAAATTTATCTCAAGATTTTAGTGACTTGCAATAGATGTGTACAAAGAACTTCTCTTGATTGCTTCTGGGAACCTGTTTGACATGTTCTCATAGAAGTTCTCAAATTTGAGCTGGATCTCAAAGAATCTTCTGAAAAGCAAGACGTACACACAAAATTCTCTTACTTGTGATGCCCTACTCCAGCAGAGATATGCATTTTTTCCTTAATGGCTCTTCAGTAAGGTTGCTAGATTAAAAATGGGCTTATCTTTTCAATGGGTTATTTTCTCTGAAGTCTCTATCAGAGGGGTTCACCTACTTTATTTGACTTAGAAAAATAGGCCTACACAATAAATTTCTCTATTTAGGTTTCACATTTATTGGAAAAGCTATCTTTGACTCACTATATGTTTTAAACCTAAGGATGCTCAATACCTAAACCCTAAACATAACAGCATGACTTGTTTTCTTTTATTTTTTCCAGGGAGCTGGCGGGGTGGGGGGAAACTTTATATTCTCTAAAAGAAAACCCCATACACAAGTGGATATTTGCTTTACTTTTTCATCCCAAACTCCAAATGTTAGAATTTTAAGAAATATCCTCTACATATAGAGGTGAAAAAAAGATTAAGCAACCAGGGTTTAGACAGCGATTGTGTCTCTGTAATTATAAACATCCTACTTGTGATTTGAAACTACAAAATAATATCACTGGAAGGAGGCTTGGATATCTAAGACCTAGCAAGATGAAGTACTTCGCCCATGAGCAACCTGTTATTGTTAGTATTAGCGACTGGGTGTCAGATTCCTGGTGCCCTAAATGTCATTCCATCTCTTCTTCTCTTCTTTATGTTACAGTTTGATGAGGTGGCTAAGAACATAAGTTGCAACTTCAGATGGATGTGATTCAAATCCTTTTTTGTACCATATGAACCGCATAGATAGGCTAAGTAAACTTTCTGAACCTCAATCTCTCTACTGGTAAAATAGGAATATTTGTGTCTGCTTCATAGGATTAAGTTTTATCATACATGGAATGTGCTTGACTAGTACCTGGCCCATGTTATGTGATCAATAAATGTTAGTGATTACTCAATACAGCAGATTACATCATATTATAATAAGAAATATCTGTACCTTCCTGGTGGTCCAGTGGCTAAGACTCTGCGCTCCAAATGCAGGGGGCCAGGGTTTGATCCCTGGTCAGCAAAGTAGATACTACATGCTGCAACTAAGAGTTCACATGCCGCAACTAAAAGATGCTGCACGCTGCAATGAAGATCCCATGTGCTGCAACTAAGACCCGGCACAGCCAAATAAATAAATAAATAAAAATTAAAAAAAAGAAATATCAGGATATGACAATATAATTATTAACATAACATCAGCTGAGTATGTGCTTGTGGCTATTTTACCCTTAATGGTAGTGCAATTTGGATACTGACTCACAGTCTCTTGCTTATCATATCCTAGAGTCAGTGATACTATTTAATTGGAAAACTCTGATATAACCTTCTCCCCCAAATCTCAGAGGGTTGATTGTGCTGAAGACCAGGCCCTGATCTTAATTTTAAGAGGAACATAACTTTAAGAAGGCATTAGAGTCTAGGAAAATTACACTGTGGTCTTAGGGCACTTATAAAGGAGAGGTGACTTGAGAGGAGATAACTAGGTATGTGTAGTTAAAAATATTAAACTACCATATCCCCTGTATCCTCTTGCCCTGCAGAAGTAATCCACTTACTGTTACAGAGAATAGCAGCCCCTACCTCCCTTGACTAAAGACTGTAAAGAGGACTCAAAGGAGGCATTGGCATTACAAGACAGTGTATACATTTCTTGGCAGCATCCCTTCCCCTCTGCCACCAGACTAATAACTAGGGTAATATCAGAACACAATCCTATGGCAGATATCAGACTTGCATCGAGAAGAAATCAAAAGGCTTAGATAAGTGGGCATGTTAGAACGGATATATTTAGAAGAACTACCAGTCAAATAAGTTCCTTGGGAGTGACTGGAAGACACTTCTTTTACTGAAACAAAAAGTTGTGAAGGGGTTACTTTCTTGTTAGCTAAAGCTTAGAGAAGAGTCCTCTATAGGCCAGTGTTGATAAGAGATGAAGTTTTTTTTTTTTTTGCGGTGTGCGGCCCTCTCACTGTTGTGGCCTCTCCCGTTGCGGAGCACAGGCTCCGGACGCGCAGGCTCAGTGGCCATGGCTCACGGGCCTAGCCACTCCGTGGCATGCGGGATCTTCCTGGACCGGGGCACGAACCCGTGTCCCCTGCATCGGCAGGTGGACTCTCAACAACTGCGCCACCAGGGAAGCCCAGAGATGAAGTTTTAAACCTCAGGTCCCTTGTAGCAACTGGGATAGAAGAATCTAAGAATAGTAAGGAATAGGTAACAGCAAATACATTTTTAAAAATATGTTCGTTATTTTACAATGAGACTTCAGTGGTTTTTGGGCTTCCTTATACAGTCGAGAAGTGAAAATACATATAACTATTAGGACATATACAAATACATCCTACTTCTTCTCCTTTATTGAAAATCTTGATTTGTAGGTTCATGAATGCTAAGATGCATATACAGTAATTCAAGCAAATGCTATTTATGTTAAACAATTTTTTTAAGGATGGAGATTTTTAAGTGACAAAGTAGTAGTTAATAAGTGTTATATATTTCAGAGAGGTACATCATGTAAGATGAGGATCAAAAGCATCTTTTGAACAAGGATATTAGCACCTGACAACATATCAATTGTACATGTAACAGATTCAGCCACCACCCCCTAAAATTGTCTGTTTCTGAGTCTAATTTCTCAAAGTCTGGAGAAAGGACTGATTGGTCTAACTCAGATCTAGAACTTCGAATAATACAAGACTGTTTACTAGGATATGGGGGTTCATATTATTGGAACAGATATAGCTGGCTTACAAAGCAAGTGAGGAAAGGGGAGAAAAGCAGAGCAGGGTTATAGAGAGGAGGAGATAAAAGGGAGGGTGATAGCCCACTTGCTAAGGCACAGCTTCTTTATTTCCCTTGGGTTATCTGAGAAATAAGAGCTTCCTTATAATTGACATATATTTGCTTAAGTCAGTTCTAATGTATGCATGCCATTTGAAAACAAAATCGTTCTATTAATAGTTCCTATTGTATATTTACTAAACTATAGAATTAAATTGTAACTATCTGCAGTACAAAACATCTATTGCTTTGTACATGAATAATATGCTCCAGTTAGATCATGTCTTCTATGCCCTCAGGGTTTCAATGTAATAGGATTATTATATGGGAGGGAAAAATGGTTCTATGTTAATCTGGCTGAACAAAATGCTGAAGCGAGAAGATTTTAGCCATTTGCTTAGCTATATGCCACTGAGACAGAACGATGGCTTTCTCTTAAGCCAGTGGAAGAGCCTGTCTTATTTTGCTGACTGTAGCTGGCACCATTGAAAAGAAATCTATCTAGATGGAAAGAATATGTTCTAAGTATATTTGGAAACCAATATCTTTTACAAAATACAGCTACAAGTATATTGTAGTTGTAAATCAAGAGGAAGCTGCTCTCTGACTTTGTGATATACAGACATATCTATATAGAATAAAGTTTTATAAGCTTTGCCCTTTTTACAGCTCAGCAAATCTAAATTCTTATTTCTCCTTGCAGAGTAAATTGTTTCCCCAGAATATCAAGTTAGTGAGTACATTTTTATGGGCTCCAATGGTTGAATTGTCAATGTAATACACCCCCCCCAAAAAAAAGTGAAAAAATCATTTAGTTAGCCCATTTTCCATTTAAGGCTCAATTATGTGAAATAACATGTCTCAAAATTATATACATAACTTGCTATCAGTCTGTATAATTAATGATGTGGGCATTCCTTACATGGGTAAAGTAAAACCTCTTGATCATGAGTTATTAGCCCACTCATATCTTACGTAAGAAAACAAATTGACATTCTGTAAAAATTGTATTATTGTTTGTTTTTTCTTAATTAAGAAGTAGGCCTTTTAAACTCAAATTTATGACGTTTAGCAATAGAAGATTTTAATGAAGCAAATGGCCAAATCTACAAATAAACACATAGAATTGTTAGAACATTTTAAAGTCTATTATTGTTGTAATTGGGTGAGAGAAAATGGACATGTTTCCCATGAGTTTTGATAACAGTGGTTGTATATGTAAATATGTCTCCCACAGAGTACCTTACTTAAAATTGAATTAAAACAGACTTTCCCCAAAGCCCAAACTTCAATCTAAATGCTTTTAAGTGAAAGGATGAGATATTGTCAGTCAAATTCTACATACTGGAAAAGATATTTTACCTTGAACCAGGAACCTAGGGGACTAGGAATAAAATATCAATACTAAGTGACTAGTATTTTAGGGAAAGAAAAAAAAAAAACACTAGGTACATAAAGATAATGACCTTTTCCCCCTTTCATTGCTTTTTCTAGCACACATGTAAGTTCATCCTGAAACCACATGCTGCAAACAACTAATGGGCAGCAAACCATGTTTTTCAGACTCCTTCTCAGGTCAGATGACCATTCTTTATCTTTCAGATTCTGTGTTATATTTCTCAGTAAGCTGGAATTTCTAAAAGAGGTGATTTAAAAACTTGTTTTAAAGATTTTAATATTTATACTTTTTGTAAGTTAATTGAGAAATGTATTTGGCATATAACTTCGGTCATATCAAAATTATAATTTTGAAATTAACATAAAATATTCCCAACTAAATCAAGCTGAGTTTTACTTTTTTTTTTCTTTTATTTTAAAGACATGATCCTGGCATCTCTTCTCTAGAAAGCAGATGTTGGCATGAAATTTGAAGATTCAAATGAAATTGATTTTGATATTTTTCAGCTGTTTCTTCTTGTGAGAAATGGCTAACAATTTGAGAAACTATATGTTCACTGCATCAAATGATGAATGATCTGAGTAACAATATTTTATGCCATCTGTATTGGTCCCTAATGATTCCATGTTTATATCTTGTTTTTGTTACTCTTGATATTTTGAATCTGTTGCTGTCAGAAAACAAATCCAAAAAGTACACTCAGAGTCATTTTTAGACTCTATCGTAAATCGTGCTGCATTAATATGATCCACGAAGAGAGAAATCGTGTGTGAAGGGAACGGTACTCAGGTCTGCAGGAAGAGAAGAAAGAGGAGGATTTGGGACTGGCAGAGAATGGTGGCAAATTAATATAATTCATATGATTGTGTTTGCTGTTCACAAAATATTTTGTATAAATAGTGCACTGGGAGAAAGGCATTGCTACTTTAACTTTGAATTGGTATTGCTTGCTGTTATTGAGATAAAATGAATGAAATAAAAATAGGGGAAACTCTAAGAAAACAAGACTGTCCATAATATACTCTAGTGTAATAGAGTAAACAAGAGTAAACCAGTTACTAATATTTTCTTAGTGCAGGAGTCCTGGTATATACTACTATGCTATACTCAACTTGAGCAGATATTTCCCCATATAACAAATCAGTTCCTTACTCTAGCTGAGCTAAATTCACTGAGGAAGGGTGGAAAATAAAAGGACCTGAGGTATGAGAATATGGGGATCATGACAGTTAATAAAGACTCCATTTATGTGATATACATAAATCCTGAAACAATGAAAGAAATGATAATATTTCAAAAAAGAGGGCTAAGATAAACCAAACTATTCCAAGGACAAAATCCTCTCGACTCTTTAATGAATCAGAAAATTTTTGAAGTCACGATGAACTGACTTTACATATGATGTTAGTCCTTATGCAAACAGGTTTATGCTAAAGTAATCTTTTTTCCTTCCATGCATATCTGTAAAATTCATATGTGTAAATACTATACTGGTGGAATTAGAGAATTAATGTACTTGAGAATTAGAAATCAATTACATTTGCTAATTCTTATTAATCACAGGTCTCATAAACTAAGCATAAGAGCCATTAGCTCTTTTTTAAAATTTATTTATTTATTTTATTTTGTTTATTTATTTTTGGCTGCGTTGGGTCTTCGTTGCTGCACGCGGGCTTTCTCTAGTTTCGGCGAGCGGGGTCTACTCTTCGTTGTGGTGCACAGGCTTCTCTTGTTGCAGAACATGGGCTCTAGGGCATACGGGCTTCAGTAGTTGTGGCACGCGAGCTCTAGAGCGCAGGCTCAGTAGTTGTGGCACACGGGCTTAGTCGCTCCGCGGTATGTGGGATCTTCCCAGACCAGGGCTCAAACCCGTGTCTCCTGAATTGCCAGGTGTATTCTTAACCACTGTGCCACCAGGGAAGCCCCGCAGGGGCTACTCTTCGTTGTGGTGTGCGGGCTTCTCTTGTTGCGGTTGCAGAGCACGGGCTCCAGTAGTTGTGGCACGTGGGCTCAGTAGTTGTGGTTCACAGGTTCTAGAGCGCAGGCTCAGTAGTTGTGGCACATGGGTTTTGTTGCTCTGCGGCATGTGGGATCTTCCCGGACCAGGGCTCAAACCCATGTCCCCCGCATTGGCAAGCGGATTCTTAACCACTGTGCCACCAGGGAAGCCCGAGCCATTAGCTCTTAAGAGACAATTTAATTAAAATCTATTACAGTTATTGCAAGTCATGTGTTTTTTGAAACGCAGCAGCATTTCATTTTGGAAATCATGGACAAAAGAAACATGCAAGATTAAAGAGTACAAAATAAGGCATATAAGTGAAGAGAGCTAGGTAAATTATTTGTTCTGCTTAAATAATACAAGTTCCACAATGGCAAAAAAAACTTCTTGTCTACTACTGAATCCAAACCACCTAGATTGTGTCTCCCAGTTTGTGCTCAAAATACGTTAGAAAATTATCTTCTTATTTTCCAAAGCCACTATAAATAGCACATATTAAGAATTACTGAACAGTCATAAACAGCAACATATTTTATATCTAGATTCTTTAAAATTTTACCTAGAGTAAAAACATTTACAAAGTGTCAAAAACCTTAACATCATTAAAGCTATACTGCCTAACTGTAGAATATTTAGTAACTTCCTGATCTGAGGCAGAAAATTAAAGCTTGGGAACTACAAATGTTTAAATCATGTTCAATTCATTTATTTTTCCCTCTAAACAAGGATAAGGTATATATGATAGGTTAATTACCATCTACTGGTAATATTGATTAATCATGAGCAAATTAACTTATTACCTATTTAGTTTCTAAATAATAAAAATATTTCCACTGTTTGTTAAATATGTAAATTTTAATTAATCTGGAAATTATTAGTTGCTTTACCAGGCTTAGAACTAAAGTATCTAAATAAACACTATATTTTTAAAAATGTAGATTAACTTCATATGACCAAGAGAGTAGATTTATATTAACCGATCCCTATTTATTCATTCATTCAATAAATATTTACTGAAGAGACGGTTTGTCAGGTCCAGAATGACTATATAAAGATAAATAAAAGAATGCTTATCCAGTATCAAATTTGACAACTGAAGGGTTGCTTTTAAAATTTTGTAATAGGTATCAACATTTAATTGATTTTTCTATATACAGTTCAAGTTGAGGTTGGCATTTGTAAGAGACTTAGTTGAATGGCTGGGGACAGATTCTCCAAAGCTATCAGATCTAGAGGCTTTTAGATAAAATGCAAGGAGAAGGTGTGGGGATATTGAGTTTAAGCTGGTGAAGGAAGTGAGAAGTGAGATTTTTGACCAAGACAGTGTAACTGATAAACAATTTACAATTCTATGTATATTGACCTTGTGACCCACAAACCTTTTAAATTTCCCCATTGATATTAACAGTTTTCTTTATAATATATATGGATTTCTGCATACATAGTCGTATCACTTGCATATAATAACATTCATTTCTTATCACTTATCATACTTCATATAACTTCCTTATCACCTCTATATTACTTATCACATTTCTTACCACATCTTTATCAGTCCTTACAATTTTATTATCTTTGCCTTATCATGCTGTCTAGAATATCCAGTAAAATGTTAAATAGAAGTTGAGATAGTGCACAACCTAACCTAAACCTCAGGAGTTTCCCTAGAAAATCATGCTTTTCTATTTTATTCTATTTGATTGGTTTATACATCTCTGTGTATATGTATATATGTATATAAAATTTATCGTGAGATTTGGTTTGTTAATATTTGTTTGGGATTTTTATATTTATTTTCTTTGAAGAGATCGACTTGCAATTTTCCTTTTCTCTAATGTCCTTGTTAGGTTTTATTATCAAGGTTATGCTGGCCTTATAAAGTGGAGATTTTTCTTACTTTTTCTTTCTTCTATTTTCTTTGAGCTACATTTAATTTTTTCCCATAACTTCTTGAGATGTAAGCATTTATTTTCACCTTTTTTTGTAATATATATTAACATTATAACATTCTCTTTAAGCACAATATTAGCTGTATCGTACAGATTTTATTACACATTCTATTTTCAACATAAACAGTTTCCTGATTTTTATTTTATTTCTTCTGGGTAATTTAGTAATATGTAGTTAATTCTAAACATATAGAATATTTTTAGTCATCTTTTGAAAATTGTTTCTTAGCATAATTTCATTATGGTCAGAAAAGATAATTTCTATGATTTCTGAATTTAAAATTTGACAGACTAACTTTCAGAGCCCACACATGACCAATATGGATGACTATTATATATGCAGTGGAAAATAATATTTATCCAGATGATTTTATGGATTGTTTCTAGTATATGTCATTAGCGCAAAAGT
This sequence comes from Globicephala melas, assembly GCF_963455315.2. NCBI lineage: Eukaryota > Metazoa > Chordata > Mammalia > Artiodactyla > Delphinidae > Globicephala > Globicephala melas. The sequence goes on along the minus strand of NC_083329.1, from coordinate 42,703,728 downwards.
TGTGTTATTCGAGCCTTCTATAGTGTTGCTAATACTTATTTCCTGACTTTTCTATGAATTTCTAAAAGCTGCATTATAATTTTCCAACATAATTAAGGATTTGACTCTTTTTCTTTTCTACTTGTCAATTTTTGCATAAGTTTGAGTTATGTATCATACATATATACACATTATATACATAAACATATATGTGTATATATATATGTGTGTATATATATGTGTGTATGCATATATTTTGCATACTACATTTTGAGATGATGTGCATCTTACATATATACACATTACATATATACACACACATATGTGTGTATATGTGTGATTGTACATATATATGTACATATATGTGTATATATTTTTTTCTTCTATCACTTCTCAGAAAATTTTATCACTTCTCAGAAAATTCAAACTCTTTGGAATCTTATCCTGCCTATCTTAGAGCTATTTTTTAAATTTTGGTATAAATTCTCTCTATATTTAAAACTCACAAATATTATGTTTCTCAAGTAATTGTTAATCAGATCAATCAACAATTTACATTTTCTGTTTTCCTGCATCTCTGTGTTTCCATTGGGATTATTTTTCTTCCTTTTAATAATTCTCTTTATATTTCATGTATTGTGTGGGTCTACTTGTGTCACATTTTCCTAGTTTTGGTTTATTCAGTTTTGTTATTAAATTTCACCATTAATTTTGAAAGATATTTAGGATAGATACAGAATTCCTGGTTGACATTTTTTTCTTTTAGAACTTTGAATATATAACCAAAGGTGTTTAGCTCTTATTATTTCTCTTGAGAAATTAGCTCTCAGCATTTTTCTTGCATTTTTAAATGTAATATAACTATGTTTTGCTTTAGATTCAGTTAGTTTTCTTGATATTTATTAATTTAGTATGATATGCAGAAGTATACTTTAAAAAATTTTATCTTGCTGTTTTTTGTATTGCTTCTGTAATCTGTTTGATAGTTTTCATTAGTTTTTGAACATAGAACCATTTCTTTAAATATTGCTCCTCTTACCTCCTTTTGGGACTACAATTCCATACACCACGGTGAGAAAGCTTTTGTATGTAAAAGGCCAAGTAACAAGTAATTTAGGCTTTGCAAATCTCATAATGTTTCTATCATATATACTCTTTTAACTGTTTAAAAATGTTAAAAAGCATTCTTATCTCAAGGGCTGTACAACCACAGTCCACATGCTGTATTTATTTCTAAATTATTTCTTCCTAGTTTCTGAACAAATTGTGTGTTTTTAATGACTTTTTTTTTGGTTTGAATGCCATACATTGTTTATAATAAATGTATAAATGATAAAAACTCTCAACAAAGTGGGTACAGAGGGAATGTACCTCAACATAATAAAGGCTGTATATGACAAGTCCACAGCTAACATCATACTCAGTGGTGAAAAGCAGAAAGCTTTTCTTCTATGATCAGGAAAAACACATGGATGCCCACTCTCTTGCAACTTTTATTCAATATAGTATTGGAAGTCCTCTCCAAAGTGGAGAGGAAGAAGTAAAACTGTCACTATTTGCAAATTATATTATATATAGAAAAGCCTAAAGATTCAACCAAGAAAGTGTTAGAACTAATAAATTCAGTAAAGTTGCAGGATACAAAATCAATATACGAAATCTATTGTGTTTCTACATACTAATAATGACCTATCAGAAAGAGAAATTAAGAAAACAATCCCTTTTACAATTGCACCAAAAAGAATAAAATGCCAAAAATAAATTTAACCAAGAAGTGAAAAACCTGTACACTGGAAACTATAAGACATTGATGAAAGAAACTGAAAAAACATTAATAAATGGAAAGATATTCTGTGTTCATAGACTGGAAGAATTAATATTGTCAAAATATTCATACTGCCTAAAGCAATCTACAGATTCAATACAATACCTATCAAAATTCCAATAGCATTTTTCACAGAAATAGAACAAACAATCCTAAAATTTGCATGGAACCACAAAAGACCCCGAATAGCCAAACACTGGCTTTTAATGTTCCAATATTTATACTTCTTTCTTCTTTCTGCTTTTAGCATCATGTTATCTTTTCTTCTCCAAAGAAGTTACTTGTTGTGCTGGGCTCCTGATAATAGCTATTAATACCTTACCCAGATACTTTAGTCACCTTTACTTCTAGTCACCTCTACTTGGTTGTACAGTGTGCTAAATTGTTTCTAAAAGGCACAACAGAGAATTGACATAGTGATGGAATCTCTTTTGAGAACTGGAGTTATTTGAAAGACTTGGAGTACAGGGAAGAAAATTAAAGTTGGCATCTATATGAAAATAATATTAATGGAAGAAAATAATCAGAATAATAGAAGCAAATAATTATTCAAAGCTGCAAAGGATTATAAATTTTCTGGAATATTGTCTATTTTGCATTCAATCTCTTTAATCCATATAACTTGTGGAGCTACACTTTAGCAAAATTGCTCATTCAATGAAATGATTTATCATTAAAAAAAAAGTAAATTTAGAAAATTTGTAATTGCAAGTTTCTTTTGCTCAAACTAGCTCCTCAACCTTCTGAAGCAAAGATGAATTTGGTTCATGCTCTGAGAGAGTTGAGTCAAACTCATACACTAAAATAAAAGCATTGATTAAATAGACATTAATATGAACATCAGGACAGTGAGATTCTAGAGAATCTTACATGTTCAGCTGGCATTCTGTTAATGAAGTAGAACTCCAACTGGTATCTTTTTTATTCAGCTGTGACTAATTATTTTCCACAATCATATTAAAATATTGAATGCAGCTTGATTTACAATAACACTAAAGGTCTAACTTCGGCGTTATAATCCAAATAATAACACCCACAACTGCCTAAGGGTCATGATACTCGTTCTCACAGTGAAGGAGCAAAAGAGCTAATTATACACACAAGAGAATGAGTTACATGTTCTCTTGTTTTTCCTAGACAATTTCAGGCACAATACTTGTGTGTGTGTGTGTGTGTGTGTCTGTATGATCCTTGTAAAAAATCCAAGGGAAAAAAAATAATATTCCCCAAAGCACACACACACACACACACACACACACACACAATACACAGAGCAAGACCTTGACTTTTAAATTCTGATGCTGACCCCCTTTAAAGGGATATTGATGCCTTTAAAAAGCAGTGCTTTTTGCATCAATTATCTATTGTTAAGTATGAAGAAACTTAGACGTGTGTGCGTATGTGTGTGTTTGTATGGGTTTTGGGATTGGCAGTTCTATGGAAACTAAGATGATATGTACATCTTATTTAGGTATTTAGCTGTCATTTCATCATTGTATAACAATTATGATAATGTCAAAGTCAATAAAAAAGGTATGGTCAACAAAAGCACACATCCAGCTGAACTAGATTTGATTGTTGCCTGAAGACTATTTGTTTCTAGGTTGAATAAGCACAGAAATATCTTTAAGATAGGTTAGTAGGCTTTCAAAATACTGATTCTCTTGGATGTTCTTTCTTTTCAAAAATTATTTTTATTGAGGAATAACTGACATACAACATTATATTAGTCTTGGGTGTACAACATAATGATTTGATATTTGTATATATTGCAAAATAATCACCACAATAAGTCTAGTTAACATTCATCACCAGACAGAGTTGCAAAACTTTTTTTTTCTTGTGATGAGACTTTTTAAGATTTATTCTCTTACCAACCTTCAAATATGCAATACAGTATTATTAGGTATAGTTGCCATGTTATACATTATATCATAATGTATATTTGGCAGTTTGTACCTCTGTATAATTGGAATTTTACACCTTTTATAATAATTGGTAATAGGAAGTTTGTACCTTTTGACTCCCTCCACCTAGTTAACCCACACCCATGCCCTGAGTCTGGCAACCACCAATCTGTTCTGTATGAGATTGTTTTTATTTTTAAAGTTCCTGCATATAAGTGAGATCATACAATATTTGTCTTTCTCTGTCTGACTTATTTCACTTAGCATAATGTCCTCAAGGTCAATCCATGTTGTCACAAATGGCAAGATTCTGTTATTTTTTATGGCTGAATAATATTCCATTATATATATATACATATATATATAAAATCTTCTTTATCTATTCATTCATGGACAGACACTTAGGTTATTTCCAAATCTTGGCCATTGTAAATGATGCTGCAATGAACAGGGAGGTGCAGGTATCTTTTCAAGTTAGTGTGTTCATTTTCTTTGGATAAATACCCAGAAGTGAAATTATTGGATGGTATGGTAGGTCTATTTTTAAAATTTGAGGAATCTCCACACTATTTTCCATAGTGGGTGCACCAATTTACATTCCCACCAACAGTGCATGAGGGTTCCCTTTTCTCCACATTCCTGTTTAAAAACCTCTGCCTTGATCATATACTATGATACACATACACACACACACAGTTTCCTTTTATATTTGGTGCTATTTGTTTTACAAAAATTGGTTTGTATTATATTTAATTACTTGCTTCTTGCTTTTCTCACTTAAAAGACATCCTGAAAAACGTGCCAAGACAGAGATTTAGCTCACATTTTAATATATATTGAAACTATTACCTAGATATCTGAAGTCTCGCCATGAGTCTTTCTTATATTCAACCAATTTACCACTTTGTGCTGCATTTTACATAATTTTCTCACATATATCTTCAGGCTCATTAATTTGTGTTTTTACTTGTACTTTATCTTTTTCTTTTATAAAAGTGTTCCTTAGTTCTTTTTCAAAACTTGTTGTTTTTCTTTATCACATCCTTTCCTTTGACAACTTTTAAAAATTCCCTCTTTAATTGTTTAAATATATTTATTTTATAGTTTCATCATGTTGCTTCTTTTTATGAACCTAAGTTATTGAGTGTGCCAAATCTTCTGTTTGTTACATCTTTTTCTCACTTATGATGGTTTGTTTCTTTGTGTGTTTAATGATTTTAATTATAACCTCATTTTAAGTATAAATTATTTTTTAACCCTGTGGGATTCTCATAGGGATTTGTTGAAGTTTCTCCCCACAGAAGTTTTCAATTTTTTTGTTGCAGGTGTTCTATGTGCATCACTTTCCAGTGACAACTTAAAAGGAAAGTCAGTTTGAATATTTTAAAAATATTTTCTTGGTTTAGGATTTCTCTGTAGCACCTAGGTAAAGTAAATGTAGATTGCAGGTCAGTGAGAGATGAAGTTTTATTTTTTCTCAGGAGAATTTTTTTATCCTACTCAGATTCAGAATAAAAGTAAATCTTCATCTTAGTTTAGATACCTCTAGATCCTGAAGTTAGAACTCAAGTTCTAGTAAATAGTTTGAGAGATGACACCAGGAAAATCAGTAGGGGTGTGGCCAAGTACAGTACGGAGGAGAAGAAAGCAAAAGTTGCATCATCAACCAAGTTGCCACTGTGGGCAAATAAAACTCAGTCTAGCTGGGAAATTCTAGGAGGAGGTGTAGAGTACTTAGCTATGAATGAGGAAGCAGGTATATTTATCTACCAACTCCCCATCTATCGCTGGCTGAGGGCTCTTCTGGGGGCCCTTGCAGCCCCTCCAGGACTTACAGCTGAGATTGTGCATGTCCCAGATCGAAGAAAAACAATGTTCTTAGGCAAACTGTGACAGGTGCTAGTTATAAGCAGTCTCATGTGTACAGACCAGCACCAAGAAGATATGAATCATTCATCAGTAACATCTGAAAAACCATTCTTGTCATCTCTCTGGGTCAGTGGATAGAGTGATTGTGTCTTCTTTTCACTAGGCTTGTAGTTGTTGGAGGACCTTGACTCCTACCCTGTGTGGTGTTAAAACCTAACTTGAACCTTTAGTCATTATACAGTTCAACTAACCTTCCAGCGCTGCTGTAATATCAGCTCACCTGCTTACTGCTTTGGCTTTCAGCTTTCGCTTTGCATCTGACACCTGAGATTTGTTTCTTTCTTGTATATTAAGCTATAGATTCAAAAATATTTATCTATGGGAAGCAATTATACTTTATCTAGTATCTCTTGATATTTATAGTGAAAGCGTTTGATGCTAGCCTAGTTCATAATTTTGTTGGAAATAGAAGTCCCTCACCCTTTTCAATAGCTACTTAATATTTTGTGGTAGAAAATGTATTTGATCATTCACAGAGTAATAGGCATTTACTTTTTTCCAGTCCCCCCTTACAGACATAGCCCCAAATAGCATGTCTTTGCATCTAGCTTTTGTAACAATGTTTTTCTGTTTGGGATAACATTCCTAGAATGCTAATACTTTGTTAAATCTTATTTATATTCTTAAATTTTGATAGAATATTACTCTACTGAATTAAAGAGGGCAATAACTTATATTTATTGCGACAAATACTGAAGAAATTATTTATTTGTCATATGGATATCAGTAAATATATATGTATATGCATGTGCATGTTTATGTATATGTATATATACACACTGATATAAATATTTTAATTCATCAGATCCTTGAAGAAAGAGGTAATTTAGTCCATCCTTCTTTTGTACAGAAAATAATTATAAAATTAATAAAATGAAAAGGAAAGCACATGAATAGAATAATAAATCTAAAAACTTTGTGTATTGCAAACTAGGAAAGTTGAGATTAAAAGCACCATCATTCAGACTTGGAGAAGAGGAGATAAATCCTCGCAAATAAAACTAACTCCATGCATGGGGTCATTTAGGTGTCTGGTATGAATCCTCAGGAGCCATAACCAGCGGTCATAGCTGCCTGAAGACATCAGTATGGTAATTAAAACATGCTCATGAAATCAGATGAAATAACTGCTTCCTTGGAATTTGATAAATGCTGCCTCTCAAAATGTATAGTGTCAAAGTTATCTTGGGAATGCTTGAGTTCACAGATTCCAGGCACTGTTGACTGAACAGGCTTCTCTAAAACCAGTCTGGTTTATCTCTTAAAATGAGCTTCTATTTCTGACATATACCAAGTGACAAAGATCTCCCAAGCTATATGTCATTATGGTTGCTGCATTTGCAATCTTTCTACATGAACTGAGAACAAGTTATTTTAGACAAAAATGACCAACTCTGATTATTAATTTATTACATTAAAATACTGTTCTCCTATTTATTTTCAAATAATAAAAATGAGATCATGTCTATTTGAATAAACTGTAACTAATGTAAAATATTACATCAACTATTATCAATTCAGAATTTATTTTATTTCAGAGACTACATTGAATTTTTGTCAATATTATTTTGGAGAAAAATTGGTTGAACATATGACTAATATAAAGGTTGTAGAGAATATTTAAGACTAGCAAAACAAATAATTTTCATGTACTCCAAAACCTCATTTTGTACAAATTATTTGATTACTAATGAAAAAAATCCTACTTTTATATATTTTAAAAGATACTAAAAAAATAAAATAGTAGTCATTTTTTGTAGTTTATATAAATGACTTAAAGTTGAAAAAAGGTCTCTAAAAGTACAAATATTTGCTATGTGAAAATAAATTTCCATCAAGTAATTCTAATTAACAAAATTTTAAGTATCAGATTGTGACAAGTAAACTTTGACTTGAATGAGAATGTTTCACTTATATACAGAGTGCTGTAAAATCAAAATTTATTGTGAGTGGGGTTGCTTATATTTTCCAGTAATGTTTAATTTCTCTGATGTTTTATTTTGTGGGAAGGGCAAGAATGCCATTAATTTTTAGAAACTGATAGGAGTTTTCCTTTGTGGGTTTTTCTTAACCCTTTGTCAAGGTCCAAGTAAAAATTCAACCCTTCATATAGAAATTTCCTGAAATTTCCAGAAATTAACACAGCAGCAATTAAGTTCTTTGTCCACTATAGTATAACAATTATTTTAATTTTCAGAGCATGATTCATGTACTGTCCTTGATTACAGTTCTGCATATAAAATCTTTAGAAGAAGACACTATCTCTTAAATGGTTTAGTATCCTCACTCCACCCAGTGTATCAGCAAGGGTTTTTCACATACTGCAAAATAATATATGTTCACTGTAGTTATGCCAGTGTTAATTATCAAGGGGTGGGCAGCAAGACTCATCAAGAACCCCCAGAGCAACTGTATGAATGCCTGTATTTTCTCATATTTCTCACTTCTCATGAAGTGATCTCTGGCTCAGGAATCATCATTTTGGTAACAGCAACATTAATATTTATTGAGTACTTGCTATTTACCAAACACTGTGTTTATATGTATTATCTCATAATCTTCAGAGCATTCCTATTTGTGTAGAAATTACTACTAAAATCTTCCCCCAATTTTACAGTTGAAGAAATTGTGGCTTAAAGAGATTAAATTATTTAAGGCCAGATAGCCTCTAAGTGTTGAAGCCAGAATTTGAATCTAGGCATTCTCAATCCAGAGTCCAGATTCATAACCACTATTTAATGATACAACTTTACCACTTCTTTGTCCTCTTTGAGACCCTCTTGCAATTCATTTAACAACAAATTTTAAGTCAGACTTTATATACATTAAGAAGAAATAGCATTGACTAAGTAATCTGACTTGTCTTTAAATATAAATGTCAGAGCTTTATCATGTTTTGATCAATCATTTATACTCTATTCTCACTCTGTATTTGGTATTGTACCATAGTATGTCAGAAGAAATTAAATACTATGGAGAAAAATAAAGAAAAGGAGGAAGATAAGAAAGGTTGGGAGTGGGTATGATACAATTTAAAATGGGATGGTTAAGAAAGCAAAGCAAAGGCCAAAAAGATATTCTAAAATCTGTATTCTTATCCATCTGATTCATCTAGCCATCATTTATTAAATATTTAATATGTGCCTGTTGCTATATTAAGCTCTTAGGATAACATAATCAGCAAACACCAATATGATTCCTACCCTCATAGATGTTACCAAAACAAACCAAATAGTTGTAAATAAGTGTAAAATTAAAACTCTGACAAGCGTGATGATCATGAAGATTTGCGGCAGAGACCTTGATTAAGCTTGTGGCAATGTGGACTGAAGGAAGGGGGAGAGATGGTGCTGTAATTTGGGGAAATCTCCTCTGAAGAAGAGGTGCCTGAGTTGAGATCTGAAGATAAATGGAACAAAACTAAGTAGAGAAGGGTGCAGGAGGCATGTATAGCACACAGAGGTCAAAAGAGCATTTTCAGTGAAGAAGACGATGTACCAAGAGCTTGTTGCTGGGGCAGGATGACTTAGATGATGGAAGCTGGTGTGGGTGGAACACAAGACCTGAGGCAGACTGGGTGCTATAACAAAGCAGGCAGAGCTACTGACATTGCCACTCAGTTGTGTTGTACATTTCCAACTTCAAATCTACTTTCTCATTGCATTCTCATATTTTCCATTTGAGGCAGATAGAAAGGAATACCATAATGAACTGATTTATTAGTTAGAAATTCAAATGATGCCCCAAATCCTACAACTGGTAAGATAGAATTGAATCCTAAGCCTGGGTCTTTTCTCTAACTCAAGCTAAATATTGAGTTTAATTGCATATTTTATAATTTTTTCTATTAATCATGGACAATAATAATTGATTGTGTAATCTAAAACATGCAACAGATGTGTAGTTTAGTTTTTAGTTTAAAAGGATAGATAAGACTAGTGGTCAGGGCCTGGGCCTTGAAAGTCCTAGGGTTAGTGCAGGCTTGCTGTTAGGTGGGACTAGGTCTCTGGGTGCCTCGCTGCTTTGCCTGGGTGGGCCCAGGACTGGTGCCAACTGGCTCGTGGGTGGGGCTGGATTCCAGCACTAAGTCTAGAGAGAGGGCTCCAAAATGTCACTTGCCAGCACCATTGTCCTCTTGGTAGAACAAACTCCCCCAAATGGTTGCCACCAGCATCTAGGTTCCCAGGGAGAGTTCCAGTTGTCTCCAGCTTCTCCAGAGGCTCTCCAAGATCAGCAACTGACTCTGACTCAGGCTCCTTTCAAATTACTGCCTCTGTGCTGAGTCTTGGAGTGTGTGAGATTTTTGTGTGTGTCCTTTAACAGTAGAGTCTCTGTTTCTTACAAACCTCTGGCTTTCTCATACTCAAGCCCTGAAAGCCTTCCAAACCAGATGTTCTGCTGGCTCAACTTCCCAGTGAAAAACCCTCAGGCTGGGGAGTCTAATGTGGGGCTCAGATCCCTCACTCCCTGAGGAGAATCTCTGCAATTGTGATTATCCTCTTGTTTGTGGTTTGCCTACCTAGGGCTATGGATCTTGACTTTAAGGTGTCTCTGCCCCTCCTACCCATTTTGTTGTGGTTCTTTCTTTATATCTTTAGTTGTAGAAGACCTTTTCTACTAGTCTTTAGGTCTTTCTCATTGATAGTTGCTCTGTAAATAGTTGTAATTTTGGTGTGCCCATGGGAAGAGGTGAGCTCAGGGTCTTTCTACCCTGCCACCGTGGCTGCCTGCTCCTGCTTGTTCCACAGTTATTCTCTACCCTGGCTCAAAAGTTGAAAAAAAAAATTAATGATCTTTTTCAGGGCTTCATACTGGCATTTAGTGCCCCAGCTCAGGCAATAGCCAGTCTGTGTGGGGTGTGTTGTATCCTCTCTGCTTTCCACAAGTGCCATAGAAATTCTGTAGCTTCCTAAGGTGCCTCACCACTTTGTTTCAGGACAGCTAAACAAAAGAATTCCTCCTCTAAGTGTGGTTTGTGGAGCAGCTGCAGCATTCAAGAACCAGAATTATTTATGGTCTATAAATCTTAATCTGTTGCTATATATTGACTCATGAAAATGGGTCATTGAGGTTGCCCCCAAACTGACCTACAAATTCATTTAATTATGAAATATCTTTAAGAAGTGACAGAAACATCTGGAGGAATTCTATAAAAGAATTTAAAAAGACCAACTTGAGCTTGCTCAATAGTTTCCTTTTACAGGTGAAAAATTCCAAACCTGAGTCTTAAAAATTATTTCCTGGAAAAGTTCATTTTACATTGTCATTTTTAACTTATCATGGGGATTACTTCCATATGGCTTGTCTAAAGGAATTCCTCCCTCACTTAATATCAACAAGCAATTCTCTCAAACTTCAATGTAAAGTTATGGGAACTCAGAAAACACAAGTACACATATACCTGAAATGAATTCACATTCCCTCTAAAAATGAATCCCTAGGATGAAGTTAAAAAAAAAATATTACAATCACAGTATATGTATGGCTTTGCTATTTAGGAAAATTTCAAGTGTAAGTTTCTAAATCCTTAGAGTGTAGTTGTTTCTACAAGGTAGTTTTTAACTAGTCTATTTTAAAGATTGCATGAAAAACAATAAAGTGTATATGTTCAGAATTCTTTGGCTTGATAATGAGTTTTTCTGCTTTTTTCTTAAAAAAATTTGCTTATGTTTACTTTTGAATAATATTACATATAAATAATAATAAATATATTTATAAAATATTGAATAATACTATACATACAAATTATATGTAATGAATATATGTATTCATTCTATCATTTTGGCTATTTACTTGGTCTGTCGTTCTTTATGCTGTAATGTACACCTCACTCCTTTCCCTCAACACTTTAGTACTATAATTTTTCCATATATTTTTGGCCTTGCATATAATCTCAACAGATTACATTCATGTAGTCATCCAATCACATATTCCCTTATATTTATTATATTATTCTCAAATAAGATAAGAGCATTTTGATCCTTTGTGTTAAACATTTGAATATGAGATCTTTTTACATTATTTCAATGAGATTTTCATGAGTCTGACAGAAATAATGTGGGATTCTTATCAATTCCAAATTGCTGAGCTCTCCTATTATCTATCTAATGTATCTATCACCTTGCTCTTATAATGTTTTAGTACTACACATTGTAGTGAGCAATACAGGAAACATTTCAACTTAGGGCTCCATATAATATCCTTCTCATACAATATAAACATGGTAGAGTAGTACTTTAAAAGTTCCAGTGAAGATGCTGCTTTTCATTGAGACTGTGCTCTAAAAGTAATACATATCAAGGAAACCAATGCATTTAGAATCACAATAAATATATTGTTAACTTACCAAAAAACCCAGAGAAAGACAAGTGCAATCCTATGTTCAGACATTCGGAAAACAAATACATTTGTGAGCAATAAGGAGGTCTAAACAAATTTTATTTTTCAATACAAACTGATACTCCTGTCCTTTACTCAATATTTATTGTCTACTATATATCAGATATTGTCCTACATACTGAAGATAAGAGTAGTGGTCAAATGAATATTATCTTTATAAATGGAGCTTACAGTATAAAATATTAAATAGTTATGGGTTAGTAGATGATGAAGTATCTATTTCAGTTATCATTTGCATTTATTATTAAGCTTATAGCTTAAAAGATAAACATTCAGTAGCTGTTCACAAGTTTTTAATTTGAGCAGGGCTAGGCAAAGGCAAGGAATCAGCTGGAGCATCTCACCCTGGGCTGGAGGATACACTTTCAGAATGGTTCATTCACTTGGCTGGCAGGATGATACTGGCTGTTAGATGGAAGCAGAACTGAAGCTGTCAGCGAGGGGCTTGATTCTACTCCATGCAGACTTCTCCACATGGTTGCTGAGGCTTCTTCACAGTAAGGCTCTGGCTTCCATGGGAGGAAGGAGAAGCTGCCAGACTTCCTTAATGTTTAGGCTCAGAAGACCCAGAATGTCTCTTTCTCTACATTCTATTGCTCAAAGCACTCACAGACTCCACATCTTGAAGGAAATATAAAGGATAGGATGGGGTAGTTTGAGTCTATCTTTGGAAACATATATTGGCTGGTGGGGAGTGGGCTTCAATGCAGCATGTTCTAAGTCCTAGAGGCCTTCTGAATATTGGGGGCATTGAAGGAAGTCTAGCATAGCTGGTATATTAAGCTGATACTGGATGCATGAACCACTGCAAGAACTAATAGGTCAGAAGAATAAATTTATCCCTTTTCTCTGGAACAATTAGAAGCTATGGAATATTTTATTAGGAAAAAAAAAACCTATGACAGATCCTTTGAGAAAGGGTTGGAGCCAGGTAAGACCTATTGAGAGGATATCACAGTTGACTAGACTAGAAAGAGGATGAGGGCAGTTGCATAAAAATAGAAAGAAAAAAAAAAGAGTCTGTAAATTACACAACTATTTAGGAATTAGAATTGACAAAATTCAATGATACCTTTGATATGGATAGGTAAGTGAGTGAGAGGAATCAAGAACAATTACTGGGTTTCCGGTTAAGAAGATGCAAGGTGCTATTTACTAAAAAAAAGAACAACTAGAATAGCAAGTGTTCAGGTGGAAGTTAATAATTTCATGTTTGGCCAGGTTATGTTTAGCTGCCCCAGAAGTGAGGCCTGGCTTGCAATATAGCTTTGAAAATTGTAGAAATGTGGACTACATAGTAAACAAGTTATTGAAGTGACTATGTGAGATTATTTACCTTGTGAGAGAGTCCAGAGTGAACAGAAAAAAGGAAATAGGAAAAGATCTGAGGAACTACAAAATTTTGGATACAGTTCAGGAAGGGCAGCTGGACATAGATAGGATAGAAGTGGTGGAAGCATTTAAGGAAACTTTACAAATTATTTTGTTTTAGTTTAAAATAAAAGGAAAGGGCTTCCCTGATGGCGCAGTGGTTGAGAGACCACCTGCCGATGCAGGGGACGCGGGTTCGTGCCCCGGTCCGGGAAGATCCCACATGCCGCGGAGCGGCTGGGCCCGTGAGCCGTGGCTGCTGAGCCTGCGCGTCCGGAGCCTGTGTTCCGCAACGGGAGAGGCCACAACAGTGAGAGGCCCGCGTACCACAAAAACAAAAACAAAAACAAACAAACAAAAAATAAATAAAATAAAAGGAAAAATACTTTAAGAATGGATATAAAGACATTCATGAGATTATACAAGTAGTGCCAGGATGATTATGAGCATTTTGTTAACAAGCATAGAGGATTAGATTGAAAAAGATGTAATGCCCCCACTGTATTTTTCTTACTTCTAATAATTGTATTCCATATCAAATGGCTCCTTTTTAAGACAACTATTAAAAATTAGAGCAAGCTTGGAAAAAGGTGATCAGAAATGAAGAAAATCTAAAAATTATTTTATGTAGAAGAAAGAAGTAAAACAGACTTGATAGAAATATTATAGAAAACATAGGAGATATTTTCAAATATTAGGAAAGCTGCTTTGTGGAAGAAAGATTATACTTATTCCATGCAACCACAATGAATCTAACACACAAAAATTGTTATCATAGGGATGTGACTTGTGACTAATATTAAGGAAGAACATTTTTTTTAACATCTAGAATACTTTTAATATGCTATAGATTTAGATATTATGTTAGAATGAGTAATTTGATTTCCAAATAAAACAAACTTTCAAGCAAAGCTTTTTTCTTTTTAATGGAAAAAGACATTAGCTTGAGAGACCATTCCAGTTTTCTTGATTGAAGATTAATGAACTATTGAATATTGAAATATGATGCAATATGAATGTCCTTAGAGATTGTCACACAAAGTTACAACCACAAAAATATTGTGGTGTTATTCTTACTGATACTGCTCCGTGTCAGAATATGGTGCTCTTGCAAAATGGCAGAATCAAATACGTAATTTTTGTTGTGCAGAGCTATTTTTTCACAGAAAGGATGTTGCCAAACAAAGTATCATTCATAGTGCATGCCTCCTTCCTTAGGTATGATTCCCAATTTAGCTAGTGATGATTTCCTGCTCACAACAGAGGTCTATATTTTGCACTCAGCAGCTGTGATGGGGGCATCTTAATTCAATAGGGCACAGCAGTTTCTTTAGTGGCTCGTCGTGTGGCATGGCTTTGTTAGTCCATTTAGGAAGCTCAGCCTAGAGTCTATTACTTCAGTCCTCCCAGTAATTCTATAATCCATTTAGAACCTTGAATTAATCCCCTTTCTGCTTATGCTAACCAGAATGCATATTGCTCCCTGTATGGATATATCTTCCATACTATATAGAAGGACAACTATATTTAAAGGCAAGGTATAAATATGAGTCAGCTCTTCCCTAAAGATACTTTGTTGGAATAGACAAATGTTTCCCTTTGACCATTGTACATTAATTTATGGGATTTTTGACCAAGAGGAATACATATTTATTGAGATGCAAACTATTCACTGACTAAACTACGACTAGAAGAAAATCCTCAGAGTATTAAAATAATGAAGTTTACTTACAAAGAGACATGGTTTTTAATTATAATATTTATTGTATTTATATTGTTATAAAAATAGTATATACTGATAATATAGAATAATTGGGAAGTCAGGTGTGCTCTGAAATTCAGTTTTGGTGCTGCAATCAAGTATTGTCTTGCCCTGTGTTTTCTTTATTTAAAAACAACAGACTATTTCTGTTTTGTAAATATTATTTACAAAATGGAAATAGACTCACAGACATAGAAAACAAACCTATGGTTACCAAAGGGGAAAGGGGGGAATAAATTAGGAATTTGGGATTAAAATATATACACTAATAAGTGGTGCTGGGAAAACTGGACAGCTACATGTATGAGAATGAAATTAGAACACTCCCTAACACCATACACAAAAATAAACTCAAAATGGATTAAAGACCTAAATGTAAGGGCATACACTATAAAACTCTTAGAGGAAAACATAGGCAGAACACTCTATGACATAAATCACAGCAAGATCCTTTTTGACCCACCTCCTAGACAAATGGAAATAAAAATAAACAAATGGGACCTAATGAAACTTAAAATCTTTTGCACAGGAAAGGAAACCATAAATAAGATGAAAAGACAACCTTCTTTTCATTTTTTTTCATCTTTTCAACCTTCTGTCAAGTGTCCATTGACAGATGAATGGATAAAGAAGATGTGGCACATATATACAATGGAATAGTACTCAGCCATTAAAAAGAATGGGAGAAAATATTTGCAAATGAAGCAACTGACAAAGGATTAACCTCCAAAATTTATAAGCAGCTCATACAACTCAATATCAAAAAAACAAACAACCCAATCCAAAAATGGGCAGAAGACCTAAACAGACATTTCTCCAAAGAAGATATACAATTGCCAACAAACACATGAAAGAATGCTCAACATCACTAATCATTAGAGAAATGCAAATCAAAACTACAATGAGGTATCACCTCACACCAGTCAGAAAGGCCATCATCAAAAAATTTACAAACAATAAATGCTGGAGAAGGTGTGGAGAAAAGGGAACCCTCTTGCACTGTTGGTGAGAATAAATTGATACA
Source organism: Globicephala melas (assembly GCF_963455315.2). Classification (NCBI taxonomy): domain Eukaryota; kingdom Metazoa; phylum Chordata; class Mammalia; order Artiodactyla; family Delphinidae; genus Globicephala; species Globicephala melas. Next base: position 42,687,532 of record NC_083329.1, on the reverse strand, counting down.
GCCACTATGGAGAACAGTATGGAGGTTCCTTAAAAAACTAAAATTAGTACTACCATACAACCCAGCAATCCCACTACTGGGCATATACCCTGAGAAAACCATAATTCAAAAAGAGTCATGTACCACAATGTTCATTGCAGCTCTATTTACAATAGCCACGACATGGAAGCAATCTAAGTGTCCACTGACAGATGAATGGATAAAGAAGATGTGGCACATATATACAATGGAATATTACTCAGCCATAAAAAGTAACGAAATTGAGTTATTTGTAGTGAGGTGGAGTCTGTCACACGAGTGAAGTAAGTCAGAAAGAGAAAAACAAATACCGTGTGCTAACACATATATATGGAATCTAAAAAAAAAAAAAAAATGGTTCTGAAGAACCTAAGTGCAGCTAGGTGCAGGACAGGAATAAAGATGCAGACATAGATAATGGACTTGAGGACACAGGGAGGGGGAAGGGTAAGCTGGGACGAAGTGAGAGAGTGGCATGGACTTATCTATACTACCAAATGTAAAATAGATAGCTAGTGGGAAGCAGCCGCATAGCACAGGGAGATCAGCTCGGTGCTTTGTGTCCACCTAACAGGGTGGGATAGAGAGGGTGGGATAGGTAGGGCAGAAGGGATACACAAGAGGGAGGAGATATGGGGATATATGCATATGTATAGCTGATTCATTTTGCTATAAAGCAGAAACTAACACACCATTGTAAAGCAATTATACTACAATAAAGATGTTAAAATAAATAAATAAATAAAATTAAAAAATAAAATATATACACTACTATATACGAAATATATTACCAGCAGTAACCTACTGTATAGCACAGGGAATTATACTCAATATCTTGTAATAACCTATAATGGAAAAGAATCTTAAAAAGAATATATATATACATACATATATGCAACTAAATCACTTTGCTATACATCTGAAACTAACACAATATTGTAAATCAACTATATTTCAATAAATTTTTTTTTTTAAATGAGGGCACACTATATAACCATTTAATGATGTTTGGGGGTGTATTTGTTAACATAAAATAACATTTATGGTATTAATCAAATAAAAAACATGCTGATTATATACATATATTTTTTTAAAAGACAGACAAATTACCATATCCTGGTAGCTACTGCACTAAAAAAGTAAATTATCATGTACTAGCTACATTGTTAGTGACTTGTAAACTTTAACTCTGTTTACACTTGCTCTTAGTATCAACGTTTTCATGATAATGAACTTTTTTATGATGGCTTCTGAGGATGACTTTTGCCTAACAATATGTACCATCTCTTTTAGACAGAAGATCAACAACTAAATTAGGAAAAAGATACTGTAACTTGCTAGTGAATTACTTATTTCCAGTGTCACCAGTAACTTCGCTTTGTCTGTACTATGATGAGAATAATTCTACAGGGACTACTCTTATTATGCTATAAATTTCAATATTATTTCAGAATGAGTAATTTGATTTTCAAACAAAGCTGCAAGCAATGACTTTTTTCTTTTGTGTGGAATAAGGCACTGGGTAGATGAAAAACTATACAACTTTTTTGATTAAAGTTTAACAAATTATTTTCAGTCTTGAAATATGATATAAACTGAATGTCCTTAGAGGTTGTCATGAAAAATTACAACAAAAGAGTTACAGTGTGTTTCTTGCTGATATTGCCAGTGACTTGATTCCATTTCAGCCGTGTAAGGTTTCTTATCTCTTAGGGAAATGATATGCTTCAGTTTATATTGCAGATCTCCAAAAGCTGACTTTTTTCATCCTTCTAAGAGACTGTCAGGAGTTAGCCGACTGAAAAATCACAGAAATACTGTTTGTTCTTCCAAGAGTTGTTTTGGCAATTCTCTGCTGTATTGGAAAAACTAACCCAAGGGACAAAACTCTGTCAAAACATTAATGTTATCTTGGAAATGAACAGAGAGCCTAAATCATTGAGTTCCAGCCATATTTGTAAGAGTGGCCGGAGTAATGATTGATATGTGCATCACACAAGTGATTTGGTGGCAATAGTCTAGATAAGATAGTGAAAATAAATTTGGATAGCTTGGTTATTTGTTCTATGGTCATAAATAAAGCATCACTAAATATTTTTATCAAATTATTTGGACCATTATCAATTTAATGACTATTGATAAATAACTTGAAAGAGTGGTGACTCCTGGTCTCTTGGCCTTTTTAGTTCACTTGGTTTGTGTCAGCAGAGATATTACTCAAACAGTAAACTTTAAAACTTAAATGTTACTATTTTTAGCAAAAATGATAATGATTATAGTAAAGGAATTCCACTTTACATATGTAGAACATTTTCAGGTTACTTTGCATTCTTATCCCCCATATGATCTTTATGGTAACTCTATGATATAGGATAAAGTACCACTATCCCTATTTTACGGATGATTAAACTGAAGTCCAGTGAGATATTACAAAGTGCTCTGGCCATAAAATTGGGAATAATATTTAGACCAATTACATGAACTTTTGAAGGCTATATCCCAATCTGCCCATTCCCGACCTCTAAAAAGGCAAAAACTCTATTACATCAGGTCAAATTAATTGAGACAGATAAAAAATCAAGGCACTACCTACTATACAAATTGTCCCAAAATGTCTATGTATTTAACCATCAATTTATCTTTAATAATCACATAGTATTTGTTAGACTCAGTCTATACAATAGGGGTTCTCAAAGATTACATTACGAGCTGTATCAGATTTCCCTGGGCATATTTTCCAACACACTCATGCTTCAAGACTATGTCTGTGGTATGGCGGAATCTTTTACTTGGTGAACTACTCTCACCACTGCGAGCGTGTCATGACAAGCCAGTGACAGGGCAGAATAAATGATGGAAGATCAGGGACATACATTATCCTATTGAATGTTAAATTAAGGATATAACAGCACATAGGTGAAGTACATAAAACGGGAGGTCCATGATTAGAAATACTGCATTAAGATCTTACAGTCCTTCAGGGAAAAAATGGCAAGGGAAAGGCAAAGTTCCAAGTCCCAAAGCCGCTAGACTACCAGAGGTATGTCCACGACAGGAAATGGCAGAAATCCACTTTTTCTTTTTTTTTTTTTTTTTGCGGTACTTGGGCCTCATACTGTTGTGGCCTCTCCCATTGCGGAGCACAGGCTCCGAAAGTGCAGGCTCAACGGCCATGGCTCACGGGCCCAGCCGCTCTGCGGCATGTGGGGTCTTCCCGGACTAGGGCACGAACCCGTGTCCCCTGCATCGGCAGGCGGACTCTCAACCACTGTGCCACCAGGGAAGCCCCCATTTTTTTTTTTTTTATTTAAGTATAGTTGAGTTACGATGTTGTGCTAATTTCTGCTGTACAGCAAAGTGACTCAGTTATACACACACACACACACACACACACACATATATATATACATTCTTTTTTAATATTCTTTTCTATTAAGGTTTATCTCAGGATACTGGATATTGTTCCCTGTGCTATACAGTTAGGACTTTGTTGTTTATCCATTCATTAATGTAATAGTTTGCATCTATTAGCCCCAAACTCCCAGTCCATCCCTCTCCCTCCTCTCCTCCAAAGAAGACATACAGATGGCCAGAAGGCACATGAAAAGATGCTCAACATCACTAATTATTAGAGAAATGCAAATTAAAACTACAATGAGGTACCACCTCACACTAGTCAGAATGGCCATCATTAAAAAGTCTACAAATAAATGCTGGAGAGGGTGTGGAGAAAAGGGAACCCTCCTACTCTGTTGTTGGGAATGTAAGTTGGTGCAGCCATGATGGAATATCAGCACTATGGATACAGAGAAGGCTGCTCTAATAGTGATAACACTTTTATATCACTTACCAAGTATCAGGACTTGATCAAAGTTTATAATCTTGATTATTCCTCACTCACACTCAAAAAGAAAATCTATTTACCATCCTATTATCATTCTAATTCTGTGGAACAACTCTCCTAAGATCACAATCTCTAGCCAGTGCTTCTGATTTTAACAGCTACACTATACTGCTGCTCAAACATGAGACTTGGGACATTAACACATGATACCTATTAATCCAAAGGATTTTGTGGTGAAATAAGATTGAGGATACTGGTTAAAGTTCAGTATAACTGATATTATTAAGCAGATCTCAGGACATTTAATTTGCAAGGGCATGGTGAATCTCTGGCAGGAGAGGGGTATATATACATAGTGTTTCCCAAAATTGTTTCCTGGGGTACCACATGGGACCACATTCCACGGTGTAAACTTCAAGAAAAGCTGCTACAACTTATTAGTGTAGCCAAAATTTGTATATATTCTTGATAGAAAAGAGTTTTATATACAGACTACAAATATGCCCTCTGATAGGGAAAAAAAAAAAGTTTTAAATCTAATCAGTTGCTTATGGCAAACTATCAATCAATGAAAAGTTACTGAAATCAGGATAAAATTGCCCCTTACTCAGTTGGAAATTTCCCACCATTACATGGTGAGAGTATTTTCATTGCTAATGAACCAATTTGAAGGTTCACCTCTGAAAGAAAATAAAAAACAAAAATATTTCTTTCTTCCTCGAGTCTGAAGCCTTCTGTCACTCACCTTAGATTCTCAAAACAATTCTGTTTTGCAATTCACATATAGTAACTACTGTTTGCTGCCTGGTAATGGATTAATTCATGCATATGTTTTAAACTCCTCCACAGATTATAGGTTCCTGAAGATCAGAAATCTTGTTCACACCTAACAAATTGTCTTCACAACACCTGAGACCGTAGATGTTCATTGATTTGTTCATGAATGAAAAGGGATACATATGTAACAAAATTATTTTAATATGCCTTTACTTTCTTTTTGGCAATATAATTATATCCTCCCCATCTTCCTCCTCCTCTTCCTACATTACTAACTATAAATTATGGGAAAATTAAAATTAAAGAAAGCAATGGTTTTGTATTTTCTTTACTCCAAAACTTCTTTCCTTTTTTTTCTGATTGTTCTAGTTCTCACCAATTGAATCACATTTCATTTTACGTAATTTTTTAATAATGTGTATCTAATTTTTGTCTTACATTTTCACTGTGATATAATTTTATATTGTATATATTCTTTTCAATTATCATGTATAATTTTGAAAAATAGTTTATTTAAAAGATGCACCATACTTTATTTAATACTTACATCAGTATTAGCACTACTATTAGGTATATATGTCACTTACTTTTTTTCCGCTATTACGGATGTCAGTAACCCTGAATTCAATCTATGCAATTATAACCAATTCAAAGGACTCATGAGGAACAGGACAACCTGGTCAAAAGTAGACTGAAGCATGGTGAAAATACTGTGAAAGGTTTCTATCTCAAATTATTAAAAATGTGTGTAAAGTTTAAATAAAGAAACTCTGGTTCCAAAATTCCAAAATATGAGTAAATATATTAAAATTTATTTAGGAAATTAATTGTTTTATTCCAAATTGTAGAAAAATATTTACTAGAGTTTGCTGCATTGAATCTATGTCATTCAAGGTCATCCATCATAGGGAAAGGAAATAGAGTTTAAAAAAGAGAAAGAAATTGATAAGAAAGAGGACTGAGAAAACATTGGTATAATCTCAAGTAGTTTTTAAATAGACTGAGGGAAACTAAAACATAAAATTATAAGCATGATGTGAACTCTAGATAAAAGAAAATAGCAGCACTGACATGTTGATCTTGACTTTGCACAGCACAGTAGTCTTTCCCAAGTGAAGCACCCTTGAATTTAAATCTCAAGTGGGTGTTTATACTATGAGAGTTGATAGAGTAATAATGGAATTTGAGAGGCCAAGTGGCTCCTTTAACATGCCTATAACTTGGACTGCTATTTGTCTTCTGTCTTATCTTCCATTCTCGCTCTTTTGCTCTTCCTTCCTTCTTTCTTCTCTTATTTCTTTCTATTATCTTACCCTCGAGGGCCACTCAGTAGATTAGACCCTGTCCTCCAAGCTGGAGGTACAAGAAAGAACCTCTGTCCCTGCTCTCATGGATCTTATATTATAGTAGGGGAGACATATAAGACAAATAAATAACCGAACACAATCATGACACAGAATAATAAAGAAAAGGAAATGAGGTTCTGTGGTAGTGACTGGCCAGGTGTTTGTGTCTGTGTGTGTGTGTGTGTGTGTGTGTGTTGGAAGGGGTGTGGTTTCTGCTGTTTTAGATGGAATAATCTGGGAAAGCTAACTAGAGTAAGTAATATAAATATTCTAACACATGAACAATACAGAAGACTCAGATACAGGAAGATTCTGGGTAAAATTTTTCAGACAAAAACCAAAACAAAACCAAAACCCAGCAGGTGCAAAGATATCATGGCCAGCATGAGGTTGATGATTCAGAGCAAGAGGAAGGCAAGTGTGGCTAGAACACGGTGACTATGCTTGAAAAGAAGTAAGTTCTGTATCTTCCTGTCCTCTAGGAACATAAAGCTCTGTATAGCAATCAGAGAAACCACTAAACTACACCTTCAACAGCAAGACCAAAAGGAATGATTATAGAGCCAATTTAACTGATTTTTGGAAGCATCAGAATATTGCAATATCTCAAATGAGCACCATGGAGCCTCCTTTGTGTCTCCAGGTGAAACTCTAGATTCTCAAATTAATTAGACTGAAAATAAATAGATAAAACCCAAAGTGTATTGCCTAAATAGAAATATTAGTTTTGTCAGAATGAACAGATAGTGTAATGTTTATAAAATTTAGCTATTCCTTAGGAAAATATTCCCAGATCACACTATTGAGATTTTCAATAATTTGAGAAGTTAATGAGGGATAAATCAGGCTTAATTTTTTAGAAAATCTATTTTTCATCCAATTTACTAAAGCAAAGCATACTCCCCAAATTAAATACAGTGTCTGCTTATAGAATTGAAAAGAAAAACAGTGACACATAGGGCTATGATGATACTCTGTATTTTCCAGATACTCACAAAGAAAACCCAGAGAGAGCATTTTAATGTCTGTGTTTCTTAAAAATAAAAATTAAGAAGCAATATAGATTAAATTTGGCTAAATTTTCCATGAAATATGAAATAATTCATTGAGAATGAATGATTTCTTCTTTTCTGGAAAGACACTAGAATTTTAACTTTCCATATTAAAAACAAAATCTGAGCTGGAGCCTATAAAAATGTGACAAGGATTGATAACATTCTGAAAAATAGCACAGTTGCATTTTATATAATTGTCCTCAAGGTTGGCTATAATTTGACTTGGATTACAGATCATGTGTGATTTACCATGCATCTTATGTTCTGCTTCATACGTTTCACAAGTTATTTTATTCAAGGATATCTGACCAGATTTCATAGCCCTTGAGAGCACAGAAGAGAGCACTGATTTGATTGATAATATACACATAATATTAATATGTTTCATAAACATGTGAAAATTTGCTGTTGACTCAACATCATACAATGAATAATTATGGTTTATGCATATAATTATAATCACCTCATGACAGTTATTTAGTTTAGGAAGGTTATAAAAATCCCATAATTTTCTGCAGAGTCTGTATTCAAGAAAATTCAGCAAGTTTTCTCTAATAACATAATTTCTACTCTGATGTTACATAAGTTTTGATTATATCACTAGGATGAAATAGACTTTTTTTCTTTGAAAAATTATACTAATTTTCAAATTTTCTTTGAAAATTTTCTTTATGAAATTATACTAATGCCCACCTATATTTTTTCTAGTACTGTAATGATTTCTATTTTACATACAAAATTGTTTTTGTGTAATGTGTAATATAGAAAAGCAACTTTTTTATTTAGCTGTAATGAATGGTCAGTTGCCCCAACACAAATTAATGGTTAATCTGTGTTTTCAATATGAAATACCTTTATAAAATATTCAATGCCTCACTTATGTCAATAACATTATTTAGCATTTGGTGAAAGCTTAAAATGTTCTAAAATCTTTCTTATTTTACCATTATCCTATTTTTTATACACAAATCTATATGGATGGTACTATTAAAATCCACATTTTACAGATAAAGATCCTGAAGTGTACACATGTTAAGTAAAGCTGCCTAATGTCCTGCAGATAGAATGTGACAGAGAAAGTAAAGTTTGCACAAATAAAAGTGGTGGAAATGTTAATTAAACAGTATTTATTGAGTATAGTTTAAATAAACACATAAAATTCTTAAAAATACTTGAAATGTTTTTTATCCTATGTCTTTTAGACATTTGCCTTAAAGGTTAAACAATACCAGACACTATTCTAAGCATATAACAAGTTTTAATTCATTTAAACCTCAAACCCACCTTAAAAGATAGTTACTGGGAAGAAACTGAGGCAAAAAGGAGATAAGTAAATTTCCCAAGGTCACGTGGTAGATAGGTTGCAGACCCAGGTTTCACATCTGGGCAAAATTACACCAGTGTGCATGCTCTTAATTATTGATTATATCCAAATATTTTCCTTTGATTTGTCTTAATAATCAAGACGTTTTTATATAAAGATGAAGAAATTAGAATATGCAGAATGAGATGTCTTTTTGAATATAATTGTATAACTAGAAAATCCAATAAAATTCAGAAGCCAGTTAATATTAAAGCAAATAATTTGGTATAGTATTTCTATATATCAGCAATAGCCAGTCATTAAACGCAATTTTTAAAATTCCAATTCAAACTAACACATGTGTAATTTTTTCAACAAAATCAACTGCTTGCTTAATATGTTACATCCTACATTTTTCCTTTGAAATGTGTGGTGATATCATATAGAAAATCATTTATTCAAAAGATTCAATGTTTCAATACCTCTAATGAGGAACATGCAAGGTATATGAGCGAAGAATCAGGGAGTTCTCAGAATGAAGATGGTAATTCAGTTGATTCATAGAAAAGGAGTACAAAGTTTCCAGAGGTAAGATAAAGGAATAAGTCCCAGGCAGAAGAAATACATGTACAAAACAGATAAATATAGGAATGCACAGTTTACTTTTTATTCAGAAAATGTAAATGTTTTGCTATTTTAAATTTTCAATTATTCCTACTTTTCCCTTTATTACTATATTTCCTTTCTCATACTTTTCTTAGAATTCATCATGTTTTAATTATCTGAGTTCAAGTGCCTATTTTTTGTTAAAATGTTCTTTTTTAATAAAGTTGACATTTAAGGCTTTATCTTTTTTTTTTTTTTTAATTTTTTTATTTATTTATTTTTATTTATTTATTTATTTTTTTTACGGTACGCGGGCCTCTCACTGCTGTGGCCTCTCCCGTTGCGGAGCACAGGCTCCGGACGCGCAGGCTCAGCGGCCATGGCTCACGGGCCCAGCCGCTCCGCGGCATGTGGGATCTTCCCGGACCGGGGCACCGACCCGTGTCCCCGGCATCGGCAGGCGGACTCTCAACCACTGCGCCACCAGGGAAGCCCAAGGCTTTATCTTTAATTACAGCTCTAGTAGCTTTTGTCATAAGTTTTGACAAAAGATTTTCACAGTTTGTAACTGTGTAAATATGAGGTTTGTAGCTTTGCAAAACAATTTTTGACAAAATGTTTACCTGGGAATATATTTTCAGACTAAAGTGATTTTTTTCCTTAACTATTTGCTATAAATTTCTAGATTTATTCATTTGTTATTTGCTACTATGACCTGTATGATTTTCTCTTTGGGGACTTTTGTGTTGTAGCTTTTATGCTCAACTTTTGAAAAATGCTATATAAAATGTGATAATGTTTCTCCTATCCTTGAGATTTTATGAATTTATAAGCTCTATCTTTTAAAAATATGTTTCATCTATAAATGCCCATTTTCTTGTATTTTATGAAGTCTAACATTTAAGTTTAGAACTAAATATTATGCAAGTAAACTCAGAAAATCAATGACTTCAGCCTGTATGGAGTATTATTGAGTTTCAAGAGTAAAATATAATTAGTTGAAGTTAAGAATTTTGCACTAGTTCTACAATTCCAGGCATTTTTTGTACTTACTTAGAGTGTATTTTCTTTTTTATGAATACCATAAAATTATTAGTAGTCCTCTAGGATAGTAACTTAAATTATTTTTAGAACATTAAACTTAGGGAGATTTATTTTAGCATTTAAGCTTATCCTAAACTAGGACATGCATAAGTTTCTTTAATAAAATTTAATCTTGAAAAATATCAGGTTAATGCCATTCTGGAAATGTGTTAAAGAACTAACATTATTTTAAGTTTTAGCATGAGAATATAAAAAGCAAAATTTTCATGTCACATTTATCCTGTAAACAGTTTTTATTTAATCTTGGAAAAATTGAAGATGTAGTTAAAATTTAAGACTGATTTGATTGATAATATACACATAATATTAATATGTTTCATAAACATGTGAAAATTTGCTGTTGACTCAACATCATACAATGAATAATTATGGTTTATGCATATAATTATAATCACCTCATGACAGTTATTTAGTTTAGGAAGGTTATAAAAATCTGATGTCTCTCATTAGCAATAAATTTATCATTTGCATACAAAAATCACTTTCAAAAAATTTTTGGCATAGTTTTACCTTATGTACTATATTTAGTCCTACAAATGCCTTGCTTACTCATACTGAAGACAGAAAACTTAAAATGATTACCAGAAGTTTCACAGCTAATAAATGGAAAAGGTGATTTACCTTAAATAGTCTGTTTGGATGAAGGCAGTGGTGATGGATCATCTAATTTCTTGAAAGAGCTCCTGATACTTCTGGAATCAGGATCCATGATGCTATAAAACATATGCTAATTAACAACTCTGACGATCAAAAAATTGCAAATAACATTGGGAGCAAATATAAAAGTACTATAATTGAAAATTAATAATAGCCCTTAAAGTACATATATAATAGTATTAGTCAACCTCTCTAATCTTTCAGTAAGATAAAAAATATACAGATTTCACTTAGTAATCATTCATGTGTACTTCATCTTCTTTTATATGTTCGTGTCCTTAAACAAGAAGCAAGAAAAAAAGGGAAAAAACATCTAGAACTTAATGACCCATAAATTAAACAATCTCACAATATTCTAGAATTAAATGTTGCCGTTAAAGTAAATTAGACAATTAGCAAAACAAAAATTAGCAATTAAAACTTTTCCAAGAAACAAGTACACCAGAACAAGGTTATGTCACATGGGGAAGAGGGACTGGCTGCTCAGAAACCCAGTAGCATTTGCTTTGGTGGATTCATCACAGTTCAAGGAATGGATAACAGTCTCCCAGGATCAGTTTGTTTGCAATTTAAGAGGAAAGCTGTCTCTGTGCACAGACTCATATTCACAGCAACTGATGGGTATAAACCACTGATATGTATGAATGAAAATGTCATTGTTCATTTACACAGAGAAATTAATCTGTCAAGTGAATCAGAATGTTTAATTCAGCTTCTCTAGCATATTCTCTTTCTGTAGGGAAAATACATTGGAAGAAACCTTCTTAAGAAGTTTAAGTGGAGAACAAGGAATCAATTAGCTGATTTAAGTATCTTTCAGGTAAAGCCTAACCTGTGCAATCAGATTGCTAATGTTGGATTGGCCAGAACTCCATCCACTTTGAATCTTGAACCATGCTAAATGAGCAGAATCAACACACTCTTCCCACCCCCCACTCTCATGATTGGTCACTTTTCTACCATTTTAATTTTTCTCACGTGAAGAACATAAACCAGTTTTCTGCATAGCAAGCAGTGAATCCTTATATCATAGGAATTAAAGTGCTGAACTTTACCAAACTAGTCCATTACTCACTTATTCACAATATCTTGTTTTACTCTCATTTATGGCTAATCCTGTATTTTCGATACACATTTTATTAGTTTAGATTTTAGAGTAAAATCTAATTCTGGCTTTTGAGGGTACCTCAATTCAGCCCATATTTGTCTTTCATCTATTAAATGTGATTCTTTTTTTGTTGATATTGAGTTTCATAAATATTTTCAGAATATTTTGAGAATTTGTAGATATGCACACATATTTTATGGATATGAATCTATAGATACATATTTTGATATAGATAGATAATTTCTCAGGAAGTCAGAAAATGCTCAATTTGTGTCTGCAGTAGGCATATGGGTATACATAGCAATTGGGTATTTTTTAATATTGATTCACTTGAAGTTTTTCAATTAGTATGTGAAACATTATTCACAGTTTACTCATTTATTGAAAAAAATGGTCTTCCACTCAACAATAATTACATGCTGAATTAAATTCTCTCTTTACTCCCTTCCCCTCACCAACCTTTAATGAGATTAGCTGGAGTATTTGGAATGCAAAGTGATATTGTGTAAGAAAAGAACAAACAAACATTTTTATGTAGCACACTCTCCTGCTTTGGGATTCTCTCTAGTGAAGGTTATTTAACCTTAGCTTAGTCAAATAAAGACATTTTTCTTTGGAGAGATGCCTTGTTGCTGTCTACTCAAGGTAGTTCACTTTTCATTTTTGTATATTGAAATGCCTGTTTTATTTTTTAATCCAAAATGTGGTTATTGGGATGGTTTCCTGTTCATCTTGATTCAAAGTGCTTTTAGTGCTGCTTCCCTTGGAAGGAGCATCCTTCTGTAAGCCTTGCTTTTCCTCCTGTGGGCTAGCAGAGGACAGTAGAGCAGCCAACATACAAAACTACTGTTTGTGTATGGCTAAAGATGGTGGTGATTTTATAGCATCCTGGATATTTCACATCCATGAAGTAGGGATTGGGGTTCTGCACCAGGTACTTCTTCTTGTGTTTCCTCTTCTCTTCTGGAGAGGGATGAAGAAAATTCTTTTCAAGAGGCATGTTCTCCTAGGTAGGTCATCACCAAGTGAAAGGTTGAAATGCCTCTTTGTTTCAACGTTGGTTAGCTCCACAAATGTTAATATTCTGAATCACACATATTACTTTATTTTTTTTCCTTTGAAGTATACTTTTATTTTATTAATTTTCAAGGGCATCAAAGGCTTAAATTAGCAGTTGCAATTACTACTAATTAATCAAATAATGGGGCTTTACATATACACTTTATGGAGGAGACTACTAGCTGATGTCAAACCTGCTAACTTTTCTTCCTGGAAACATAGCTCCACTACATTTTTAAGACTCCAGTGAAATTAGGAATGGTCATGTGACTGAGTTCTAGTCAGTGAGTTATGCACACAGTTAAAAATTTCTTTCCATGATTCTATGTTCATTTGTCTGGGTGGAATGGAAACAAATAATAGAGTGAACTTGAGAGCCAGGTGTTGGTGTGACCACAGGATGGAAGTATCCTGAGACTCTGCTTGGACTCGATGAATATTCAGCTAATAAGTGTGAAATCTTAGACTTAAACAAAGATTTTCTCACTCCAAATTATTATTATTATTACTATTTTGTCATTTGCCATGTTGTCAAATATGGTGATTTTACAGAATATTTGAAAGTTCAGTACCTAGAGTCAGAGAAACCTGCATTTACAATGATTCCAATACTTACTAGCTGTGTGGACTTGGGAACATTTCTTAATCTTTGCCTTTTTTTTTCTATCTATAAAATTGAAGTTATAACAGTTTTTACATTATAATGTAGGATTAGGTGAGAATATTTAAGTTAAAGGCTTACCAGAATTCTTTATACATAATAACCATAAACCAATGAGAGATTGTTTGATGTTTGATATGAAGTCCTCCAAAGAGTGTAAAATTTGGGAACTACCTTCTCTCTCCTAAATTACATACTCCTTTTGCCCATCTTTCTTCATTTATGTCAAGCTTTTTATATAAATCTATGGTTTTCAAATGGGTACATATCAAAATTCTCTCTTGGACTTTCTTCTTTAACAACAAAAAAGAAATAGAAAATTTAAAAATAACATCCAGAATTAAAAACAGAGTATCAGGGCTTCCCTGGTGGCGCAGTGGTTGAGAGTCCGCCTGCCGATGCAGGGGACACGGGTTCGTGCCCCGGTCTGGGAAGATCCCACATGCCGCGGAGTGGCTGGGCCCGTGAGCCATGGCCACTGAGCCTGTGCGTCCGGAGCCTGTGCTCCGCAACGGGAGAGGTCACAACAGTGAGAGGCCCGCATAACGCAAAAAAAAAAGAAAAAAGAAAAAAAAAAAAACAGAGTATCATGTTAAAATACATGTAACAAAGGTAGGTGGTGAAATATATATTCTCATATACATTACATTCTGTTTGGTAGCTTTGTAAATAGTGGAGAAATCACTGGTGGATGAAAGGTAGCATTTAAAGTTGTGTACTGAAATTGCTGTGATCATCAAGATGACAGCAGGTTATAAACTATTAAAATTTTTGAGATGCTCCTGTTTATCAATTTTATAGAGCCTTACCACATATTATTGAAGTTGAAATGAAAAATACTAGAGGAAATGGAAATAAACAGTAAATAGGACAAAGTCAGAATGACCCCAGCTGGGTGGAATATCTAGAGGGAGTACAGTAAGGGTTTGAGAAAAAGAACAAAAGTAAAGTACAAAGATGGCTTTTAGGTTATAATAAAAGCCAGTTTATTGAGCCTGAGGAATGGAGAATTTTTAAGGTACCTCAGACCTGTTGCATGTCTTTGGTACCTGTTGTATGACTTGGCTAGGTCACCTAAAGGAACTAGGGTAAACTGGATGCTTGGTACCTGCAAACTGCCTCATCTATTCTATTTGGTGATAATTTCAGGTCCTGGAGATGATAGAGCTCATTCTTACTGGGTGGTGGTTTTGGGAACTTTCCCTAATACTTCCTGCTTTTTCCCAAAGGGATAAGGCCCAATTAATGGGCTTGGCACTGGTATACAGGAGTTAAATCTCACACCAGCCTACTTTCATTCTTCATCTCAGTGATAATGACTGTTAACAGTCTGAGGTGTTTTTCCAAGTCTTTGGCTAAGTATTATATTTTCATAGGCAGTCAGTACATGACCATTGAATAAATGGATAAGAGCCATGAGGGCTGTAGGAAGAGGAAGGAAAACTAACATTTTATTGGGGATATATAATATTTCATGAACTTTATGATTTTTTAAAATTCAATATTCACAATTGCCTCATTATGTCCCTATTTTTAATGTGAGAGATGTTAGTGAAGTTAGTTACTTACCCAGGACCACACAGTGGGTGAATGGTAGAGTTCAGATGCAAAAAATGGGCTGTTTAAATTTAAGCTTTCAAATTCTGGCTCAGCTATGCAACCGTAGGCAAGTTATTTAAAATTTCTCACCTGTTTCTTCATCTGGAAACTGAGAATGATAACATTACCTCATAGGGCTTTTTCATGAATTTTAAATGGTTCTTTTAAAGTCCTTAGAACAGTACCAGGCACATAGTAAGCTGCATGAACTATTATTATTATTATTACTATTATTATGCTATGCCATGTTTCCTACTCACTACCACACCACTAAATGCCACCTCCCTTCTTCCTCACCACTAAAAATGCAGTTAGTTTTATTTTAACCTGTCTTTGTTGTATTTGGTGGGAGGTGGAAACTAATTTATGTTGAAGCCCTTCTACAAGCTCTGCACTGAGTGTTCTTGGTGATTTTGCAATGTTGTTCTGCTTGCATGTTACATATTAGGTACATAGGGTGGATATCACAGGCAAACCCTCATTAATTTCTCCTCTTTTTTCAGTACCTGGAAGTACTAAACTGCTGCCAGGTTTTTCTTCTTTGTTTATGTATCAATTCTCTGGCTTCCAGAACTTCGCATTTGCTGTTCCCTTGTTTTTGACATGA
The DNA here is from genome assembly GCF_963455315.2 of Globicephala melas. Lineage (NCBI taxonomy): Eukaryota > Metazoa > Chordata > Mammalia > Artiodactyla > Delphinidae > Globicephala > Globicephala melas. The sequence continues at coordinate 42,671,788 of NC_083329.1, read as the reverse complement.
ACGCTTCCAGGAAGTCACCCTTGACCCTCTAAGCTTAGTTTCTTCAATTCTATTGTACTTAGAGTTCATCTTAAGGGCAGGGACTGGATAGTTGTTTGCAATTGCATAAACTTAAAAAAAGTTTGTAAATAAAATCAATACTAAAAATAAATATATAAAATATTAAAATTAAATTTAATTAAAATAACATATAAATACTTAAAAAAATAAAATAACATTTACAGAATATTTAAACTAAGCTCTCTTATAGGTTCTTTAAAAATAAGCTTTCAAAATAAGAAATATAAATTTTCAAAGGATAGTAATCTATATTCATTGCATGTATCTGAGACTATTGTGTTGTATCAGGCTAGAAGAACTACATTTATTATAGAGAGTTCCACATATTTAGCAGTCTACTTGGTAAATATCACTAGATAGTTCTAATTCTTCAAATATGCAATAAGTATATTTATTTAATTGGCTGAACTCTATTCCTAAAAATTTAAAAATAGAAGTATTTTTTAAAAATCTAAAACTCATTAAATGGGAAAAAAGTTCTTCCTGCTTTCAACCTGTTTCTCTCAAATATGGTGAAATCAACTTTTAAGCCTCATCAAGTAATAATTTGTGGATTCTGCATAAGCAACATCAATTTTACTAATAGAGGTAATTTTGTCAGACTACTCTTTGAAAATAGAGGCATCTCACTGGCTTTGTGCCCCTTAGCAGTTATTAGATTGAGATAAGCACCATTTTGGAATTCAGAACTGGTGTCTGGGATCAAAATGAACATAGGATAATGATAATGTTAAATACTTATGGTTCCTAATGAGTTATATTTTTACAATGGGGCTTGAATTTCCCTGAGAGGAATATGATAGGGCCATATCCCCAATTACATTAAAGTTCACGTCATTGGAGGGTAATTTGTGAGAAATGCTGGCATAGATTTCTAATACCATTTGTGGTATCTAACTTCTAGAGATCTAAAATCTAAAACCCTTTCAAAAGTTTGGATTCATTTAAAACTGTCTTAGAAGTAAGTGATTTATGAGGGCCCTGGCTAATGACTATTTTGAAAAGGATTTCTTTTGAACACTCTGATGCTAATTATATCATGAATTACACTCAGATATGACCAGATAGCACCTCTCGGATTCTGAGTTTCTGAAATGCTGAATTTCTGTTCAAGAAGGTATGGTTGATAATTTAGAGTTTTTTTCTTTAACTATTAACCAGAATCTTTGGTATCTAGCTCCCAAAATAAACAAAAAGAAACAAATGAATAAAGTTACAAAAAGCAAGTTCATATCACTCTTTAAATTTTGTGCCTACTTAGTTATGTTAAATGGAGATTAATTAAGTTAAATGGCTGGGATTATTAAAAGTAAAAATAAAAGCTGTAATAATTAAAACCACCATCCATCTGTAGAACTCTTCATCTTGCAAAACTGAAACTCTGTACCCAGGAACAATAACTCCCCATTCACTCTGCCCCAAGACCTGCCAACCACCATTCCATTTTCTATCTCTATGACTTTGACTACTCTTGGTACTTCATATAAGTGGAATAATACAGATTTTGTCTTTTTGATTGGCTTATTTCCCTTAGCATGATGTCCTCAAGGTTTGAGCATATTGTAGCATGTCAGACTTTCCTTCTTTTTAAGGTTGAATTATATTCTATTGTATGTTTATACCACATTTTGCTTATTCATTCATGTCAGTGGACACTGGGTTGCTTTCCATGTTTTAGCTATGAATGCTGCTATGAACGTGGGTACACAAATATCTCTTGATGTAGTGATCATATTTGATGTTTAAGACCCTGCTTTCAATCCTTTAGGGTACTCATCCAGAAGTGAGATTGCTGGATCATATCTTAATTCTATTTTTAATTTTTTGAATAACTGCCATACTGTATTTTACAACACCTGTACCATTTTATATTCCCACCAACAGTGCACAATTGCCTCAATCCCTCCACATCCTCACCAACACTTGTTTTTATTTATTCTTTGCAACAGCCATCCTAATGAGTGTGAGTGGTTTTTCATTGTGGTTCTGATTTGCACTTCCTTAATGATTATTGATGCTGAACATCTTTTCATGTGTTTATTGGCTATTAATATATCTTATTTGGAGAAATGTCTATTCAAGTTTTTTTGCCCATTTATGAATCAGGTTGTTTTTGTTGTTGTTGAGTTTCAGGAGTTCTCTATATATCCTGGATATTAATCCCTTACCATATATATGATTTATAAATAGTCTCTCCCATTCAGTAGGCTGACTTTTCACTCTGTTGGTACACCAGTTTTAATTTTCATAAAGATCAATTTGTCTATTTGTCCTTTTGTTACCTACCTGTGTCTTTGGTGTCATATCCAAGCTATGTCTTTGGATCTAAAGTGAGCCTCTTACAGGACTTACTTCTGCTATCTTGCTGTTTGTTTTCTATATGTCTTCCAGCTTTCTTATCCCTAATTTCTGTCTCTTTGTATTTAGTTGACATTTTTTTTGGCTGCATGGGTCTTAGTTGCTGTGCAGGCTTTTTCTAGTTGTGCCAAGCAGGGTCTACTCTTCGTTGCAATGTGCGGGGTTCTTATTGTGGTGGCTTCTCTTATTGTGGAGCACAGGCTCCAGGCGTGCGGGCTTCAGTAGTTGCAGCACGCAGGCCCTGGGGCGTGTGGGCTTCAGTAGTTGTGGCGCGTGAGCACAGTAGTTGTGGCTCGCAGGCTCTAAAGCGCAGGCTCAGTAGTTGTGGCGTACGGGCTTACTTGCTCCTCGGCATGTGGAATCTTCCTGGACCAGGGATCAAACCCATGTCCCCTGCATTGGTAAGCGGATTCTTAACCACTGCGCCACCAGGGAAGTCCCTAGTTAATTTTTATCGTGAAATATTTTAGTTCATTTCTCATTTCCTTATGTGCATATTCTGTAGCTATTTTCTTTATGGTTGCCATGGAGAGTACATTTAATATACTAAAGCTAACACACTAATTTGAATTTATTATAACTTAACCTCGGTAACATACAAAACCTCTGCTCATTTACAGATATGAACCCACTCCTTTCAGTTTTCTTTTCTTTTTTTTGCTGTGAATGTACTTTATATATTTTTTTTGAATTTTTTTTATACAGCAGGTTCTCATTAGTTATTTATTTTATACATATTAGAGTATATATGTCAATCCCAATCTCCCAATTCATCCCACGACCACCACCACCCCCATCCCCCACTTTCCCCCTTGGGGTCCATATGTTTGTTTTCTACATCTGTGTCTCTATTTCTGCATTGCAAACCAGTCCATCTGTATGATTTTTCTAGATTCCACATATATGTGCTAATATAAAATATTTGTTTTTCTCTTTCTGACTTACTTCACTCTGTACGACAGTCCTAGGTCCATCCTCATCTCTACAAATCACCCAATTTTGTTCCTTTTTATGGGTGACTAATATTCCATTGTATATACATCTTCTTTATCCATTTGTCTGACGATGGGCATTCAGGTTGCTTTCATGACCTGGCTATTGTAAACAGTGCTGCAATGAAGAGTGGGGTGCATGTGTCTTTTTGAATTATAGTTTTCTGTGGGTATATGCCCAGTAGTGGGATTGCTGGGTCATATGGTAATTCTATTTTTAGTTTTATAAGGAACCTCCATACTGTTCTCCATAGTGAGAACATAGCTGTATCAATTTATGTTCCCACCAACAGTGCAAAAGTGTTTCCTTTTCTCCACATGCTCTCCAGCATTTGTTGTTTGTAGATTTTCTGATGATGCCCATTCTAACTGGTGTGAGGTGATACCTCATTGTAGTTTTGATTTGCATTTCTTTAATAATTAGTGACGTTGAGCAGCTTTTCAACATCATCTTGGCCATTTGTATGTCTTCTTTGGAGAAATGTCTATTTATGTCTTCTGCCCATTTTTGGATTGTGTTATTTGTTTTTTTTTGATATTGAGCTGCATGAGCTGTTTATATACTTTGGAGATTAATCCTTTGCCCATTGATTTGTTTGCAAATATTTTCTCCCATTCTGAGGGTTGTCTTTTCATCTTGTTTATAGTATCTTTGTTGTGCAAAAGCTTTTAAGTTTCACTAGGTCCCATTCGTTTATTTTTGTTTTTATTTCCATTACTTTAGGAGGTGGGTCAAAAAAGATCTTGCTGTAATTTATATCAAAGAGTGTTCTTCCTATGTTTTCCTCTAAGAGTTTTATAGCGTCCAGTCTTACATTTAGGTTTTTAATCCATTTTGAGTTTATTTTTTTGTATCGAGTTAGGGAGTGTTCTAATTTCATTCTGTTACAATGTAGCTGTCCAGTTTTCCCAGTACCACTTATTGAAAAGTCTGTCTTTTCTCCATTGTATATCTTTGCCCCCTTTGTCATAGATTAGTTGACCATAGGTGCATGGGTTTATCTCTGGGCTTTCTATCCTGTTCCATTGATCTATATTTCTGTTTTTGTGTCAGTACCATATTGTCTTGATTACTGTAGCTTTGTAGTATAGTCTGAAGTCAGGGAGACTGATTCCTCCAGCTACATTTTTTTCCCTCAAGATTGCTTTGGCTATTCGGGATCTTTTGTGTTTCCATACAAATTTTAATATTTTTTGTTCTAGTTCAGTAAAAAAAATGCCACTGGTAATTTGATAGGCATTGCATTGAATCTGTAGATTGTTTTGGGTAGTATATTCATTTTCACAATATTGACTCTTCCAATCCAAGAATATGGTATATCTCTCCATATCTTTGTGTCATCTTTGATTTCTTTCATCAGTGTCTTATACTTTTCTGAGTAAAGGTCTTTTACATCCTGAGGTAGGTTTATTCTTAGGTATTTTATTCTTTTTGTTGCAATGGTGAATGGGATTGTTTCCTTAATTTCTCTTTCTTGTTGTTAGGGTATAGGAATGCAAGAGATATCTGTGTACTAATTTTGTATCCTGAAACTTTATGAAATTCGTTGATTAGCTCTAGTAGTTTTCTGGTAGCATCTTAAGGATTCTCTACGTATAATATCATGTCATCCATAAAGAGTGACAGTGTTACTTCTTCTTTTCCAATTTGTATTTCTTTTTCTTCTCTGATTGCCTTGGCTAGGACTTCTAAAACTATGTTAAATAACAGTGGTGAGAGTGAACATCCTTGTCTTGTTCCTGATCTTAGAGGAAACGCTTTCAGTTTTTCACCATTGAGAATGATGTTTTCTGTGGGTTTGTTGTATAGGGCCTTTATTATTAGAGGTAGGTTCCCACTATGCCCACTTTCTGGAGAGTGTTTATCATAAATGGATGTTGAATTTTGTCAAAAGCTTTTACTGCATCTGTTGAGATGATCATATGATTTTTCTTCTTCAATTTGTTAATATGGTATATCACATTGATTGATTTGCATATACTGAAGAATCCTTGCATCCCTGAGATAAATCCCACTTGATCATGGTGTATGATCCTTTTAATGTGTTGTTGGATTCTGTTTTCTAGTATTTTGTTGAGGATTTTTGCATCTAAATTCATCAGTGATATTGGTCTCTAATTTTATTTTTTTGTAGTATCTTTGTCTGGTTTTGGTATCAGGGTGATGGTGGCCTCATAGATTGAGTTTGGGAGTATTCCTTCCTCTGCAATTTTCTGGAAGAGTTTGAGAAGGATGGGTATTAGCTCTTCTCTAAATGTTTGATAGAATTCACCTGTGAAACTATCTTGCCCTGGACTTGTTTGCTGGAAACTTTTTAATCACTGTTTCAAATTCATTACTTGTGATTTGTCTGTTCATATTTTCTATATCTTCCTGGTTCAGTCTTGGAAAGCTATACCTTACTAATAATTTTTCCATTTCTTCCAGGTTGTCCATTTCATTGGCATAGAGTTGCTTGTAGTAGTCTCTTAGGATGCTTTGTATTTCTGTGGTATCCATTGTAACTTCTCCATTTTCATTTCTAATTTTATTGATTTGAGTCCTCTCCCTCTCTTTCTTGATGAGACTGGCTAAAAGTTTATCAATTTTGTTTTTCTCAGAGAACCAGCTTTTAGTTTTATTGATCTTTGCTATTGTTTTCTTTGTTTCTATTTCATTTATTTCTGCTCTGATCTTTATGCTTTCTTTCCTTCTACTAAATTTGGGTTTTGTTTGCTCTTCTTTCTCTATTTCCTTTAGGTGTAAGCTTAGATTATTTGAGATTTTGCTTGTTTCTTGAGGTAGGATTGTATAGCCATAAAATTCCCTCTTAGAACTGCTTTTGCTGCATCCCATAGGTTTTGGATCATAATGTTTTTGTTGTCATTTGTCTCTAGGTATTTTTTTATTTCCTCTTTGATTTCTTCAGTGATCTCTTGGTTATTTATTAATGTATTGTTTAGCCTCCATGTGTTTGTTTTTTACTTTTTTTCCCTGTAAGTCATTTCTAATCTCATAGTGTTGTGGTCAGAAAAGATGCTTGATATGTTTTCTTAAATTTACTGAGGCTTGATTTGTGACCCACGATGTGATCTGTCCTGGAGACTGTTCCATGTGCACTTGAGAAGAAAGTGTAATCTGCTGTTTTGGGATGGAATGTCCTATAAATATCAATTAAATCTTTCTGGTCTATTGTGTTATTTAAAGTTTGTGTTTCCTTATTAGTTTTCTGCCCAGATGATCTGTCCATTGGTGTAAGTGAGGTGTATAATCCCCCACTATTATTGTGTTACTGTCGATTTCCTCTTTTATAGCTGTTAGCAGTAGCCTTATGTATTGAGGTGCTCCTAAGTTGGGTGCATAAATATTTACAATTGTTATATCTTCTTCTTGGATTGATCCCTTGATCATTATGTAGTGTCCTTCCTTGTCTCTTGTAACATTCTTTAAAGTCTGTTTTATCTGATATGAGTATTGCTACTCCAGCTTTCTTTTGATTTCCATTTGCATGGAATATCTTTTTCCATCCCCTCACTTTCAGTCTGTATGTGTCCCTAGGTCTGAAGTGGGTCTCTTGTAGACAGCATATATATGGGTCTTGTTTTTGTATCCATTCAGTCAGTCTATGTCTTTTGGTTGGAGCATTTAATCCATTTACATTTAAGGTAATTATCGATAAGTATATTCCTATTACCATTTTCTTAATTGTTATGGTTTTGTTTTTGTAGGTCTTTTTCTTCTCTTGTATTTCCCACTTAGAGAAGTTTCTTTAGCATTTGTTGTAGAGCTGGTTTGGTGGTGCTGAATTCTCTTAGCTTTTGCTTTTTTGTAAAGCTTTTGATTTCTCCATCAAATCTGAATGAGAACCTTGCTGGGTAGCGTAATCTTGGTTGTAGGTTCTTCCTTTTTATCATTTTAAATATATCATGCCACTCCCTTCTGGCTTGTAGAGTTTCTGCTGAGAAATTGGCAGTTAACCTTATGGGAGTTCCCTTGTATGTTATTTGCCATTTTTCCCTTGTTGCTTTTAATAATTTTTCTTTGTCTTTAATTCTTGTCAATTTGATTACTATGTGTCTCGGCGTGTTTCTCCTTGGGTTTATCCTGCCTGGGACTCTCTGCGCTTCCTGGACTTGGGTGGCTATTTCCTTTACCATGTTAGGGAGGTTTTCAACTATAATCTCTTCAAATATTTTCTCGGGTCCTTTCTCTCTCTCTTCTCCTTCTGGGACCCCTATATTGCAAATGCTGGTGCATTTAATATTGTCCCATAGGTCTCTTAGGCTCTCTTCATTTCTTTTCATTCTTTTTTCTATATTCTGTTCCGTGGCAGTGATTTCCACCATTCTTTCTTCCAGGTCCCTTATCTGTTCTTCTGTCTCAGTTATTCTGCTATTGATTCCTTCTAGTGTATTTTTCATTTCAGTTATTGCATTGTTCATCTCTGTTTGTTCTTTAATTCTTCTAGGTCTTTGTTAAACATTTCTTGCAACTTCTCGTCTTTGCCTTCATTCTTTTTCCAAGGTCCTGGATCATCTTCACTATCATTATTCTGAATTCTTTTTCTCGAAGGTTGCCTATCTCCACTTCATTTAGTTTTTTTTCTGGGCTTTTATCTTGTTCTTTCATCTGGTATATAGTCCCCTGCCTTTTCATTTTGTCTGTCTTTCAAGCATTTGAAAGAATGTGAATATGGTTTTCTTTCCACAGGCTGCAGGACTGTAGTTCTTCTTGCTTCTACTGTCTGCCCTCTGGTGGATGAGGCTATCTAAGATGCTTGTGCAAGCTTCCTGAGGGGTGGGACTGGTGGTGTGTAAAGCTGGGTGTTGCCTTGGTGGGCAGAGCTTTAATCCACTTATCTGCTGATGAGTGGGGGTGAGTTCCCTCCCTGTGGTTGTTTGGCCTGAGGCAATCCAGCACTGGAGCTTAGAGGCTCTTTGCTGGGGCTAATGGTGGACTCCATGAGGGCTCACGCCAAGGAGTATTTCCCAGAACTGCTGCCAGTGTCCTTTTCCCCATGGTGATGCACAGCTGCCCCCTCTGCTTCTGCGGGAGACCCTCCAAGTCAAGCAGATAGGTCTGGTTCAGTCTCCTATGGGGTCAGTGCTCCTTGCCCCTGGGTCCTGATGCACACACTACTTTGTGTGTGCCCTCCAAGAGTGGAGTCTATGTTTCCCCCAGTCCTGTTGAAGTCCTGCAATCAAATCAAGTTTTGCCTTCAAAGCCTGATTCTCTGGGAATTCCTCCTCCCATTGCCAGTGGATTGGGAAGGCTGATATGGGGCTCAGAATCTTCACTCCAGTGGTGGACTTCTGTGGTATAATTGTTCTCCAGTTTGTGAGTCACCTACCCAGCAGTTATGTGATTTGATTTTATTGTGATTGTGCCCCTCCTACCATCTCACTGTGGCTTCTCCTTTGTCTTTGGATGCGGGGTATTTTTTTTGGCAAGTTCCAGTGTCTCCCTGTCAATGACTGTTCAGCAGTTAGTTGTGATTCTGGTGTTCTCGCAAGAGGGAGTGAGCACATGTCCTTCTACTCTGCCATCTTGAACCAATCTTCACTCCTTTCAGTTACTGATGTCGAAAAATTACATTGTATGTCCAAAAACATAAACCAGAAAAATTTTAGTGCACTAATCTTTTAAATTCTATAGAAAACAATATGTAGAGTTACAAACCAAAGTTACACTAATACTAGATTTTAGTCTAATATTTTTTTTTTAAAGTATTAGTATGTTAAATTGTGTAAAAACAAAAAGTGGTGCCACAGATCATTGTTTTAATACTAGCTTTTATAACTGCATATGTATTTACCTTCACAAGATCTTTATTCCTTCATACAGCTTTGAGTTACTGTCTAGTGTCCTTTCATTTTAAACTGTAAAACTTCATTTAGGGCTTCTTGCAAGGCATGTCTAATGATAATAAACTCCCTCAGTTATTGTTTAACTGGGACTGTTTTAATTTCTTCCTTATATTTGAAAGACAGTTTTGTTGGATATAGGAGTCTTAGTTGACTTTTTTTTTTTTTTTCTTTTAGCACCTTGAATATCACCTCACTGACTTCTGGCCTCCAAAGTTTCTGATGAGAAAGCTACTGGTGATCCTTGTACATGATGAGTCACTATTCTCTTTCTGCTTTCAGGATTCTCTTTGTCTTTGTTTTAAAATGCTTCCATTTTATGGTATCTTAATGTGGGTCCCTTTGAGTTCATCTACTTGTTGTTCATTGAGCTACTTGGATATTTATAGTCACATCTTTCACCAAATTTGGAAAGATTTTGGCCATTGTCTCTTCAAATAATCTCTCTGCCTCTTTCTCTTTCTCTTGTCCTTGTGGGAGTCCCACAATACATATGTTGGTCTGGTTGATGGTATTCCATAGGTACCTCAGGTTTTATTCACTTTCCTTCAGTCATTTTTCTTTCTGTTTCTCAGAAGATAATTTCAGTTTTGCTTTATTAAATTTATTGATTCTTTCTTCTGTCTGCTCAAAACTGCCTTTGAATCCCTATAGTGTATTTTTTATTTCTGTTATTGTACTTTTTCAGCCCTATAATTGTTTGTTTGTTTGTTTGTTTTTTTAGGTTTTCAGTCTCTTTATTGATATTTCCATTTTGTTCATACATCATTTTCATGACTTTCCCACTTCTTCCTTAGTTATTTGAATATCTTTAGGATGCTGTTTTAAAGTCTTTGTCTAGCAGATTTGTTGTCTAGTCTTCTTCAGGGACAGTTTCTATTGGTTTATTTTTTACTATGATTGGTTCATATTTCCTTGGGGTTTTTTGCATGCTTTGTGATTTTTCTTGAAAACTGGACATGTGAATTGAATAATGTAATAACCCTGGAAGTCAGATTATCCTCCTTTCCGAGAGTTTGTTGGGTTTTATTTATTTTGTTTTATTTTTGATTGATGCAGGTTGTCTCTGTGCTGAGGTGTAAACCTAAGGTTTTCTTAGGTCCTTTCTGAGCCTGTGCCTTTCCCTCAGCATTTATAGTGACTCTGTAATTTACGCCATATATTCAGTTGCTTTTGAATGTCCTAATACTTCCAAAAGAGGAAAAAAGGAAAAATAAAGTAAGAAGGGAAGCACACCAGCCCCTAAATCCCCCAGAAATCACTTCAGTCAAAGGGAAGTGTTCGAAACAATGAAGGGTGGGTAGTGCAATAAAGGCTGCCCACTTCTGTGACTGCAACTCCACGGTGAGAAGGAGCAATCAGTGTTCAGAACACAGATCCCCAGTATTTGTAGGACAGGGTCCTTATTTCCCACCCTGCTTCCTGCAAGCTTCATGCAAGCTTCTCCAGGAATACATGCACAGCTGCCTGCTATTAGGCTAGGTGGTGGGAATGTTATCCATTAATAAACTAAGAGCTGAAATTGACTGAAATTAACTGAAATTCACCACCCAAGATTTCCCCTGGAAGTTGCAAGTCTTCAAAAGACCCCAGAGTCCCAAAATAGTTACTTCAGACAGTTCTGCCAGTGTAGTTGTTGTCTAGGTGGGAAGATGGATTGTTGGTGCTTCCTATTCCACCATCTTGTCAGACTCCAAGTTCTTTTCAATTAAATTCTTAAGTATATAAAGTGGGGATAATGACAAATGCTTGTCCTCCCAGGATTAATATAAGGATGAAATGAAGTAATGCATATAGTACATAGAAAGTATGCAATGAAGAAATATATATCTCTATGATATCATTCCTATTATATTCATTGTAGTAGACAGTATTATTACTCACAAGTATTCATTTTCCCTTTGATATTAGGCTTGACCATGTGCCTTGCTTTGACCAATGAAATATGGATGGAATTGGCATGTGTCTATTCTGGACAAAAGCTTTAAGAGCCAGCATGAGGTCCTATTTCCTGTTTCTTTCTGCCATCATGACCAATAGTGTGGGGAAGCCTAGGTCCTAGAGTAAATATTATGTGAAGTTGGGTCATTCCTAACCTACAATAGACTTGTCATATGTGCAAGAGGAAAACATTTGTTTTACAAGTTAAAGAGATTCTGGAACTTGTATATTATTACAACATAATCTAGTCTATTCTTAGTGATACACTTTCTCTTCCTCTCGACAACTTCTTACAATTGTATGATGAGTGACACAGAATTTTTGTTATTCTACATCTGCCACAAAAGAAGGAAGTAGAGTGCCCTTACCTAAAGTGGCCTCTGAAAATTTCAAATACAATACGGGATTAGGAAGACCTTCTTTGGCTGACTTAAGAACATCATGAGCACTAAACACATTGTATCTATGAAATATTCCCAGGTGGAATCAGCTTAATCATTTGCAAATTAAGAACTGTGGGTATTTCCCTCTAGCTGAGGAGGAGACAAGCTAGGCAAATCCTGTTTATGAACATTCAGACTAGTATGGGAAATCTCTCAATGTGTGGCAGACTTCAGCAGAATGAGGTTTTGAAATTAAATACTTACAGTAAACTAAAGAATGTTGGAAACTAAAATACAATTTTTAACGTAACAAATACAGTTGCAACTTACAGATGAAACCAGAATATTCTGTGGAAAAATTAGGTGGAAGAGATGTAATAACAAAAGAAAAGTACTAATAAATAGCATTTATTGAGCATTTAGAATGGCCTGGTTTTGCTTTTCATGATATCATTCAATTCTCTCTTCAAGCATAGGAAGTAAATACTTTAAAATCTAATTTTGTAGATGAATTCAAGTTTAGAAAAGTTATGGAAGTTGTCTAAGTTTACATAACTGGCAAATAGAAGACAGAAGATATGCACCCAAGGCTATCTCACTTCAAAGTCAAGATCTCCTTTATTTACTTGATATATTTACCGTCTCTCTAACGTAGAACAGTTAAGTTAGTCTGAGAATTAATAGATTTCTTAAGGAGGATCAGAGTCTGGATTAGTTTATCAAAGTAGCCTTAAGGAGAAAAGTTTATTATGGTTAATGTAAGCCTTGCATTTTTAGAAGGTCCTTTTCTGCTGCATAGGTGTTAAAAAAAAAAATTTGACTCCATCTAGAGTGACAAAGAGGAAGCCCATCATTAAATGCTGTATTTCATGAGCAGTCTTATATAATTTATATCCATTATATAATAATATTGCTTTAGATATAGGTTTAGATATAGATGTAGATATATAGATAAAACCTGCCCTATAGTTCACTCCTCCAAATACATGTTTTATATAGATGAAAACAATGTCAAATAATCTCTTTCTAATTTTGCTACACTCCATTTCAACAATTTCAAAGTATTCTGATACTTAAAGTATGTTAACTTGAAGTCACCTGAATAAAAATATTAAAGTACCTTTTAATTTGTCTGTTTTCTTCATTGCTTTAGCTTTAATACTTTGAACAGTGCCCAACACTATATATATATATATATATATATATATATATATATATATATATATATATATATATATACAGTAGTGTCTGGCAATAATATTTATTGAATGAATGAACAAATAAGTAAACTATGATGATCAGTTTAGTTTGTAGTGCTACCTGAAACACGGTATTCATTGGCTATCTATATATATCAAGACTAGCCTTACCCTCGTTAGAGTCGGGTATCTGTCTCATTTACACAGAGAAATGGGCCCACACTAGCTCATAAAAATTGGGTATAATATATATTTATGTTTTTGCTTTAGGTTGTAAAATAAGCATATGCACTTAAGGTCTAAACAAAATGTTTAAAAAATGGAAATAAATGATAAAACATATATCAGTATGGAAAAATAGAAGGGAGTCAAGAGTGGAAAAATATGTCAGTGAGAATCCTGGAAAACAGAAAGCTTATGAAAGCATGTTGATGGATGGAACAGCTGAAAGCATGCATAAGGATGTTTCATGAGAGACTGTTTTCCCAGGGAAAGATATAGATAGTTCATTCTTAGAGCAGCTGTTTTAAAGGGTGGAAGAAAAGAGATGTAGTTTAAAACAGAGGTAGTCGAAGGTCTGTCTCCAGAACAGCTGTGCTAGTCAGCCCTTTATTCCAATTCTCCCTTTCTGCTTGCATACTGGAATTTACCTCAAAATAAAACAATGTATAAAGAAATGAAAATAACTGCCTTGGGAGAACTAAAGAATGGTGAGTGTTGCCATCACAAAATAAAGTACTTTTTATGTTGTATCAGAGAAAATAAGGTACATCCTTCCCATTGGTTCCCTGCCCCCAACAATAAAGTAAGCCTCCTTTACAACAAAGTTATCTCATGTGGATAGAGGAGCCATTTAGTTTTGCATTCAGGGGAAAGACCTTCTGAAAAAAGGAACTGTATATACCACAGTGAAGGAATCACATGCAAGTTTGCTGGGTAAATCTACCTTTTGAACATGAAAGCAATTTAATACACTCAGGTAAAAAGAAACTCAACCACATAAAAAAGAAAGTTAAAGTAAACAAACTGCTCTGGAAGAAACATAAGTTATAAGGCACAGGAGAAATAAACAAAACAAAAGCATAATTTTTAGGATTAGAGGAATTTGAGCTGTTATATCTGTAATAGAGGATAGTAAGTTATGAAATAAAAAATAAAACACAAAATGGGTGTGAAGGGCTTCTCTGGTGGCGCGGTGGTTGAGAGTCCGCCTGCTGATGCAGGGGACATGGGTTCGTGCCCCGGTCCGGGAAGATCCCACATGCCACAGAGCGGTTGGGCCCATGAGCCATGGCCGCTGAGCCTGCGCGTCCGGAGCCTGTGCTCCGCAACGGGAGAGGTCACAACAGTGAGAGGCCCACACACCGCAAAAAAGAAAAATGGGTGTGAAAATTTATTTAAACATAATTTTAAGTTTTTAAATTAGATGAATTAAGATAAAGACAAGACATTTCTGAGAACACAGATCAAAATAACAAATAGTTTAAAATACGAATAATTACAATTATACTAATAACATTTCCAGGAAGAAAAAACAGGAGAAAAAAGGGAGGTAAGAAAAGCCAGAGAAATAACCAAGGATATTTACAAAACCTAAAAAAGAGTCATACATTTTTAGATCTAGATAATATAAAAATCACACCTACACTCACTATGATTAAGATTTTCAAATACCAAAGGAAAAAAAAAAATCCTAAAACAAAATCTAGAAAGAAATGACACTCAAAAAGATTGGAATTACCAACATAGGATATTTAGACTGCAATGAGTATTATATCTGCAATATTTAATTGAAGGAAACTTAATCTTAAAACTAAATTTATATATACAGACAAATTATCAATCAAATGTAAATATACAATTAAGGACATACAAGGAATCAGAAAACTAATCATCCATATATACTTTCTGAGGAAGTAACTTGAGAATATACTCCAGGCAAGCTAATGAAGAAAGAAGAAAAAGTACACAGTCGCATGACTGGTTGATTGATTCTAAAAGTTGAAAACCAACAAACAGAAGGTACATTAACATGACAGTCATGTGTACAAAAGAAAATGTATATCATTATTGACAGCATGATAAGAAAGGTATAATTGACAAGTGAGGAGGTCAAAGTGGGAAGGAGCCTTGACAGGAAAGAACAGAGATACTTTTATGTTGCATAAAAATATCAGAGACATAATGTTTAAAGGTCTTAGCAAAATAAACCAACTTTTAAGTTTATTATCCCACTTTACCAATGTTTTCAATAGTGGAACTAAAAATATCTATATCTCTCAGGTTAGGAAATTCAAGTTAGCAAAAAGGAAGAAGGAAATAAAGTGAAGTATAATGAGCTAAATCCTCATATTTCATAATAGGAGTCAACTGAGATTGTTAAAAGAAAGAGAAGAATAATCACATTATTTAATGTTTGAAAAGTAACCATGAGAAAAGAAAATATCAATAGTTGCAAGTACTTGTCTCTGAGATGGAGCTATAAATATGGAAGGAAGGGCTGACAAGTGGTATTTCTTGTTTTAAAACCTGTACTGCTTGATTGTTTGAACTGCTTAAAAAATATTATTTATATCAAGATGACTTTTTGGTATGGAATAACTTGAACGCACTCAGTTTGGTTTTCCCACTTGGAAAATAGACAAAGATCATAATAAAATTTTGTTTAAATGTAGAAATGCCAGGAGGAAATATGTTACTCTTTATAAAAAGAACTTTGACATGTTCATAAAAAACTCACCTGAACTGAATTACTACCTACTGTATGATAATTGATAGAATGATTTCACTCCATATCTTTGGAAAAGGCCAGTAATAAAACCAGTAAACCAAGAGGACAAAAATTGTTTCTATGTCAGTGACTTCTAATAGGCATAAAATTGGACTGAAAATGGTTATAACATTCAGGTCAACACTGTAGTGTTTAAAAACAGAACACACATTTCTAGCTTAAGGACATTTTAGTAACCTGCTGTCCTAAACACAGCCTTATAATTTGAAGGAATCAAAATATTTAGGTAGATAATTATCCAGCTGTAAATAGGAATTCACTCGATGTCTTTGAAAAGTTACAATCCGAGGTTTTCTATTTAGGCAGATCATATTTTTATTAGAATTTGTGGGAGACAAAAAAAGAAGGTATGGAAATGAAATCCAAACTGAAATTGCTTAATATTGCCTTTCAGTTGGCTGAATAAACTTATCGATTTTGCCCTTCTATAAGAATGAAAGGTTAATGAAAACAATCACACAGCTTTCATTTTTAGGTGCAGAATACGTACTACACAAATGCCTTGAAATGTTTCTCCCTCAAAATATGATAGTGTTTATACATCAACTTTATGTGCTGTTATGATTGGGACTATGTTATGCCACAATATCTTTGCTTGTAAGACCTTGACACATTTATAATACTTTCTACTTTGCATTCTAGGTTTCATTATTTAATATGGAGAACTATTTATTTTGGAGGCTAAACAAGAAAATATTTTCTATATCAGCTGGGACAGCATGGCAAAGGAAGAGATGTAAGGAGTTATTTTTTTTCTCTTTTATTGAAGATAAAAAATAAAAACACATATGGGCAAAATCAAGTTTATTATTAGCAGTGCAACAGTAATTTTTCAAAGAATATACTGATAAATGATAGTCCCATGCATTTTATTATTTGTTAGTGGACAGAGCAGAAATGTAATTCTTGAGTCTTTTAAAATCTTCATTAATATATTTTACTTATGTAAGTTTTTTCAAAGAAGTTGTTCTCCCATATTTTTCAAGCAAAATTGTTGTAGAGTGGAATGAAAAGCAGAAGTAATTATTTGAGAATTTCTGTAAATGAAAATAATTTCATCCATAAATGCTCATATAATTGAGAAAATATTTATTTATCTGTGTATGTATATACGTATGTATTGGTTAGTTGCAAACTATTACAAATCTTCATTCCAGTTCTAGAAAAGTCATCTTTCTAATTATAGTCAGCATTAGGTATTTACATGCAATTCTCAAAATCATTAATTGTATTGCTTTTTCTTTCACTAAAGAAATCTACTACAGTAGCTCTCTCAAAGTTCATCCAATCTGTAATGAATGAAAAGTTATATATCCAAAAAGACAAAAACACTAATTTGAAAATATACATGCACCCCAATGTTCATAGCAGAATTATTTACAATTGCTAAGCATGGAAGCAATGTAAGTGTCCATCAACAGATGAATGGATAAAGAAAATGTGGTATATATATACACAATGGAATACTACTCAACCATAAGAAAGAACAAAATTTTGCCATTTGCAGCAACATAGATGGACTTGGAGGGCATTATGCTAAGTGAAGTAGGTCACACAGAGAAAGACAAATACTATATGATATGGCATATGTGGAATTGAAAAAATATGACAAGCTAGTGAATAAAACAAAAAAGAAGCAGACTCACAGATACAGAGAACAAACTAGTGGTTACCAGTGGGGAGAGGGAAGGGGGCAGAAGTAGGGGAGTAAGAGGTACAAACTATTAAGTATAAAATAAGCTACAAGGATATACTGTACAACATGGGGAATATAGCCAATATTTTATAATAGCTGTAAATGGAGTCCAACCTTTAAAAATAGTGAATCACTATACTGTACACCTGTAACATATAATATTGTGCTGCAACTATACTTCAATTAAAAAAAAAGTAACATTCATTTTTTATCCATGAAAATTCTTTCCCAAACTTGTGGCAATATCATTAAAAGGAGGTGAGGGGTGTTTAAGGATAGATTACTCTTGAAGAGTTGTAGAGCACAGCAGCTACAAAAACTTAATATCATTTTGTGAAAAATGTCTCTTCTTTCTGCCTTCCCCCTTTTGACTAAATACACTCTTACTTTCAACGTTTACACCAAAACCATTCCTGTGGAGCAGAGGAACCAGTTCAGATTTTCCATAGTCTGAAGTTAACAGTTAGGAAAACCAAACCAAACTCATTTGCTAGAATTCTCTTTTCCATCATTGATATTCAATTTCATGTAAGAATGTCAGTATCTTGGTGAGATATGTAATTGATGGATATTGAAGTCCATAAATAAAAGTAACTAAATATATTCAAATCATGAAATATTGAGTAATGAAAACAGGTTATCTGGGTCAATATTGAAAATATCTACCCATATAGTTCTTTGAATTACATTTAACTGAATTACATTTAACTAAAGCATTCCCAACTTAATAATTGACTGAATTGACTGAATTGATTATAATATTTGGGGAGACCTTGAGATATAATGTTTGAAGCAAGGAGCACCAAGTTATAAAGTCAATTTAGTATATAAAATGTGGTGCAGTCTAGTAGGAAAGTTGCAGTGTTTTCTTGTATTTATCAACTATTGCTGCTTGGAAAAGTTCAAGCCTGTAAAAGGTAGTTGTGATTAAGTGGAAAAAACTTTGACCTGGAAGTCAAAACATTACTAGGAGGCCATTGTGATAGTTGACATCTATTTAATGATAATGATGTACCAAGAGCTTACCTGAGGGTTCTACACTACATGAATCATCTCACTGATATCTTACAAATTATTTTTTATCAGGTGGTTGTGTTATTAACCTGTTTTACAGGAGACAAAAACTAGACTTATAGAATTAAGCACAATGTCAAAGGCCACACACTGAGTAGCAGAACTAGAATTTGAACCCATGTTTGTCCATTTTAAAAGTTTGCATTCTTAAATAGCATGCTATACTCCCCACAAGGACATATCAGCTTCTATGACCTATTCATTTTATGAGCTAGATTTCTGGCTTTGGAAAAGCACTTTACCTTGGTTCTCAAACAATGATTTTACATATTCTTTTTTTTTTTTTTTTTGCGGTACACGGGCCTCTCACCGCTGCGGCCTCTCCCGTTGCGGAGCACAGGCTCCAGACGCGTAGGCCCAGCAGCCCGTGCGCGGCATGTGGGGTCTTCCCGGACCGGGGCACCAACCCGTGTCCCCCGCATCGGCAGGCGGACTCTCAACCACTGCTCCACCAGGGAAGCCCTACATATTCATTTTGGTACTAAAATCCTAGATGTTGTCAAGCAAGTATATAGTTGTTTTGGTGGGGATGATTCTGAAATGCATGGATTTCAGTTATTAGTACAGGCTATAGGGACAAACTTGATTCAACCTCTGTCTAGGTTGTCAGATCACAGGGAACAATATAGGCCACTTTGATTTCATGGTAGCTCTTCTCAGCATTTACCAAAGTGCTCCTGCATAGGCAGTGCCTCAGTCAATGCTGTTGTCTAGTTAGTGTACATTCAGAACCTCTGAGAGCTTTGGTAACCTGTGTAATACTGTACTGTATATTTCTTCTGGTATTATGAGATTGAAATAGCCTTTAGAAAGAAAATTAGTATTTTCTATCTTTCTCAATATTTTTAAAGATATGGAAATTAAGGTAAGGCCTGGTAGAGTTATGAAATGAAATGGCTCTGGTGAACTATGCAGCTATCCACTGAGGTGGGTGGATGTTTTGACATACACTTTTAGTGTCAGGTGCAATTGGAAGAATGTACTAACAATAATAGCTAATGGAAAAGGCTGTAGAATTAAGAAGTAATAATGTTTTGGGTGTTAGACGTGCAGGTGAACCCCGGTAAACACTCTACTCCTTTGATCCTACTTCACTCCTGTTTGTTTCTGAACAGCAGTCCTCACTCATCCTCTAGCTTTGCTAATAATTTACAACTCCTATGGCTCCCATGATCCCTTAGAAGTAGGCATACACCACTCAAACATAGCATACCAAGTTGACCATGCTTTTTTTAGCCTTAATTTTATTTTGAAAAATTGAGATGGATGCAAAACTTTCAAACATTTACTTTAAGAAAATGCTGTACAATATAATGAATGTACAGAAGGGTAGTTTCTGAATAAATGCCACAGATTCCCTTCAAGAAATATATGTTATGAATCAATTAGACAGAAGTAAACTTCAGATTAGAGCAGTACATAAATTAGATTGCTCCGACCATCAGAGACGGCTGTCAGGATGTGCAGTGGCATTTGTACGTGTCATGAAGGTCATTATCCTGCATCCAAGCTCTAGCAAGGTCAGGCCTCAGATGCTGTCTTTCACATTAAGAAATTTTGCATTGACAGAAGGTAGGCTAGGATTAAAGGAACTCAAATGTTTAAGCATGTAGAAGACTGAGTTGTGAAAGATTACAGAAAGAGGCAATACTATTATAATGCAGAGATTCAGCTTGAATAAGTAGAAGTTAAAGGGATATTTGATAGTAATTTAACATGTAGAGAAACTATGCAGTTCATAATACATATTTCAAAACAACTAAACTACTGGAAGATTTAGCCATATTCAAGAATGAAATATAATTTTGTAAGATCAGAAGACAGGACTTTGTATCTCTGCCTATGTCTTTCACATACATTATATTTCTCTTATATAAGATCAAAGAAAATCTAATAAAAACTAACTAAATATAATTGAAGAATAATTGAGAACTAGAGTAAAAAATGCAGGCTATAAGTACAGGATATAGAGATCTAAGGACATTTTTACAAATGGTCAAGAGAGGTAGATACAGGCATTCATAGGTAGAGAGATATGGAGGAAAGTTTTGTGGGACATTATGGAGATGGACAGTACTTGGAGGAATTTTCAGGACTTAGAGAACAACTATAGGTTTGACTTTCAAATTCTGAGCACGTGGAATTGTTGACAAAGCACTGGAAAAATCTAAGTATATTACAATGGGCTAGAGACTCTGTAAGATGCTTCTAAAAAACCTGTAACTTCCAGAATAATGTAGAGACTATTTATAGAATGTTTGGAAGTCCACAAAAGAGCTGTTTTTCAGATCAGACCTAGACCAAACAGCAGTCAGTGGATCTATTAATAAATCAGAATAACACAGGGACTATTTTAAAAAATAAAAATGTCAAAGCCTACTTCTAATGTTCTAACGATTCCACATCTGAAGTAAATCCTGGAACTCTATTCATAAAATGTTCCTCAGTTAATTCTGATGCTTAGCCAGCCTTGAGGAACACTTCATATACAACTCATAAATACAGAAAAATCTGTGTTTAGTAATTTTAGATAGCAAATTGCAGGTGGAGAGAGAATGGGGAGATTGTGGTCAGATAAGCTAAAATTATCTTGGCAGTGACTTTCATTGGTTAATCTGTCAGTCACTGATTATGGAGACATTAAAAGTGCAAACAGAAAAAAAAAATCTTCTTGACTATACATTCTTCATGATTGGCATAATCAGGTCACTGCAGTGTTGGCTAGGGAATTTCTCCAGATTAAGTTGACAGATAGATTGTGTAGTTGCAATTTCGGTTTCAACTTAAGTAGTCAGAATTGAGCAATTCTGTATAATGTTAACAAGTAGGCATTAAGGATCTAGTTTTCAGACTTGATGTCATTAAAATACAAACACTAGTTTTCAAATAGTCTTTTACAGGAAAAAGATGAGCTTTTCAATATTATTAAATAGCACATTTAGTTTCTCACTCGTTTGAATACTCTTACTCAAAATTTAGTGAGAACCAATTTTTTGAAAATATTGATAAATTATTGTAACTAAAAGTAGCTTGTCACATTTGAGTTGAAAAATAATAAAAGAAAATTAAAAAAAAATAAAATGGGTAAAATATATTTAAAAAACAAAGATTCCATTGAAGAAAGTTACTGTATTATAAACCCTAATTGGGTGAAGTTAAGCTTAAAATCTGTGTTACGCCAAATAATAACTTCCTAAATTATCCAGATTCTAATCCTTGGAACCAGTGACTATTACTTTACATGGTAAAGGGAGACTTTTCAGAAATGACGTTGAGGTGGATGATCACCCTGAATTATCTAGTGGACCCTACAAATAATCATGTGTCCTAATAAGAGGGAGGCAAAGGAAGAGCTGACCAAAAGGCAGGAGGCAATGCCAGAACTTTTAGGAGAGAAATCTGAAGATGTTACTCTGCTACCTTTGAAGATGGAGGAAGGGGCCATGAGGCAAGAACCTAGAAGCTGCCCTAACAGCTGGAAAAGACAAGGAAGCACTTCTGACCTGGAACCTCCGGAGGGAGTTCAGCCCTGTTGACACCTTGCTTTTGGCCCAGCAAAATTGATTTCTGACTTCTGGGTTCCAGAGAGGCAAGAGAATATATTTGTGTGGCTTTAAGTCACCAAATATATAGCAATTTGTTACAATAGCAATAGGAAATTAATACAAAATCCCTGAATATAATTGACTCTGTAAGGTCAAAATGTTCTTAAGATAAAAAAATAGGTCTTTCAGAAGGCCACTCTAACTGATCTATAATTTAGAAAACTCTCCCTTTTACACATTTAACTTTGTAATCTCAGTTGCTAAAGTCTCAATGTTTTTTGAACAGTGTAATTTGGTTTATTAAACTATTCCATAGGATGACACAGTCTTGGGACAGTTTGTTAAAGGATTAGGTCAGAGATAATGCTATCTTTTAGCAATTAGCAATCAATTGCTCAATATTTGTTGAGCATATAACATGTGCCTAGCACAGGCATAGAAAACCACAAAAGGAATAGGAAACTATACAATCTGAGTTGAAGGAGCAATTAGCGGTTGTTTAATCCACTTCCATGGACTCCCAGATCATGTAAACCTACTGTAGCCTTATTTCAGTATCTCCACTAATAGGAAACTCACTACTTCACAGCATATTTTATTGTTAGTGATCTCTAATTAATAATACAAATATTTTTGTAAACCCATATTTTCCTTCTTACACTTTTCAGAATTTGATTCTGGTTTTGTTTTATGGCATTCTGCAGAAACCTACTATCTTCTGGGTTTGCACCATTAAGTATCAGAAGGAGGATCATTTGCATGGTATTATCGCTTCCCTTGAGGATAAATTTCCAGGTCCCTTAACTTCTCCTTTTAGTAACATCTTTTCCAGATCCATCACTATTTCTACAACTATGAAAGCAGCACTGAGAGGGAGAAGGGCTTCAGCCCTTGTGCTGTGCCCTTCTCATCTATTCTCCCAATAGAAGTCAGACCACAATCCTAAGGATGTATATTGCACAATAGTAAGTAATCAATATTAGAGTGACATTTGGGAAGGCAAAACCCCTAGTTAACTACTTTGTTAGAATGAAAGCCCTTTATACAGAACAAGAATCCAAATTTCTTACCATGGCAAGGACTTCAAGCATCTCTTCCCCCTTATCTTCTTAATTGCATTTCCTGACAACCACTGTTTAAGCATTGTTAAATTACCTACAGTCTGCCAATGCATCATGCTCCCTTACACCAATATATCTGAGTCATACTTTTGCCTATGCTTAAAAAAAAATTTCTCTATTGAATAATTCTTCCATCAAGGTTCATAAAAGGAACAACTGCTCCGTGAAACCTTCTCTGATGCCTCCAGGAGGGGGAAAGGCCTCCTCTCTTAGCCCCATGGGTATATCTCTGGTAACACACATGACTTTGTGTATATGTCTGAGTCCTTTCTTAGACTGTGAACTTCTTTAAGGCAAAGACCATACTTTGCTTTTTTCTCCAGATACCCCTATAGCCTGACACATGATGCACGTTCAACAAATAATTGTTCAACAAATGGTCTCCTATCACTGACTCAGAATATTAGAATTGAAGCTGCAGTTCCTCTGGTAATAATTTTCATCTGCCATGCTTATAGGAATAAGTACAACTTAAGACAAGTGGTCTATTATCTAGAGTAGGGCTCACTTGTTTTATGTCATAAGGGCAAAGGTGCCAGATCCAAGTTATTTGGCCAACCTAGGACTACATGTCTATGAGCTTTATCTTCTATGACTCAGAAGACCTGGTTTCTTCATTTTAATTTATTGCCCTCTTAGCATCTGCAATTTCTGTTTATTTTTTCCCTTATTCTTTTTGTGATCTTCTGGCTCCAGTCCCTTGACTTATTTTTGACTTCACTTTCTATTGCCTAAATCTGCCAGGTGTTGGAATCTCTCTCTCTTATTCCGACTATCCTGATGTTGCCACACTCCAGCATAATTTGTTTTATTGAATTATTCATATTGTGTTGAATGGTACAGCTTTAAAAATTCATTTCAAGAATATTTACTGCATGGTACTCAGTACCGGGCATATAAGTAGCAGCAAGCATAGTAAACGTATGCAATGAGCAAGGATAGAATAACCTAGAAATAGGTAGATGAGGCAAAATTATGTCTCAAGACACATGCGATTAGAACAAAGGTACTACTGGAGTCAAGTAGGCAGGCCAGACTCAGAATATACAAGAAATATTACAGTGAGATCCATAAGCAGGTGAAAAGCCAGCAAGAATAGCCACAAGAATCAGAAGAGCATAAATGCCAGAAGGCCTACAAGGTGGTTGGTTTGGTGCCTGCAAGTATTTGGTTTTACCTGAAAAAGGTAGATAATCTATTGACTAAGTCCTCAATCTTCCATGTATTATATATAAATGAGTAGTATCAGCATTACTTGGTAGCTTATAAAAAATGCAGATGCTTGGACCTCATCCTGGAACTTAATCACAACAGATATTTTAACAAGATCCCTAGATGATTTCTATGAGAACCACTGGGCTAAGGTATTTATGACAGACAAATTCTAGTAAGTGAAACTTTCTAGATAAATGAGTGTCTAATTTGGAATATGTTGTAAAGCTTATAAGAGAGTTTTTGTCCTGCAATCCTTCTCCATTAGAAGTCTACTTCTGAGTTCATGGGAAAAAGGGAAAGAAAAAAACAAACCTATTTGCTAATCACATATTCTATGCCAGGTACTGTGCTGTGTGTTAGGAATACAATACTTAACAAAAGAGTCCAAATTCTTGTTCCCATGAAGACTACAGTCAATTGGGAAAAGATCCTCATTAACTAATTACAACAGAGTGTGTGCAAAGTCATGATGGGAGAAGAACAGAACGTTTCTGGAGCACAGCAGTGGCCCCCATATTACAGCTCTCTGTTCTATCTGAATGCTGTGGTCAGGAGCACATTGCAACAGTGCTTCTCTCTCTCCCACATTCTAGAATCCTTTGCTTGTCCCTTGTCTGGAATTACCTTGATAATCTCTATTCCTGATATTTCTGCTTTCTCTGCTACTCAGAAATTCTTTTATTTATTTCATTCACTCTTCACTGCATTACCTCACTGTCCACCCCAAACCTGTCAACCTCAAATCTTTTCACCTTCAACATATGACCTTGTTTCCTATTTTACTGAGCAGATTGAAGCTATCCTTCTTTCTCAACATCTACCTTATCATCTTAGCTTCCTTTAAATATTTCTTCATTTTTTACCTATTTGCTTCTATTTTCCTCTGGTTCTAGAGGCAAAAGGTAACCTTCCTTTTCAGGGCTAGCCTCCCCACCTGTCTCCTCCAAAACTCCTTTAGTTTTCTCTCTCCCTGTTTGGAAGTATCATTGATTGTTCTCTATTAACTTCCAAGCTTTTATCCATACACAGATGCTAGCTCCAATCTACAAATATTTTCACAAGATCTTGGCCTCTATCTTTTATTCCACAGCTTCATTACTCTCATTATCAAACTTTTGGTCAGTTGGATATTCTCCACATATACTTTGAAATGTGTCATGAGTTTAGGATAGGGGTTATAAATTTTATCTGTTGCTTCTATGTCTTCACTACCAAGATTTATTCCCTTTTTCTTACGTTCAGATTATTTCATCAGTATTAGTGGTAGTATCGCCGTTAGCTCCTCTTTCTCTGCTCTGTGTTTGTGGCAAACATCTCCAGACAATTACAGAATCTCTTCAAAGAACATGGGCCTCCTGCCAACAAATCCTGTTTCCATCATGTATGAGTCATGTGAAATTGGCAAGATACTTAGGCATTCCACCTGAGATTCTGTTCTTGTAATGATAATTACGCTGAGTTTCTGTAAAGTTTAAATAAATTAATCTTTTAAAAGAGCTTAACAGAGTAATGTACAAAGTAAACACTCAAAAATTAAGATATTATTACTTTTTAGCTATCTCTTAACCTATCTTTTAGGAGCCATACCTGTTAAAGGTGTCTAGATAAATCAAATAATTAATCCTGTGCCTTGTATATAATTCATAATCAGTTGTAGAAATCAAACTCTTATCAGGTAGACCCTAGATATACTAGGGTCATGATACTTAGTCTCCCTGAAACTAATTCATTGCATATGTAGTATAGCTATTACCATCTTTTTATAAAGTTGCCGTAGTATTAACTAAGATACTGTATGTTAAGCACTGAGCAAAGTATATGGCAGGCATCAAATCATCATGGCAGGTGCTATCAACATCATCATAATCGTCATCGTCATTTCTCCTCCTTGGCAGTCTGGCTCCTTGCACCATTTTACTTAAAGATTTTCTTGTATGGGACCTCCCAATAACCAAATCAAATGGCCCATTTCAGTCAATATCAGTGACCTACGTTTTTGAAAATCACTTATGCTTGGTTCAACTCCCAGTTTATTTTTCCTTCCTTTCTGACTCATCTTCCTCCTTTCATCTCTTATGTAATAATTTCCTATAATTCTTCAACCTTTTTCACCTCAAAAACACCATCTATTTCCTAGGTTTTAATATTTATTATACATCATCCGAATCTCTAGTCTTGATCCCTGTCCTAAGTACTATAAACATTTCCAAATCCATATGGGAAAATTTCCTTCTGCACATCCAATAAGAACTTTACACTAAACACATCTTATTTTACTAAAACACACCCTCCTTTTGAAAATTGTTTACTTTTTCAAAACCACCATTATCTCAATGCATCCAAATTTTCAATATAATTTAATCATTTGATCAATCAAATGATTCCCTAAAACCAGCTTCCACATCCATCTGTTTTTCCCCAGTCTAACTAACAGTAAACAGAGAATCTCCACCAGTCAGGTGATAGGAAATGGAGGAAATAGCATGAATCTCAAGACCTCCCATAATGCATCACTGAGGATTAAAATCACATTCTCCAAGCAAGAGCTTCCCGCAGATGAAGGGAAGAAGAGTATTGAAACAATCACTGCATATCATAGCAGATAAAACTATGAATCTAAAATCAAATATACATGATTTTAAATCCTGGCTCCATTTCTCACACTACTTAAATATGTGGTATTAATAGAAAGTTATTAATCTTTCTGATTCTTATCTTCTCATCTGGAAATTGGGAATACTGATAATGCTTATCTCACATGGGTGTTGTGCATATTAAACAAAATAATACAGAGCTTATTGCATAAGACACTTTCAACAAATGGTAGCTATTATGATTACTGCCTACATTTTTTATTGGCTGTTTAAATAATTATACATAACGTTTACACATTTAACCTTTATTTTAATTCCCACCTTCACCTGGTTAGAAGAATAGGGACTTGGCTGCCTTGTTTCTGTGGGTATCAGGTGTGGTGTTCTAACTCCGATTTATTTTTTGATCCAATAAAATTTCCAAGGGTACCAGCTGAAACTCCTTAATGACTCTTCACAGATATCTGTTCTCATTTCCAGGCATGTAAGGAGAATGTCACTTTCCTAAAGCAGTTAATGCACCCACAGTTCAGTTATAAAAACTTTCTGCATAACTTTCACCAGTAAATAAGACTTTGAACTGGGTGTTGGTGACGTGGAAGCATAAATGTCATTTCTACTTCAACAGTTAAAGCCTAATGACACCTCTGAAAGTAAACAGTGAGCGACAGAAGGGCAAGTTTATTTTCCTGAAGGCAGACAGTTGACAAATATAAAATGCTCTTTGCCGGTCTAATGATTTTTCAACTCACAAAAACCTATGGTGCTGTAAAGACTTGTTGTCAAGCACATGACTGAGTCACTTTTTCAAAATTCCAGAACTACATAAAGCATCACATGAGGAATCTGGTTCTAGAATCATCTGGGTTCATACATTGATGCCTATTGTGTTTAGAATACTATCCAACTGTGTTTTGAACACTGCTTTTATAGACTTAGCAAAAAGGTATCTCACTTCAACTAGTCATTTTTCAGACCAGTAACAATTTTCTTTGCGTTAAAAAAATTTTTTTTTAATTTTTATTTTATATCAGAGTATTGTTGCAGACTAGTAACAATCTTAAATTATTCTGTAAATTATGATAAACAGAAAATAGAAACAAAATAAAAATAGATTATTTGCCCTAGATTCAGTGGCTAAAAATTAACTTATTTTAGGCTATCATTATTCATAGTATAAAATATTACTAATAACTTGGCATCTTGAAATATAGTGACAGGAAATAATATATTTGTAATAGTCATACTCTTATTTTTAAATATAATTTAGTAAAATATAGCATATGGATAAAATACAGAAAGAAGTCAGTACCTTCAGTGAATTTGATAACTCATATAATAAAATTTTATTTCATTTTGGGGAAAATTTAATAAAATGGACATATGATTTCATAGAATTTTAAAATTATAATTAGGTGTTTTGATATTAAAATATTTATTGTGTCTACGCTGAGTACTTTATGTAGTCTGTGAAGATAAACAATATACAAACTTTGCCTCCAAGGAAATTTTAATCTATTTGTGACATCGGATACATATACTCACAAATAAGATGAGAATTAAATTATAATATTTGGTAGTAATTCTATACATATCTGAGTAATGAAAAATAAATGCCTAATGAAAAATAAAACCCAGCATTCTTAGCTTCAAGATTTCAGAGAGGGAATTTGTGCCTTTCCCTTGGAAGATGGCCCAAGTGGTGAATTAAATGAGATAAAATGTTGGATAAATAGGTAACTGTCAAATTGCAGCATAATATGTGGGATGCATATTTCCCACAAATAAACCATATATGACTTTGTGTTTTCCTTTTGCTGCCTTTAGAATTCTAGTTTCTTTAGAATTTTCTAGTTCCTTGTTAAAATTCTGTGTTCACCTATTCTGGAGCATTCGCTGGACTCATGGTGGGGCATACATCATGGTGGTCATGGAAAATAGGCCAGCCACTGATACAGTTTTCAATCTGCCCTGTTTCAGGAACAAGCAAACGTTTGTGTGCTCCTCACAAGTGGAGTTGAATCTTCCCACAGTCCTCCTGTTAGTCCCACAGGCCCTCCAACCAGCCAAGGGGGCTTACCTTCACTATGTCAGACTTCAAGGCTGGGGCACCCAATATGTGGCTCAAACCACTGACTCTCCAGGAGAGTATCCATCCATGTAATCTCCCTTTTCCTCTGAGTCCCCTCCCAGAGATCTGATCACTTCTCTTACCTTCCTACACAATTCCATGTGGATCTTTCTTACAGCTTTCAATGTACAGGAATCTTTCCACCAGTTTCCAGTTATTTTCAGTGACAGCTGTTTCACGTGTATTATGTATTTTTGGTGTGTTGGTGGGTGGAGTTGAATTCTGTGTCCTCCTACTCTACCACCTTGATCTCCCTTCTCTCTCTTTGCTTTTTTTGAAGAGAAGATTTTCAGAGTCCTTTCTCTTAAATTTTTATTGACCTTACAAGCACTTGTTTTATGTAGCATTTCATCTTACCTCTTACTTGGCCTTGGTTTGATACCAGCCCTATGGGTAAACACAGCTTTCTACCTCCCAATTTATCTTAAATGACTTTAATCATGTTTTCTTCTCAAGAAATTCGCTGGAACTTTTTAAGTAAACAAAAACCTCTTTTTTTGCTAAATACAGTTGTCTGTTCTTAGTCTTCATCTTCCTTGCTATCATCACCATTTGATAGTCGATCCCTCCTTATCCTCCTGGAAAACTTTCATTACTTGTCTTCCAGTCCACCAAGCTCTCCTATTTCTCCTTTAACCACACTGGCTTCTCCTCCTGAGGTTTCTGGACTGAGTCCTCCTCATATGACATTTTAATCCTGAGCTTTGGTCCATGGATCTCCTCTTTTCTATCTGTACTTATTCTTTTTGGGATCTTAACCAGTTTTATGATTTAAATATTATGAAGGCATTTTATACTTAAGCTGTTCCAAACCAAGAATCCTAAACTGCCCTTTCCACACTTCTTATTCCTTCAGTGTATACATTATTTCAGTTTTTTGGACAAAATCCTTGGAGTTATGGTGGCTTTAATAAGTGTAGAATAAAAGCAGAGGAAATGAATAAATTATCAAGTGACTTTTTTCATCTAGACTATGGTGAGATCTAATGATTCATTCTCATCCTACAAAATAATTCTTCTTTCTTATTCTTGTGATGATTCATCCAGTATTAATGTCTCTCATTTTGGAGGATGCCATTTAAACTACTGAGCTTCCTTTTTCTACATTTCATAATGACAATTTCCCTCCTGTTTAGGCAACATGTCTTGATGTAGAGTACAATATAAATAATAAGTTTGCAGATAATTACAAGTGCATCTCAATCTGCTTAACTGAGATAACAACCATGTCATCTTGACTGATGGGCTGAGATCTTCATAGCATTTTAATCACATATTCATTACAAAGGATTAGTCTTATATTTTGTGTGAAATTTTGTTCATAGTGCCATTTCAATCCCAACTTCTTTCAGGCTATCATACTTTCTCACTCATATAACTCATATTATTCAAGTAGCTCACTAACTGGTTTTTGTTTCTTTATAATATAGAATTAAAACACTGCAAGAAATATGATGGGACCATGATATATTTCTCCTTAATTTATTTTTTAAATTAATATAAATCAGTTCATCCAGATAAAAATGTATCATTCTTTCAAATATCTCTACTGATGATAACAAAACCCAGCTTACTTTTTTGGCCAGTTCTACAAGATAGCATGGAGGAAAAAAAAGCAATAACAGTGACTGCAAAGTAAGAGTAATCAAATTAGTGTTCTCATTGGGTGAATTTAGAGTTTTCATTTAATCTGAAGAAACATCTCACACAGGTTTCTACTATTTCTAATCATTTTAATCATCCATTTTAAAGGCAAATAGTCATGGGGTGTGATAGAGTAAAACTGTGAAATTATGTATGGAAGTACTGATGTGTAATAAACATTCATTGAATAAGACTCTTTCCTTTAGCCCAAGTTCTATGGATACATAATAATGCAATTGAGTAACACCAAAAAGAAGGATATATTTTCTTTGCTCAGCTCCCCATACAGAAGTGGAGTCCAAGTCAAAAGAATGGCCATGATATATTTACACATGCCAAACTCTACATTTTCACAAGAGGAAACTTGAGCACGAATTATAATTGTACAGAGGATAAACTCAGAAACATGGAAGGCCCAACTACTCATGTTATGAGACGGGCATAAGGGACAGGATATATTAATCACCTTTTAGAGTGTATTTGAGTGCAAGATTTTAGAAACTTTTATCATTTTGATTTAAGTACATGATGTACAAACAAAGAAAATGTATTACTAATAATCAGATGTTTGTATAAAAAACTAATTTGTCAAAATGTACAAAACAATCAGAATTTTAACAAAATCAATGTTCTATTGACCCTGTTATGTGGTTTAGGTATTACGTTGATAAATTTGAACAGTAACATTTTCATATCTTAAAACTGATTATGCAGGATGTTTTATATGGAGAAAGTTCCAAACTGTTGATACATATATATTTTGGTGCTTCCTGTACTACTAGACCTATGGCCCCTGAATTTTATTATTTTATTATTCAAATAATAAATTATTTTATTATTAATATTTATTTATAATATTTATAAATATTTATATTTTAATTTATATATATTATATATAAATATTTATATATTTATAATTAATATTTATTAATAATCATTATTTTATTATTATTGTTCATTTACTTTTCAAGGTGTCCTGTATTTCAGGAACTCTTCTAGATGGTATAATGTGAGTGATTTTTGTATCACCTCAGAGGAAAGAGGAATCGCAAAAAGGCTACAGAGAGGAAGTGATATTTGATCTGGGTATTTAAGGGTAAGTAATAATCTATAAGCAGGGAAGGGCATTCTTGACTAAAATAACAGCATGAACAAGGACACAGAGGAATGTTCAGGGTTGCTCAGGAAATTTGGTATATTCCAATTTGGCTAGTGCTAAGTGTATGATCAGATATAGTGATGTGAGAAAATTCAAACATGAGATAAACCAACCTCTTTTAAAGAGGGAAGGAGTACTTATTTTTCTGTTATTTTTCCATAGGAACTTAATATCAAATCTCTCAAAACAACTGAGAGGAAAATATCTCATATTATGTTAGAGGTGAGACAAAAATAATACAATTAAATTTTCTCATGTTTTTAAGAAAAAAATTCACTACTATCCAGTTAGTTTCTATGATTCTTTCAAGGTCACACAATCGATATAGCTGGCTTAGAAACAGAGCCAAAGTTTCCTTAATTGCGCTGTTGTTTTCTCCTAAAAAATAGTCATTATAGGTGCTGTTGGGCTGTGAGGAATAAAAGAGAATCCAGGCAGAAAATTACCCTACAATATTGTGAAAATGGCAGATACTGCCTCCTTTTTTAGGTTGACGTTGTCAACCTAAGAAATATGAAGCGACTTCTCAAAGAGAAAGCATACTCTGAAGTACAAATCATTTTTTTCTGGCCTGAAATAAAATATTCATAGCAGCAGTGAAGTAGTCAGGTTTATACCATATGATACCATGTCCACACAAAGCTGATTTGCCTGGACACCTGTCCCAGAAAGAGCAAACATATTCTTTCCCTAGCACTTAGAATTGAGGTACTAAAAGGCTGAGAAAAAAGTTCATGTAAATTTAGGACAAAAAGTGGTATCATAGCAAGGTTAAACCATGTGTAGGATGAAATTACAGGCATTGAGTGTGAGGAAACAAACACAAATGGGATTGAGAAATTTTTCAGCTGAGGGAAGAATGGATTAGATCTACAGAAAGAACTGGAGACAAAGAGATGGAGTCCATGGTAGCACTCCATTCCGCAGATGAATTTCACCTGAGGCCCAGCAATACGAAATTTCTTCTTTTGGGGGAGTATGATATTTATGAGCGCTACCACATTGGAGTTGAATAGCACTGATCTGGGATATTTGCAGCAAAATGAATTTTAATTAGAACAATAACAACATTATCAACTTGCTTTCATTTCTCCAATACTACTTTATAATAACTCTATTTTGACTATGCTAACTCATATTTTGAATAATCTGTTTTTACCTTCTGTGTTTTTTTTTTTCCCTACCTCTTCTAAACAACCCTCCCTAACTATTTTAGCTATTTAGAGAAAAACTGTCCATTTTGCTCTATTCAGCCTCACAGATATTACTGTAAGGTAATGGTAAATGCATGAATCTGTCATACCAGCATGATCAGAAGGAAAGATCCAGGATTACCTCTGGAATTAAGCACTGCATCAAAAATTAATCTTTTTCTGGCTGTTTGAAAAGAGCATCATTCAGCTGAGTGACTCGCTTGAAATTCTGAATGATGCAGGAGTTATTCTACATGGTTTTCCTTTACCTCTTCATAATTCCATTGTTGTAAAAGAAACAGTGAGAAAGAGTAAAACAGGTGTAGGCAATATTCTGTGGCAATAGATACAGAAATTACTTGTTTACTAGCTAGGGATTTTTTTCAGGATAATAAACTATTATAAATCTTTATAACAAATTAAGGTAGGGTATATATTTCAACTTCAAACTCCTGCTTCTATCTCCTCTCCTCCTGTCTTTTTCTTTTCCTCTGTCTCTGTACACACCCCACACACACGCACACACAAAGTGAGTGAGAGGGAAAGAGCTTAAAAAATACATACCACAACCATCCAAAAATTATTTTACTTAAGAATGCTTATAATTCTATAATTCTGGTTATTTAGAATTGGCTTCCCTACTACTTTTTTAAACTAGATGTTTTATTTCTTAAAAATCTCCTAGAATCTTACTATAGAACCACATACCTGAGAAGATCAAAGAAAATTTTAATTCATTCTTTTGGCTCCCAAAATAATTCACTAATTCTGCTCATTTCTTTCAGGTAATTATGTGAGTTAATATTTACCACTTGGTCCCATACTTAAGCAAGCCAGGAGTCATTGTTAGGCCTCATTATCCACATCAAACTATAGTTAGCTTCAAACTCACTGCTATGGTGGATTGAATGTCTATGTCCTCTCAAAATTTATATATTGAAGACTTAACATCCCCCCCCATGTGATGGTATTTAGAGATGGTGCCTAGGGAAGTAATTTGTTAGATGAGGTCATGAGGGTGGGGCCCTTCCCTTATGATGGGGTTAGTGTTAGTGTGCTTATAAGACACCAGAAATGCTGCGAGCTCTCTCTCTCCTTCCCTCTCTTTCTCTCTCTCTCTCTCCCTCTCCTCTCTCTCTCTCTCCCTCTCTCTCTTTCTCTCCCTCTCTCTCCCCCTCCCCCCTGCCATGTGAACACAGTGAAAAGGTGGACAACAGCAAGGTAGGAAGTGAGCCCTTACCAGGAATCAAACTGGCAAGCACCTTGATCTTGGACTTCCCAGCCTCCAGGACCGTAAGAAATAAATTGGTGTTTAAGCCACGCAGTCTATGGTATTCTATTATGGTAGCCCGAGCAGATTCACCAAATTTTTCACCCACGCTGTTCCTGTTAACTCCCTATAAATGATATGAATTCTTAACTCTGAATGTTTCTTAGAACCGACCTCATATGTTTTAGCTATGAATCTTTTAGATTTAACCTAAACTCTAAATTTGTTTCTTTGAATTTGTAGCATAGGCAAGTCTTTTCATATTCATATAAATTCTAACCCTAAACTTTCTCGATTGATTATCCCACTGTTTCCCTCAATGTCACTACTTCTAGAGCTGTGTTGGCAGCTTTCAGGATCCAGTTCAAGCACTGTGCTTTAAAGGAAATATTCCAAAACTATTTTCATCCACACTGGTATATTGGGGCCAAGTGTGCATGGGTGATCTCAGCCTGGGGTCCTTTTACTCTCACCTTTGTGAGGAGTGAAGTGCTTTATCTCCATGGCATCATTTCTTTTGTGGTGTCAGACTTGCAAAAGATGGCCCAGGTTTAGTTAGAGATTACGTGTTTCTTTTTCTCACATTCTCTTGTCCCTCCTCCCATTTCCCTCCACATACCATCTTTGAACACATGCATACAAATCTTTCTGTCTTACATTTAGACCAGATGATCTTGAACTTAATTATCAAGAACTTGTGGCTTTTGTTTTCTGTTTTATCCTTGGTTTATTCATGAATAACCGTAAGGTCTGAGAATAGTTGAATGGAAGTCTCTTGAAACGCTGGTTTAAGAATTCAGTGAGCCCCAAATACCAATTAATACTTGAAATATGATTTCATCCCACTGGTATTTTTGTTTTCTAATTTTTATAGAGTTTATCTCTACCATTGATTTGACACTTTATCATATGCTGTGCTTTGTTCATTGACATTTTTTCGTTCAGTTTGTTTTATTTTTCTCATTGCATGTCAGAAACTTGAGAGAAGTAAAGGTGGCCTACACTGACGCTGGTTCTCTTACAATCCTAGCAAAATGCCTTGTATGTTTAGCAGTTAGTCAATAAACTATTTTTGAGTTGAGTTTATCCAGGTGGAAGAATTTGGCAGTTGGAGTAATAAATAAAGATGTATTTCTAGGGCTTCCCTGGTGGCGCAGTGGTTGAGAGTCCGCCTGCCGATGCAGGGGACGCGGGTTCGTGCCCCGGTCCGGGAAGAACGGACCCACATGCTGCAGAGCGGCTGGGCCCGTGAGCCATGACCGCTGAGCCTGCGCGTCCAGAGCCTGTGCTCCGCAACGGGAGAGGTCACAAGAGTGAGAGGCCCGCGTACCGCAAAAAAAAAAAAAAAAAAAGATGTATTTCTGTATCAGTTGTACTGTCATGTTTTAAAAAAATACTAATTAATTTGAGCTACTACTATGAATACTTCAGCAAATTTACTTCAATTCCCTTTTAGCATTATTTGGAAACGTAAGAGTTATGCTGTTGCCCACCACCACTATGTATGTCGTTTCCACAAAAGTGAAGCCCAAATCGTGAAGTGGACATCAAAGGTCTGCAGTTTAGTAGTCGCACAATTAGGCTTACAGCTCAGCATTTTTCTGCACAACCTTCTCTAACTAAAGGTTAGATTTTTATAATGTAAGAAATTAAATCCAGAGCTATTTCCTTGGAGAATATTTAATGTAAAATTGTAAAGGGCTGTTTGGAGTAGACTTTCTTTGCCTCTTTTCAGAAAAATGACAGGATATGATTGAATGAAAAAATTAAATACAGAAGAATATTTAGTGGTCATTCTTCCCTGCTATTCTGCTACTCAAGAAGGAAGGCAGGCTTCATAAGAGGAATTCTACTTTGTAAGGCATTTATATTTCCATAATTCTTATGGGAAAAAAAAAGAGGTTTTTTTTTTTGCAAATAATCATTTGAAAAAGTTAACTTTGGATTTCAGAGATTGTAATTTAATTATTATTACTAAATTATTAATAAATACCCAGGTTCTGATTTTCACCTCTGCTAATGAACAAATATATCAGTTTTGCACTATCAAGCATGTATTTGCAAAGTACAGCTCCAGCTTGAGGCTCTGATTTAAATAATTGCTTTATGTTTTACTGAATCCAAAGATTAATCTTATGGAATAAGCTCACTAATTTGAAGCTCAAAAAATACTGTCCCAGCATCTTGAATACACTTTAAAATAATAGTTACATAACGCAAAACTAAAAAATGATATTAGGAGTGATATTACAGCCCTGAGGTCTCTTCTTTCATAAAAAGAAGCATCTGATTTTTGTAATCCTAGAATGTTAGCTTCTAGTCTCTAAACGCACACACACATCCACACATACTCGTTTATCTTAAAAGTTAAAAAAAAAATAAGATTTTAAGTGTATTAGCTTATTAGAATCTTGTTCATACCCAAAACAACAGAAGAATTTGACTTAATTTAAAGTAACTCTGTATAAAGTACTGGATGGAGTGTAACAGGCTTTTTCTATACATGTAGCAGTTGTCATATTAAAAATTTTATTAAAATTTGTTTCTGTTTGTTTTTATGTTAATTCCAAGGTTGTGACCAGATACAAAGTCTTCTAATAGCTGAGACATAAAGTTTAATATCTTTCTAAAAGTTCCAGGATTTATCATCAAAAAAGTGGCCTGTAAAGTAACATAAACAAATCAGTTGACTCCTTTATCCCCATTTCAAGTATTTTAGACTCAAACAAATAAGGCGTGGTGTCCCCCCAAAAACTTGGTGTCTTCAGTTAGTGGATTCTGGAAGTCAATTCTCTAGACCTCTCTCTATTACTGGCTACCAGGTCATGGAACATCCGTAGTTCTGGGATTTTCAGAGTAGGTGATCTAGTGGCTGTCATTTCTAACTGTATTATTAGAACATTAGAAATAGATCTTGATTTGTATCCTAGCTCTATTAATTACTTGCATATAACCTTAGAAAAATTACTTAAATGTTAAGACTCAGTTTCTTCTTTTGTTAAATGTGGGTGATAGAAACAACTTGTCTGTGAGAGTGAGTTTTGGGTTCATATCCCAAATATGGCACTTACTAGTTGTTCTATCAATGAACAAGTTGCTTAACTTCTGTGTGCTCTATTTCTTCATCTGTAAAAGGGGATAATAAAAGTACTTAGCTCTTAGGGTTGATGTGATAATTAAATGAATTAATGTGCATAAAGCATTCTAAACTCTATGCGGCCTGTATTAAATATGCATAAATGCAATCTATTACTAACTATTTGAGAGAATAAAACAAGATAGTATATATGGAACATCTAGCCAAGTGCCTGGTTTATAATAAATACATAATAAATATTTCCTATATTACTAGCTTTTCTGTATGGATTATCTTAGGTATTCTTGATAATATTAAAAACAAGTAAAATTCTCCATTTCTTTAAAAAATGTACCTTTAACAAATAAAATTATAAAAGAAAATTGAATCAGAATTCCACATTAAGAATATGTTAAGGTTTAAATAAGGTTTGCAATCCACATAAAATCTTAACTAAATTAAATGTTTTCTCATGTTCAGCAATAATACAATGAAATTAAATTCTATAATTATTTTTGAGAAACTTTTAATTCCCATCTCTTCATTTCCTATGTTTTACTTAGAAGAATGTGCTATTGTTTTCTATTTTCCTTCAGTAGAATTAGGATAGCACCTTCCAAAATTGATTTTTCCTCTGAAAGAAATCTTCAGTATTATATTTTGTGGAACAAATTCTTCATATCTTTGTATTATAACTATTATATCCTACTTCTCTTTTTAACTGTCTTCCTTACCTAAAATGAAGTATTAAAATTAGAATCTTAATCACACCTATTACTACACCTGATCATTTAGATATAAAAAACTTTTATGGGGCTTCCCTGGTGGCGCAGTGGTTGAGAGTCCGCCTGCCGATGCAGGGGACACGGGTTCGTGCCCCAGTCTGGGAAGATCCCACATGCCGCAGAGCGGCTGGGCCCGTGAGCCACGGCCTCTGAGCCTGCGTGTCCAGAGCCTGTGCTCCGCAACGGGAGAGGTCACAGCAGTGAGAGGCCCGCGTACCGCAAAAAAAACCTTTTATACCTTAAAATGATAGCCAGTGTAATTAAAACAAAAGGATCCTCAGTGGGAAACTTCATATTAAGTACAAGAAGTGTCTTTTGAGCCAATTCGAAAGACAGTTCTTTATAATTAAAGGTCTTTCATCTTCTAATTTTAAATTCATATCTCTTTCTCTTTCCTTACTTCAGGAAGAAACTTCTTATAATTGTGGCCTTTACAAGGAAGATGAAATGTGACATAATCTACAGAGTCAAGTGGATCACAGCTGTAGCTGGTGCAACACCATGAAGAATAGCAAATACTGATAGACTCAATCAGTTCTCCTGATTGTCTAAGAACTGTCTGCTGCTGGCCCACAATAATATAACAAAGTTTCTCAAGAATGTAAATCAACTACATCATTAACCACGATTAAGCTTAGTGAAGGCTTTCTCAGGACTACATTAATATGTGTTATCCACAAAGTTTGTGGATTAACACTTTGAGAATTATTGATATAAATTACACTTTCTTTGCTCTGATTACAAGCAGTTTCAACAGTACAGAGAAGGTTATCGTTTTTATTTATTTATTTATTGGTGTAATAAGCAATATTTGTCAGTCAGGATCCCAACTGGAAACTCATGACTTAAAATGAGCAACAAGAGATAGGTGCTCTGGAGGGCTATCAACAGGAGCAACTATTGCTAAAAAACTTGGCTTGAGAATTCAAGGGAAGGAAGATCTTCTCTTCCTGGTGAGTACTAGAGTTACAGAAAAGGGCCACAAAAACTGGAGTTGTGGCTGGAAGCAAAGTAAAGAAACCACTGACAACAGCAAACCAGCAGGCAAGAGGTAGGGAAATAAATGTGTTTAATGTTTTCTACTACGCTGCAGGAACATTTGGGGGATCATAGGTGATTAACTGTATCTCAATTATAAAACATATCTGCCAAAAATAGACAGCTAACTGAATTCTTAAATCAATAGTTTTTAAGAATGTATATGGCAGATGAATGTGGGGTTTGATATAAATATTATTTCAACATCTTAGTAAGCAGACACTACTAATTATCCCCCAACATTCATTCCTCCTTTTGAAAATGGAAACATCATGTTTTAACTGGGCAAATTGCAACACACATAGTCTTTAGATTTCTGGACTCCCTTGCTAAAAGGTGTTTCCCTGTGATTAAATTCTGTCCAGTTGAATGTGAACTGAAGCAATATGTATAACTTTAGTTTGATGTCCTTAAAAAACAAACAAACAAAAGCCTGCTTTCCAGTTTCCCTTTTTACCTTATTATGGCCTGGAATGTGAGTGTGGAGGTGGGGAGCCAGCTCTGAACATGTAGGCAAGAAAAATACACCTAGAAGACTGTGGCACAAGACTGAAGGGCCTCTGTTCCTGGTGGGCCTCCCAGAGCAAAAGACCTACCAATTTGTGTGTGTCTATATGAGAGCAGGTATGGGCGAGGGCATGAGGAGATATAACTTTTATCTTGTTTAAGCCACCATTATCTGGAGTATGTTAAAGCAGCCAAACAAACAGAAAAACATAGTTTCCAAAAATCAGAATGCCTATTCGTAAAAGCACATAATTGTGAACGCCGTAAGAGAATTTAGGAGGCAACATCAAATAGTTAAAAGCTTGAGTTCCGGGATCACACAACAAGAATGTGGAAGTGGGATCTGCCACTTATCAGCTGTGTTGAATTTGTTTAATAACAACCTCTTGAAAACTCAGTTTCCCCCTCTGGTAAATGTGGGGGAAAAAAAAACCCAAAACAAAAACCTCCCCCCAAAGAATTTTTATGAAAATTAGATAATATATGTGCAGTTCTAATCACAATGACTGACACATAAAGGACATTCAATAAAATTGGCTATTATTATTTTATGAATAATATCAAGTGTCATGAACCAAGTATTTTGATTAACCAATTATTATTTATTATGCTGAGTGACACTGGATCTGTCTATTCAGTATTGCTAACATGGAATTGCTGTAGATGTTCCAAGAAATACGGATCTTTTGATCTTCTCCAGAAGACACTAAGATGGAATTTAAAAAAGGAAGAAAGGAAGCTAGGCAGGCTGAAAGGAAAGAAGAAACATAACTCATAGCAGCAGAGAATTATCCTAGGATGTACCTTAAGAGGTAATCTGGGAGGCACAGCACAAGGCAAGAGTTAACTACACAAGCTTACGACATCAGACAGTGACATGAGATAAGAGGAAGCTTAAAACCTGGGTGCTTTCTGCTAACAAAACTCCTAAATGCAGTTTTGTGGTCATAATGATTGAGAACGCTATCGGTGTAAACCATAGCTGGCTGGTTAGATTCAGGGAGGAAGGGTAATTACTTTGAAGCTCTGCAAAAGGCAGGGGAACCCAAAGAAGTGGTGATGGGGAGTGTTTGTACACTGTGTGTGAGATTCTGAAAATCCATCTAGATTCCAGAAATCATTCCGGCTATTTGCTGCTCACTGCATTGGACCTTCTTGCCTAGAATTTTCGGCTGCATTAGACAGGCTATAGTAGATGAGAGTCAATTAAAGAATGATGGAATTCAGACATAAACATACCAGAGCCAGTGAAGCCTGTATTAGGACCAAGGATATGAGGTCCAGATAAGAAGACCATTAAGCCTATAAAGAAATCAATTATCATATATGTTAATGTTTTACATAGTCTTCATATTTAAGACTTATTTGCCTCCTTTTCTGAGAATTTCTTTTAACACTTAAGAATAAAATAAAGTGAGAAAAAGATTCAGATGATAAAATCAGACTATTTACAATAGCCAGGACATGGAAGCAACCTAAATGCCTACTGACAGATGAATGGATAAAGAAGATGTGGTACATACATACAAAGGAATATTACTCAGCCATAAAAAGGAACAAAATTGGGTCATTTGTAGAGATGTGGATGGACCTAGAGTCTGTCATACAGAGTGAAGTAAGTCAGAAAGAGAAAAACAAATATCATATATTAATGCATATACGTGGAATCTAGAAAAATGGTACAGATGAACCTATTTGCGGGGCAGGAATAGAGACGCAGACGTAGAAAACAGATGTGTGGACACGGAGTGGGGGAAGGGGGAGTGGAATGAATTGGGAGATTGGGATTGACATATATACACTACCATGTGTAAAACAGATAGATAGTGGGAACCTGCTGTATAGCACAGGAAGCTCAGCTTGGTGCTCTGGGGTGACCTAGATAGGTGGGATGGGAGCGAGGTCCAAGAGGGAGGGAATATATGTATACATATAGCTGATTCACTTCGTTGTACAGTAGAAACTAACACAACATTGTAAAGCAACTATACCCCAATAAAAAAAATTAAAAATAATTAAAAAAAAAGAATTTCATAACTGAATGAACCCTTAGAAAACATACAGAATCCTGCTTTATTCTCCCTCCACATTGGTCTCTATTTTACAGATACAGAGACTGAGGCTGAGAGTTGGTACATGGCTGGTTTGTCACCCAATTAGTCAATTATAGAGCCAAGGCCAATATCAATACCTGTCTGCTACTTTTTGACTATGCACTCAGTATTTTGTATTTCAATTGTTGAGCAATAATAAAAATACATTTTCAAAGGGATTGAATACCAGTTTTTATATCCCAGACTTTCTACATTTTTCAAGAAGAAGATTAAAAAGGCAGTTAGAACTCTACAGCATCATTTGACAGATTCCCCTAGGTTCGCAGATTTTGATAGCATGTGATTTTATTACTATTAGTGTTTGTAGTAGCAGTGTAAGGGTACTTAGCTACCCTGTGCATTTTGAAGCTGAGGCCATTGAAAATGCTTACTGAAAGAATTGGTAATGG
The DNA here is from genome assembly GCF_963455315.2 of Globicephala melas. Classification (NCBI taxonomy): domain Eukaryota; kingdom Metazoa; phylum Chordata; class Mammalia; order Artiodactyla; family Delphinidae; genus Globicephala; species Globicephala melas. Next base: position 42,629,669 of record NC_083329.1, on the reverse strand, counting down.
CAATTACATAAATATTTAAAGTAAAAAAGCCAGGGAATACAACGTTTTACTTCTGTAATGAAAATCATTGGAAGATAGTATTGAGATCCTCTGTGGTGATTTTTATGAAGAAGCATGATGAATTCTCTCTGCAATAGAACTGCCTTTAGTCTGGGAAATTTCTAGATGGGGGACAGTCATGTTTACAAAGCTTGTAAGGGAAGAAGAAAACAGGTCCTAATAACCTTAATCTATATCCTGTGGGAGGCGTTCCTACATGTTGCAATAAATCCAAGAAGATTCAAAGAAGTTTTAGTCAGCTTGAAAGGAGAGATGTTGAATGAGACATACCCTGAAGGTAGTTCACCTCAATCTTACACGCATTAAAAACAGACCAGAGTGTTGAGTGTGCCACTGTGTTTGGAAAGCAGCAAAGGGAAATTATTAATGTGTGAGTGTTCTCAGTCCTCCTTCTTTCCTATTAGCTAAAGTAATTTATTCATTGCCTTCTGAACTTCCCTTTCTTCCCTACCATATGCAAATAATTCTAACTTGAAGGGTGTGCGATTATATTAACACAAAGGGTGAAAAAGAAAATTCTTTCCCCTCCTCTTTCTCTTCATTTTTATTTTCTCTTTCTCCTTTCATGCCCTTCCATTTTCTTCTCTCCCTGAACAATACCTCTTAAGCCCCTGGATAGGGCCAACCAAGATAGGTGAGCGCAGGGATCAGAGAGGAAAGTTAGAGCCTGAACAAGTAAGGATGGCACCCACGCAGAGACAGAGCCTCGAGCGTTGTTTTAAAGTTCAAGGAGGGAAAAGCAGCCATCATGTAGAAGAGCTGTCTGGCTCAGAGCATTGAATCTCAAGCAGAGCATGGAGGGTGCTGATGCAGAGGTGAGGACGGCCTAGGACAGAGGTTCAAAGCACATGCAGGATGAAGGAATATCCATGTAGGAAGTGAGAGCAGTGGTAACAACCCAGCCCAGTGATAGTAAAGAGGATATATCCATGAAAGAGGATGTGGCAGCACCCATGGGAGATTGCCTACATACAGGAGATGTGATGAAATAAGTAAATATAATAAAGATAGTGGAAGCCCCATTTCTCACTGTCAGAGAAGGAATGTACATATACAGAAAGAAAGAAAACTATAATGAAACCAATGATTTTTATATTAAAATTGGAAATGTTAGGATTAACTCATGATTTTCAATAGATTAGATAGATAGAAACATAGATACATAGATATTGAGATTAAATGTTAGTATATATATATTTATAAATGTTAGTGTGTGTGTGTATATATATATATACACACACACACACACACACACATATAGATAGATACACTTCATAGTTCCATGTCCTCAGAAGGACTCAGAGCACTGACAGCTCAATACCTCAAAATAAATGAACACTCCTATCTTGGTGTCTTTGTTTCTAAATATTATTCTCCACTCAAAGGAATGAGTGCTTTAGGGCTCTTGGGGGAAATGGCTGAGTCCAGGGTTGAGGCAGACAAGCTTAGAATATCTTTTTGAACCATAAAAGAAGTCCTCAAAGGATGATAAGGATATGGACACAGGATCTTGTTTGAAGGAACTTTCACTGGCTTTAGCCAAATGCAAAAATACATAAGTAATATTGAATAAAGTGTGACACTATGAGTCCTAATTGAAATAAATAAATAAATAGCAAGTTTGATGCGTTATATTTCCACAATACCAAGCACTTCATTACAAAATACTTATCTACAGTGAAGCAAAGTAGAATAAAATACTATTTATCTTAATTAAATTATCAATGTGAATATCATCAGTTATGAGACAAATTAAAATTGGGTGTTGATGGGATCCAAGGTGAAGAATACATCATCTTTTCAATGACATTTTTACTAAAGATGTGTAACCTGAATGTGATCACAGGAAAACCTCAAATAAAACCAAATTAACAAACATTTTAGATTGACTGATGTGGCATGATGCTGACCACTTAATCTGAAATGGTTCTATGAAGGAAAATAAAAGTTCTCTGTATTGAACTTCCAATGTTTCTGTGAGTTTTAGATTGTTTCAAAATAAAATAAAATTGCTTTAACAATAAAAATGCAGAACTGAATAAGTGAAGATGAGGAATTTACATATGTCAGAAAAATATAAATTTAAGTAAAAGATGAACAGAGGAAGAAGGAAAGGTAGGAAGTTAGGAGAAATTTTAACAGTAATACTGTGATTTAGAAACAATTTTTGGTTGGAGGACAAAATTAAAAAAACATTGTTTTTGGTCTTCAATCATCATTTATACAGAGAATATTGAGAAAAATAACTGAGAAATGAATTTTCTTATATTAAGAATACATTCCTCTCTTTTGGAGAATTTTCAAGGGTATGAGCAAATATCACAAATACTTTTCTTAATATATTTCTTGTGTACCAACCACATAAAGAAAGTAGATCTAACTGGAAACTCTCTAAGATTCTCTCTAGTTCTATTAGTTCTTTACTTATTTTATTATGAAGGGAACTGAAATTCTACCACAGTTGGATTCTGAATATTTTGATTTGCATCTGCTTGTAAAACATTTTATATGTATATAATATTTAATAATATATAATAATAGTATATATTCCTAGATACTGCAACAGAAAGCAATCTTGATAAATGTGCTTTCACACCTGAATAAAAATGTGTCCTAAACAAGATGTTAATGTATATCATATGTTTTATTTACTCATTTTTTGTTTTCATTTGTGTTTTATATGTTGCTAACAAAATTTTTCTTGTTGAAAGAATGCTAATAATGTTTAAATGTATGTTCAGCTAATCAGTTTCAATATGGAGTTAAATTTAGGCATAAATTTACAAAAATATTGAACACATAAAATGTTCAAGAAAACATCTATTAAAATTTTGCCTGTAGGAAAATTATAGATAATGGATGGGTAGGTAGAATGATATAGATATACATATCCATATACTAGGTCTATGTATAGCTAGACCTATATCTGGATATCCATATAATGGTGCATGAAGCATAATATTCTTATTCTCAAAGGGTGGCAAAAAAGAAGGAACTAAATCTAGAGTCAATAACTTACATGCAACTGTACTACAAGTATTTTGCAGAGTCCACTGTTTCTACACACAGCTAATTTTCACACCCCTCAGGACAGAAATTGATGAACTCCATTTCAGGAGAAATAGTAGTAGGAAGATGAATGAATGAACTTCCCTGTGGCTTTAGTAGTCCATGGCAGTTTTGAATTACTGGATACTCTTAGGACCGCATGGCATTAGATTGATAAGGACAGTATAAAGTCAGCTCCAAAGACACTGATTAAAGCTAACAAAATGGATAAAAGAGTGCCCAAATATATTTAAAGAGAAAAATAATCTTGAAAAAAAATATGAAGCTCCTTAATAGTTAGAAATTTCTATCTCATTTTAAAGTTAGAATTCAAATCAGCAAAGTAAGATCTTATACAGTAACTCAAAAACAGAAAATTTGGGGGATAATATACTAGAAAAAAAATTAAATATAAATCAATCAGCACCTCTGCAGGAAGAATTCATGAAGCACTTACAATTATCTCTGAGCTTTCAAAGCAAGGTATAAACTACAAGAACACTGAAAAAATAGAGGTTAACATGGGAGAGGACTGGAGTTAAAAGAAACATTTTCCTGTCAGCTTGCCTCCTCACACTGAGAAGCCAAAAACTGGAACTGAGTCAAGGATGGTAGCAGAGAAATGTGTTCCAAAGAAGCCTCTTCAACACCTGTCCTGATATATTTTCCTCAATGTCTATATTTTACAAAAACAATATTCATAGCATTGTTTTTCCACTGTAGAACAAGCTTATGTTCCTTCTTCCTTGAAGCTGTTATTGATGGGATGTCTGGTGATACTGAGTTGTCCTAAGGGTGGTCTCTTCTATAGATGAATTGGTGAATCCATTATGGTTCTTGAACCTATACTGTTTATCCAGGGTCATTTGTGACAATGATAACCACCTTAAAGAAATCTAACAGGCATATAAACCCACCATTTTTTTCCTACACCAAACCTAAATAGGAGTGTATGATAGCTCACTGGGGGCAAATTATTTTCTCCTAACTCCTTAATATTTTAGATTCCATTTGTTACTGAATATTAATATGTCAGTTGGCCAGAATAGATAAAAAAGAGTTAACCTGCAGTGTTCACTGTTCATAGGCTAGTTAGAACATATCTTACAGGCAATAAACTTTATGTAACCAAATAGAATTCTGGGGGGAATATGGTAACCATATTTTAAAGCTTCACTATGTATTTTTTTGTAGATATAAAGAAGTTCCTATTAGAGCAATTATTTATTTTGAGACATAAACACTGAAAAAATAATAGTTACATGGACAAAGAACTAAAAGTAAATGGGATGAAATGAATAAAGAACAAAATGTAAGCTGACTCAGATGGAAATATTGTCTGAACCATGAGAGCTATTAAGGAAGTTAGCCTTTATTTTTGAATGAATTGATTAAAATCATAATCAGTTTTTCACTTGAGGCAGTGAAAGAGAATGAGACTTTGAAATGATGCTGCATATGAAATAGCCTTAGGGTCTGCAGTGCTGATGGAGTAAATGCACCATATGTAACATAATTGTCTTTCCAAATATTAGGGATATAAAAAGTCTTGATAAATATTAAGTTCTAAAAAGTACCTGTGGGATCACAACTTCTGTAATCAAAGTTTTGGAAGCAAATGATCAGAGATTTAATTTATGTGCAAGGCAATGATCTTAATACTTTATGCATTTAATGGGATCTAATAGGCTTTCCTTTTTCCAAACCAATTTGACTTGCATTATCCCATCTAATAATCACTGAAACTTTGTGTATCCATCCAGGATGAATTTGTTGGCATCATCATCATCTTAATTACCTAGACTAAAAAATTTAAGCACAGAAAGATTATGTGATTTACCTGAAGTCACAAAAATGGTACAGTTCACGTCACAATCCTAAATCTGCCTTTTAGCTGTGCTCTTTTGCTGCTATATCATGCTGCTCTTTGCTCATTTGTTTAAGAAAATCTAATGAGATTGACATGTTGTTTGAGTCAGGTAAAAGAAATTAGTTTCAAAATTCTCTTGCTTTTGACCCTATTGTTTAGAAACATTTTTATTAATCAAAAGTAAATATGGCATTTCATGACATTTCAAACACTTTTTAAATTGGGAACTATAACCTAAAAAAAAAACCTGAGTAAAAACAGAACATTGATTAATGTATATTTTGCAAATATATTTCATATTACATCTTTATTAAAATTGATTTTAAGAATATTTATTAAAAAGTGATAGATGTGAAAATTTTAATCAAAACAAGAGTGAAAAAGAAACAGGATTTACTTCCCATTCCTTCATCCTTTTCTCTGCTACTCTCTGGAGGTAACCAGAGTTATTCACTTCTGTGAAGTTTTCTAAAAAAATTATGTACATGTAAACATATACAGAAATATTCACTCATACACACTTTTATGTCTATATAATACCAGTTATTATATAGATAGTTTTATATCATGCAAACTTTGTCACTTTGGTTTTGCTTAATTCAGTACAGGACATTTTTTTATTATGTAATTTCTATACTTGGCTTCTAGAACACTCTTCCTTTAGTTTTTCTTCAACCTCATCAGGTTTTCCATTTCAGATCATTTTATCCATTTCTTCCTAGCCTATAAATTTTGGAGTAAATATTGAGTCAATTCTGGCTTCAAGTTCTTATGTCACTTCTCTCCTTGATCTAAATTCATTCTTTAGGTAATGTCATTCAGTTTCTTGCCCTTAAATGTCATTTGTAGAACGATTTCTCCCAAATTAATGTCTCCAGACCTGATATGTCCACTGAACTCTAGATTGACAAATACCACGAATTGGACTCTCTCCTTTGATATCTAAATGGACTCTCTAACTGAACATACTAAAACAGAATTCTTGATTCCCACTCTCAAACCTGGTCATATGGGAACTCCTACCATCTAATAAACAGCAATTCTAATCTTCTAGTAGTTCAAACCAAAGAAAACTTGGTAACACCCTTAACTTCTCCCTTTCTCACCCTCATAGCCAATTCATTAGTGAATTCTTTGTTTTATTTTCAAAATATACCTAGGATTTGACATCTTCTTACTATCTTCACTTTTCTATCTTTGGTACAAGGAAATGTCGTATTCCTCACATCCATTAGGTGGTAGATTTCTAAGTGGTTTTCCTAATTCCACCCTGGATTATTACAAAAATTGTTTTTAGGCAGAGCACTGTCACCTAATTTCAAACTCATTATCTCATGGAGAGTAAGAAAAGTTAAGCCACAGTGAAGATTTAGCTTTCTCCACCTCCAGTGGGCTTTACTGAAGACAGGAGTGATGTTAAGATGAGGAAGGATGGAGATCTCATAAGCAAATTTCAAGGTCCTCCTGTGCCTATGGTTAAGTTTGACTGTTTACTAAGAAGTATCTCCTAATTGCCAAGATATTAGCAGCAAAACTTGCAAGAAGCATAATCTCCTTCCTGGAACATTTAAGGAAGAATCATTCTAGTTTTGTAATTACAGATTAATTAGACAGTCTCTAGTGTGAAGTTTGAGAACATAAAGCATCTAATCCATTTGCTTCTTCTGTGCAGTCTTTGAAGTTAACTGAGTAAATCTCTTCACATGATGTTCCTATTAGGAATAATCTCCAGTAGACTCCACTGCAGTAATCTTCAAAGTATTTGTGCCCCAGCTCTAAGTTGTCTTTAATTATAGAGTACTTTGCAGGTTATAGAACTTTTTCACATTCTTTATCATACCTCAGTTTACTTATTTGTTCTTTCAATTATATTCATGTATTGATTGCTTGGGATCTCTGGGAAACTTTGCTTGTTCATTGAGATAAATTACAAATGAGGCCCATACAGTCCCTCTCTTCACTGAGCTCAGATTTTCACTTGCTTAATTAACCTTTACTTTCCCCACACTATACAACTCCCGAATCAACTACTTTTTAAATTGTGTTTCGTACTTTCTTCCCTGTCTGATTTTCCTGTTAATATTTTCTGTTTAGAATATCTTTCCCGGGAATTCCCTGGGGGTCCAGTGGTTAGGACTCTGCTTTCACTGCCGGCTGATCCCTGATTGGGGAACTAAGATCCACAAGCCGCGCAGCGCAGCCAAGAAAAAAAAAAAACAAAAAACAGAACATCTTTCCCAATCCTTGCATGCCAAAGTCTTACCTGTCCTCAAGGGTAAAGATCAGCCTGCTTTCAGAATTCGCTTTTGGTTTCCTTAGCTGCAAATATGCTCTCAAATAGGGCAAATATATACACCTCTCTTTTGACACTTTACTTTTTCTACTTTGTACAATGATGGAAAGAGTTTATTTACAACTTGCTTACTATATAGTGTGCATCTTAAAAACAGGAAATTTACCTTACTTATCTTTGTACCTCATTAACCCTACCCTGCTGGTGCCTGAGACTGTATTATTCAATTAGTGAATGCTGAAAAAAATTCTTGAAATATATATCTTATTGAATATTTGATGGCATATGAGTATATGATGAAAACAGAAGAAATAAAATCTAGGAACACAATAAAATATCACCTTATTCATTCATTTGGCATTATTATTTGTTTGATCTTGAAATTATAATTTTTCTTACCAGAAAAATATTTTTTAAATGATTTGGGGTTTTTTTGCTGCACAGAAAAATGTGGAAGTCATGGAGAAGGAATTTGTCTGTGTACGGTGGTATTCTCTATGCCTTCCTTCTTTTTTTGTTTGATTGTTTTTGTAATTTTTAAAATTGGGTACAATTCACACAATATAAAATTAACCATTTTAAACTAAGCAATTCAGTGACATTTAGTACATTCATAGTGTAGTGTAACCAACACTTCTATACAGTATAGATCCAAAACATTTTCACCACTTTAAAAAAAACTAGTACATAAGCAGTTACTAACCACTTCCCTCTTCTTCCAGCCCCTGGCAATCACCAATCTCCCTTCTGTGGCTATGAATTTATCTATTCTGGATATATCATATAAATAAAATCTCACAAAATGCAAACTTTTTTGTCTGACTTATTTCACTTTTTGCCTAATGTTTACAAGGATAATACATGCTATAGTATGCAATAGCACTTAATCTCTTTTTATGGCTGTGTAATATTCCACTTTATTTATATACCACAGTTTATTTATCCATTGGTCTGATAATGGACGTTTGGGTTGTTTCCACCTTTTGGTTATGGTGAATAATGCTGCTATGAACATTTGTGTACAAGAATTTGTTTGAGTGCCTGTTTTTCTTTATAGTATATATGTAGGAGTTGAATTGATGAGCCATATGCCATCTATGTTTAATTTGTGAGGAACTGTTATGGTATGCATGTTTGTGTCCCCCCCCCAAAATTCATATGTTGAAACCTACCCACCAGGTATTAGAAATTAGATCCATTGGGAGGTGGTTAGGTTATAAGGATTGAGCCCTGAAAAATGGAATTAGTGCTCTTATAAAGGAGGACTGAGAGCTCTCTTAGCTCTTCTGCCACGTGAGATCTGGCTCTCACCAGACACCGAATCTGCCAATGCTTTGATCTTGGACTTCTCAGCCTCATGAACTGTAAGAAATAAATGTTTGTTGTTTATAAGCCACCCAGTCTATGGTAGTTTTGTTATAGCAGCCCAAATGGACTAAGACAGGAACCTTGAACATATTTTCCATAGTAGTTCAATAATTTTACCATTAGCAATGTATAAAGGTACCAGTTTCTGCACATCCTCACAAACACTTGTTATTTTCCAATTTAAAATATTTTAATTAATTAATGTTTCCATCCTAATGTATATGAAGTTGTATCTCAATGTAGTTTTTATTTGCCTTTCTTTAATGGATAATGGTGTCGGAAGATTGAATGACCTAAAAGGATGTCTCATTTCCATGCTATTTTAATGGAGATAGGAGTATGGAATTTAAGTGCAATTAATAGGGACACAGTAAACACTTTAGGTTTTCCACCGCAAGTCCAGAAGAGATGCACATTATGTATGTATAAGCCTTGAACTAAGGGAAAAACTAAATTGAAATAGGTCTATCCTAACAATGTATAAATCTAAGCCTCCAGTATTTAATAAGTTAATTAATTAATTTCATTGCCTCCAAGGATAAAAGTCAACACCATTCAGAGAAAGATTAACTAGAACTTCTACAATGTATCCTCCATAATGTTCAACATAAAATACACTGAGCATGCAAGAAAATAGATATGGCCCATATGTGAATAAGCAGGAAATAGAAACAGAACCTGATTATCCTAGTTGTTACAGTTAGCAGGCAGGTTCTGATCTGCCCTTAGTAGGGATAACCAGACATTTGAATCTGAAAATAGTTCCCAGGGGATTTTGGTTCACTGATATATTTAGTGACAGTTACAACACCTAAAACTGCTAGTTTCTCACTTCACTATTCTAGGTTTCCATTTAGAACTCTACATGGTCTCTGATACACTCTCTAAGCAGTTTCTGAACTTCACCTTCAGGGTTCTGTTTACGATTTCTTTTTTGTCTGAGTGTCCACTGCAGTTCTCTTTTCTGAACCTACATTGAATGGTATGATCCCAGACTCTACTCGCCTGTTTACAGAGGTCAAAGTCTTCAAGAGGGCCTCTGTTTTGTCCATGGTATAAAAAGGAGCTTTTCCAAATCTTTCTAACTTCCCAGTGAACCTCAGACAACATTTAATAAAAGGTCAACAAATGATGCACCACAGAGATTTAGGACAAATTCATTGTTAAAAGAGAGGTCCCAAGAGAAATATGGCCAGAAGTTAAATCCTGCGACCAGAAAAATTTCTACTGACTTTTGTGATCTCTTGAAATTTTGGTGGGGAAAGGGCAGAAGAAGATACCTGCTGACTTGATAAGCTGCTTAGTTTCCTGCCATCGTTCACTTATTCAGCATTTAATATACATGAAACATTGGTAGTTACTATAGTGATAAAAAGTAAATAAGAAATAAACACTATTTTCCAGAAGCTTATGGTAAAGAACACAAGCACAAAAGCTTCTATTTTTTTAACTGCAATAATTAATCTAGTAGAGAGTGTTTGAGGCCATTTTAGTTCTCTCTTTTAGTTGTAAGGAACAGATAGTCACTCAGGCTTTTTCACTTATGTGACTATTTTAGACACCAAAAGATAGGAGTCACAGTACAGCCAAACCCCATGGGAACTATAACTAACAAAAACTGACAAACCACCAGGAACTGAAGCAGAGAGAAATGGGGAGAGCAGGAGATGAGACTGGGGCAGAGACAGGTCACGTGGTGTTGTCTAGGCCACAGTGAGGATTATCTATTATTCTGTATATGTTATACCTTATGTTTTATTTGGGGGATCTCATGATCCCCAAACAAATTAGGTTATTTCCCTTTTGTGTCTAGTGTAAAACACAAAATCTAGTGTACAAGTTCTAGCGTAAGGTGGGCCCTACCTTTCCCCCACATCTCTGTGGATTGACTTTATATGCTTGTCTCTATGAATGGCAGCAAGGGAGCAAAGGGATTTCCTCTGTTGTTCAACATGCACCTATTGCTCTATTAACCTCAAGGAAGATCACAGAGATCCAGAGGAGCAGATATATCTACAGGTATTCATTAATCAACACTTTCTTATTGAGTCCTCTTATATAAAAGAAAAAGACAGTATAGTCACTCTCCTTGGAATATGATTGTTGTCGCTAGGATTGGCAGTAAACTTCCCAGCAACTACACTGGGTCCTGTACAGAGTCATAGAAATGTTGTACATTTGGTTAACTTTTGATAGACCAATTAAAGGTAAAATATTAGAAAGTTAGTTCACCCAAAGCCAACCAACAAACTGGTGCCATCTTGTCCCACAAACAGCCCCAATTAAGTTGATCCTTTTATTTCCCTCCACTCTCTCAACCAAATAATTACCTTAAATTAGTCTATTTTGTATTCTTTTATCAAAGGCCAAAATTTCTTTCTCAACAGTACCTTTTTCTTCCTCTTTTTCCAAGGTTAGCATTATCCAATTTTTTTTCTTATTTCTTTTTCCTCATTCTAAGAAAAATTAATATTTGTGTAGAGTTGCTACATTTTCTTCTGAATATTTTTTTTTTTTTTTTTTGCGGTACGCGGGCCTCTCACTGTTGTGGCCTCTCCCGTTGTGGAGCACAGGCTCCGGACACGCAGGCTCAATGGCCATGGCTCACAGACCCAGCCACTCCGCGGCATGTGGGATCTTCCCGGACCGGGGCACGAACCCGCATCCCCTGCATCGGCAGGCAGACTCTCAACCACTGCGCCACCAGGGAAGCCCTATATTTTCTTTTGAGTAAAGAGGTAAACTCTAAAATCAGGGATCCAGGTTTCTAGGGAGTCAGAGATTCTATAATAATATCAAGTAAATAAATTGTGACTTAAACTATTTTCAAAAACAATAGGACACTTGTTTGGAGAGCAGTCAATTACCACAAAATGAACAATAAATTACATCTATCAATTATTCTATCCAACCCGTTAATAGACAGTCTATAATTAATAGATATTTTACTATGCTATCACTTTAACAGAGATTCCAGTATAAATAATCCCCAGTCTAAGTGCTGGCAATATGAAGAAGAACACACTGTTGCAGCAGATTTACTTTACATTCTGCACATGTGTTATTTATATAATATTAACAAGAAAATAATTATACTATATAAAGTGCATCTGTAATTATTCCTTTAAGTGTAAATTCATTTATAACCCTGTTAATGAGCCAGTTAGAGGCCAGTTATGTGTGAGATTGATTTTAACTAAAACAAAAAGCCTCATAGATGGGAGAAATATGTTGTAGAATGTGGTAATTAAAAGAGGATTAAATTAGAAGCTGGGTTCTCATATAAGTTTCAAGAAATGATTAATAATTGGACAAATGGATGGAAAGTGAGATGTCCTCCTACATGGGACAAAGATGAGAACCAATCATACTTTTCCCAGTGTCAAGGCCAATTTTCACCTTTGGTTATCTTATGCTATGAACTGAATTGTCCACCCCAAATTCATATGTTGAAGCCTTAACCTTCAATGTGATGCCATTTGGAGACGGGGCCTTTGGGAGGTAATTAGGTTTTGATGACATCATGAGAGTCTGGCCTATGATGGGATTAGTGGCTTTGTAAGAGAAACTAGGGAGTTTGTTTTTTTTCCTCCATGTGAGGACCCAGTGAGAAGTGGCCTTCTGCAAAGCAGGAAGAGAGCCTTTACCAGAACCTACCCTTGTTGGCACTCTGATCTTAGACTTCAACCTCCAGAACAGTTAAGGAAAAAAAAAAAGTCTGTCATTTAAGCCACTCAGTCTATGGTATTTTGTTATGGCACCCTGGGCTAATACAATTTAGGTACGTAATCATGACTTTTCCCACAGAGCAGGACCAGCGTGTTTTAGAACCTACCCATACATTGTACAACATTAGGCAATTTATTCATTTGATTTTTTACTTTGAGTGAAAGATTCAGAACCCTGGAAAAATCACCTTGTCTAATGAATAACCCATACCATATCTAATGTGTTGCTCTTTTACCCCTCACACACATACACACACACACATATTTCTTCATTTAGAATGTCTTCCGGATGGGCTTCCCTGGTGGCGCAGTGGTTGAGAGTCCCCCTGCCAATACAGGGGACACGGGTTCATGCCCCTGTCCACGAAGATCCCACATGCCGCAGAGCCTCTGGGCCCGTGAGCCATGGCCGCTGAGCCTGCGCGTCCGGAGCCTGTGCTCCGCAACGGGAGAGGCCACAACAGTGAGAGGCCCGCGTACCGTAAAAAAAAAAAAAAAAAAAGTTTGTCATTTAATTTTGCCAGTGATTGGGGATCCAATTCTGAACAAGTTCAATCCCTGCCTTAAGGTACTCATGAAGTAGGTAAAACACACGTGCGTGCGCGCACACACACACACCATAATTCCATAAGTCAGAAAAGAGGTAAAAATAATATACCATGGAAACTGAGAGGAAAGCAAATAATCTCAATTGCAGAGGCAAAGGACAGATTTCTAGAGAAGATAACCCCTATTATAATTAAAGATAAGTAAAAACTGGCCAAAAAGAAGGCATTCTAAATAATGAAAACAAATATTGTGTGTTCAAGTTTTAAAGTTACTAAGTCTGGAGATAGCAAAGCTGTTTTCGCGATTTGCTCCAGTGATCATGTCAGTTTCAGTTAAAAAAATCTTTCTAATATTCTATTGAATCCCTTCCTGATATCAAATGGTGCCATGATACAGCAGAATCATAGCCCTGTAGTTAAGATTCAGGAAGAGAATCGACCAGAATGCATATCAAAACCTTTACGCAAAAGACTGGCTAAAATGACTTGGATAATCTTCTCCTAAGTTGAAGGCTATACTCTTCCAAATAAAGGCAAAGTACTAAAAACAAACCAACCAAAAAAACCCTCTAATTTTGGTCTTCATGATGATGACTATGACTAAGTCAGTTTATCTGCAGTGGTTAAGTGTGATGGCTCCAGAGACAGGCTGTCTGGTTTTGAAACCTAATTCTACTAACCTCTGACTAGCTCTGTGGCTACAATCAAGTTAATTAAAGCTACATGCCTCAGTTTTCTTATCTGTAAAATGTGGCATGAAAATTGCTTCTTGTCACAGTAGCGAGGATTAAATAAGTTAAAACCTTAAGGTCTTTAGGAACTGTACTTGTTACATATTAAGTACTAAATAATTAACAATTATGAGGAGTGATATCAAATTATTTAATAACTGTTGTGTTGTACTGGCTGAACTTCAAGCTTTATCATTAATTTATTAATGATAATGATGGTGATTAATTATGATTAATGATAATGATTAATTAATTTATTAGTGATAATGATGATGATGATGATGACAGTACATTTACTCAATGACTTCTATTATCAGATACTGTTGGAACATATCTGACATTGAATTTTCCCATCATCAGAAGCAAAGAAAAGGACTTGGGTGCAAGTATTTTATTTGGGAGTTGATCAAGGAAGCACAAGTGATGGATAAGAGAAAGTGATACAAAGAAGGGAAAAGGGCCAACAGCATGTGTTAATGAGTGGTTACCATTCTAATCTTAGTCCTTCTCAGGACCCTCTGTGAAGCTTAGAACATCTAAAAGTGTTCCCAGCACCCATCCAGGATTTAGAGGCTGGGACATTTATCCACTGACTCCTACTCCACTGTGATTGAAAGTTGCTTTCGGGACCATTATATTTTCCTGCAGTTCTGCAATGCAAGAGATCAACATTTTGAATTGGACTCAACTGGAATTAACAACTGCTTATTCAATTTATCCAGAATGTCCAAGAAACTGAAATATTTTATCACAAGGTGGAGGAGTTATGATGAGCATCTTGAGACTCAAGAAATTCCAAGGAAGAACTTTGACTAATCAGTTTGCACATGAAGCAGCTCCACAAAAGTAAAATATAGAGCAAGTACTCACAAAATGTTAGCTATTACTGGTATTAGGGAAGAGAACAGATATAGAAATAGTCATTCTTTAGCAGAAGCATACCTTTGTCCTAAACTGTATATAGCCAGCATAGTCCTTTGTCTCAAACAAATATTTGTCTAAAACTCTTTTAAAGAACTGGCCACTTTTGGCCTCATTTACCCCTCTCCCCATGTTTTGGTATTATCTTCTCTAATAGACTGTGAGCTCCTGGAATGGAAAAATGAGGTTTCTTTCACTATGATACCACAGAACTTAGCAAGTGCCTATCATGCTATATTTAAGTCAGGACAAAAGAAGGAAGGGAAGATCATAGAAAGCAAAAGAGAAATAGTATTTTAAAATAATGTCTTACATTTATTGAATGCTTTTTATATGTCAAGTACTTTATTTTCTAATTTCATCATATTAATCATTCTGTGTGAGTTTTATTAGCTCCATTTTATAGGTAAGACCATTGAGGTTTGAATAGGATAAATAAGGTGCTTAAGTTTTCACAGGTGGAAAATAGTAGAACCTGGACTTGAAATTGTGTCTATTTCCTCTGAAAAATCCAATGGTCATCCAAAATTTTATGCTGCCTCTGAAGAAGGGAAGGGGGAGGGAGACGGAGAGAGAGATGGAAGGAAAGACAGAGCAGGGGGAGGGAGAGATTAAGGGATCAATTCTGAACTTGCCTAGGAGTCAAGGCAAAGTTTGCTCTTACTCAAAAAGCTGTCACAGACTTAACTGATGATTTTTGCATATGAACTAAAAAGGTTTCAGAAGAAATCATGCAAAGATGAAAAGAGTAGTTTCCTGAAACATCATTTTGGAGTTATTTAGTTTAGAGGGTTTTCTGACTTGTTTTTGATTTCTATTTTTGATACAATTAAAATTAGAATTACATGTTCATTTAATTAGGCTAGGACTGTGGCACTGGAGAGAAAACAAAAACAAAAACAAAACTAATCAACCATGGGATTAAAATAGAAATATTTTCAGATTTTTGTCTCTGATAGTTTACCTCCAGTATTGTTTTGTTAAATTTCTCAATTTAGAACAAAGATTTAGATTTAGATTTAGAACAAACAGTTCCAAGTGCTCAAGTCATTTCCAGAGCTAAAACTGCCTGTTTCACATTTTTCCTGTCATACTATGATTTATTGTTTTAATTTTCAACACAAATTTTAGAGTTTTCAAGAAAGGATCTTCAACATGACCCACGTTTGGGATTTGTTTTGCTCCAAACCTCATTGTACCTTGAAGATATTTATTTTATCAAAGATATAAAGCAAAGCCACTGTTTTTCAGAGTGGAAAACAGTTTCAAATGTCATCCTAGGTTTAATACATCCATGATAACTGTGCCCACTATCTGAGATAATTTGGAGGGTTTGAGACCTTTACTTTCTAGAAATAGTTTCTACTTAAGAGTAAAATACTTGTAAAGTCTGGATATATTTGCAAATAATTCTTTTGGATATCAGATTCCTTCACAATTAAGACCAGACATTAAGAAAAGTTTTCCACTCATTCCCACAATCATTACTGCAGTAAAACCACTATATGAACTCTTATAGTGAGAGAAAGGAAAAACCAAGTAAAAAGAAAAGGCAGAGGAATAGAGAAGTATATAGGAAAGATGTAAAAATGGCTCTTTGAAGATAGTTTCACTCATTTATAAGACAAGTCTCCCTAAGTGTTCACAAATACAGTTCTCTCCTTGATGTTACCCTAAATCTTTGCTTTGGAAAATGTGACAGAGAGAATCTGGAAGACAGATTTCTCAGTAATTATGCTAACTATTTATATTTATTAATTTCATAAACTTTTACTGGGTGCCTGCTAGAGGAAAGAAAGTGAGGTAAAATATACTCACAGTCTATGAGCCAGGTATTATATAATCTTGTATAAAAGAAGAGTTTATAAAGTCATGAAACTGGACTTCCCTGGTCGCGCAGTGGTTAAGAATCCATCTGCCAATGCAGGGGACACGGGTTCAAGCCCTGGTCTGTGAAGATCCCACAAGCTGCAGAGCAACTAAGCCTGTGCGCCACAACTACTGAAGCTCACACGCCTAGAGCCCGTGCTCTGCAACAAGAGAAGCCACCGCGACGAGAAGCCCGCGCAATACAATGAGGAGTAGCCCCTGCTCGCTGCAACTAGAGAAAACCCGTGTGCAGCAACAAAGACCCAACGCAGCCATAAATAAATAAATTAATTTTTAAAGAAGTCATGAAACTTTCTTAAAAGCATATACCAAGTAAACGATAGAGCATGTTCTGATATTTTCTTGTTATATGTTTACTTGCCTAAGCCCACTTTCATAATTTGTTCATATAAAAGATGTTCAATGGACGTTTGCCTGTCAATTCAAAAGGATCTGCCTGTCTATAACAACAGTGACTGAGGAAGTCAACTATTGGCAATAAAGGTGTCATAAGTGAATGTGTTCTGCTAATAGTCTTTATGTACTTTCCAGACTTAGTAGTGTTCATAAAATAATATGGGAACTATGAAACCCTTAAACAACAGTTAACAGTTATTAACATTAAAACTTTCTTAAAAACCTTACTGAGGTGGGTCAAGAGCAGGACAGTGAAGGAAGCAAAAAGGACTAAAAGCTTAAAATACAATACAAGAACTATGGACAAAATTTTTTCTGCTGTTGGTTTTATGGGGACTCAAGTGAATATGGCATAGTAAGTAAAAAAGGGAGTGTTTGGTGGTAATGGAGAAAAGGGTTATCTTTTGCTCTTTAACACTTGTTAAGAAATTGCTGTGCCCTAAGGCACAAACTATACAAGAAGTGACTTCCTAAGGGATTCTTTTAAAGGGATATATTGTTGAGACTTCACAGAAAGAAAAATATTCTAAATATCTCAGAGTTTGCATCAGGAAAATAAATCAAAGCTAATATATAACATTAATATGGATTAAGTTCATGTGCCATGTTTCTCTGTGATCTTAATTTCTTAATCATTTTCTTGTCAGGAACATTATAAGATTTTTAGTACTTTTTTTAGAAAAAGTTTTTTGATTATCTACTTAATCACAAAGACAAATATCAAGAAAGCTACAACCACACAAAGTACTAAATATGATGTATTTGCATTATATGAGTTGCATCTAAGGATGGTATCTCTTTAAAGAAATTTTCAGGTGATTTATAATGTGATAAATTTTTCATTTGCAAGGAAAGAAGACATATTAATATCAGAAAAAAACTCATAATATTAAAGTTTGTACTCCATGCATTTATCTAACTGAAGAAAAACTTTTCAGAGTGAATAGACTGTGGATTGGAAAGAAATACAATTTTAATGGAAATAAATATTATGAACTAAACTGATAACTGCTGGGTTAATAACTGAAATGAATGGCCAAGTTTCAGGGGTTTATAGAAGTTAAAAAAAATGGGCTCTGGAGACAGGCTGCCTTGATTTGGATATTGGTTCTGCCACCATAAGTTGTATGACTGTGGGTGAGTTATTTAATTTCTCTTTGTTTCATTGTGCCATCTGTAAAATGGGGGCAATAACAACATCAGTTTCATATGATACTCAGGCACTTAGAATAGTGTTTAGCATAAAATAAATTCTATACAAGGGGTTGTTGTCATTTTCTAAGAAGGGTATTTGTGGTGGGCAGCTAAGACAGATACTGGAAGATCACTGGGAAACTGGAGAGTGGAGGTAATAATAAGAGCTGAAATTTTTAAAATATATATTTGCCTCCATGATAGGCAAATGATAAAAACCATTGGCAAGTTCAGTTCATTTGTGAAAAGGACACATACACAGATAATATGCATACATCAGTACATATTTAAGATAGTACGAGAAAATGGAAGTATATATAAAATATATAAACTTATTTTAAAAAATAAGTTAGGGACTTCCCTGGTGGCGCATTGGTTAAGAGTCTGCCTGCCAATATAGGGGACATGAATTCGAGCCCTGGTCTGTGAAGATCCCACATGCTGCGGAACAACTAAGCCTGTGTGCCACAACTGCTGAGCCTGCGCTCTAGAGCCTGCAAGCCACAACTACTGAAGCCTGTGTGCCACAACTACTGAAGCCCGCACACTTACAGCCCATGTTCCACAACAAGAGAAGCCACTGCAATGAGAAGCCCATGCACCGCAACAAAGAGTAGCCCCCACTCGTGGCAACTAGAGAAAACCTGCGTGCAGCAACGAAGACCCAACAGAGCCAAACAAAAAAAAAAAAAGAAAAATGTCAAATAAATTTTCCTGAATAAAGGACAATTAGAAGCTAAAACATCTAAAAGAGCAAAAATATGTAAGTTTTACAATGTACAGATGTGCATAAAAGTTTAATTCTCTATTGACTTTGATATAGTGTTTGTGTTTAAGGTACCAGGGACACTTGCTGCTACTTCATTGTCTTCTCCACTATCCATTGTTTTTATCTTTCTAAAAATGGAAGCCTTCTTAGATAAGTTATTTTCAGAATCCCACTCAAAACTATTCAAAAATGACATTTTCTCTTCCTTCTTAGATAAAAGCTTTGATAAAAGAATGATAACAGCTTCATGGCAGCATAAGATGACCTTGGTTTTGACCCTCCTTCACAACTAAAATTTGGCATTCATCCATGAACTAAAGTGTCTCCGTGGGAGTTGTGGAATCCAGCAACATACACCAAGGGACCCCAGAGAGGTTCTGCCCCCATATGCATCAGGTAATAGGAAGACAGACTTTAGTACAAGCTGTGGAACCAGCATGGGCATGAGCACTGGCTCCAGCCCTGCTCAGCCACAGAATGGGAGCACCTGAAAAACACTGACTTATGTGGACACACACAGAGGAGAGAGCCTTTGTAGAAGTCCAGGCTTCCAGAGAAGAAGTTTCAGGACTCCTTTGGAGCAAAAAACCATCTCTTCTGCAGGGGAAAGGGAGAGCAGTGAGTGAGCATCTGGCTTCCCAAGCAGTGAAAGAAGCTGTTACAGAAACCCATTTCTCACTCACAGCAGCCAGAGTATTAATCAAGAACTCCAAGATTGGGGAGTGGAGGGGAAGTTAAGGAAAGAGGTAGATAGGAATATCCAAGGGCATTAACGGGACAGTTTCAGCTGACTGTATCCTGGACTCCAGCAGAGAGCCCACCCATGAGCTGCAGGGAAAATCTCACCCCAAGATCCCCCAAGTAGCCTTTGAACACCCACAATGACCTGAATTCCAAACTCACACCTCCCCCAACTCTGCAGCTGGCTCCTAGTACATGTTCTGTGGGCGGTGGCAAGAGTGAGCTTGGATAGAGAGGGAGCATGTGCAGAAAACAGGCCAGTGTCTGTGGGCAAGGGAGAAACCACAATCTTGAGCTGTAGTACCACCACCTTTGGGAAAACAAAAGAGAGGTTAGCAGCTGCCAGCCTGGTGCATTTTAAGATTGAGAGAAGACATACAAGAATTCTGCCACAAGAGGGAGCAAGAAGTGTGGAGTAGGTATATCCATACAAGGTCAGAGAAAGTCTCAGAATATTGCAACAAGACCAGTGAAAACTATCCCTCACTGATAAGAACAGATACTACACTTGATCTTAGCCAAAAGGCTGAGAAGTGATATACAATGGAATATTACTCAGCCATAAAAAGGAACAAAATTGAGTTATTTGTAGTGAGGTGGATGGACCTAGAGTCTGTCATACAGAGTGAAGTAAGTCAGAAAGAGAAACAAATACCATATGCTAACACATATATGTGGGATCTAAAAAAAAGGGACTGATGAACCTAGTGGCAGGGCAGGAATTAAGATGCAGATGTAGAGATGGACTTGAGGACATGGGGTGGGAAGGGGAAGCTGGGGCAAAGTGAGAGAAGCATTGACATATATACACTACCACATGTAAAATAGATAGCTAGTGGGAAGCAGCAGCATAGCACAGGGAGATCAGCTCAGTGCTTTGTGATGACCTACAGGGGTGGGCTAGGGAGGGTGGGAGGGAGGCTCAAGAGGGAGGGGATATGGGGATATATGTATGCATATGGCTGATTCACTTTGTTGTACAACAGAAACTAACATAGCATTGTGAAGCAATTATACTCCAATAAAGATGTATATAAAAAAAGTATCCCTCATGTGAAGGCAGCTAATAAAGATTGGAGAGGCGACTGCTACTTCAAAAACAACAATGCAAACTCCAAAAAAAAAGTGAGGAATCAAGAAAACATGATATCAACAAAAGATCACAATAATCATCCTGTAACCAAACCTAAAGTACACAGAGACCTGCAGTTTACCTGATAGAGAATTCAAAATAGCTATTTTGAGGAAACTCAATGAGCTACAAAAAAAACACTGTAAGACAATTCAATGAAATCAGGAAAACAAAACACAAATAAAATGAGAAATTCAACAAAGAGCTAGGAATCGTTAAAAAAACAACAACAGAAATTCTAAAATTGAAAATGCAGTGAATGAAATGAAAAATGCAATAGACAACATCAACATTAGAATAGATCAAGGAGAAGAAACAGTCAGTGAATTAGAGGATACAAACTTTGAAATAACCCAGTAAGAGGAAAACAAAGAAAAAAGAATGAAAAAGACCAAAGAAAATCTACATGAGCTATGGAATACCATTGAAAGAGCCAAAATCAGGATCATTGGAGCTCCATAAGGAGGAGAGAAGGAGGCAGAAAGATTATTTAAAGAAATAATGACCGAGAATTTCCCAACCTTGGGGGGGAGACTGGACTTCTAGTTCAGGAAGCTAACAAATTACCCCATTATTTCATTACAAAAAGATCTTCTGCAAGACACACTATAATGAAATTGTCAAAAATCAAAGACAAAGAATCCTAAAAGCAGCAAGAAGAAAAGACTGTAACCTACAAAAGAATCTTCATTAAGCTATCAGCAAGTTTCTCAGCAGACACTTACAGGCCAGTAGAGAGTGGGATTATATATTCAAAGTTCTGAAAGAAAAAAATCGCCAACCAAGAATACTCTGCATGGCAAAATTATCCTTCAGGTATGAAGGAAAAATAAAGACTTTCCCTGAAACACAAAAGCTGAGGGAGTTTGTCTCCACTGGGTCTGCCTTATAAAAAATGATGAAAGGATTTCTTCAAGTGAAATGAAAAGCTAATTAGTTAAGTGAAAATATACAAAAATATAGAACACACTGGGAAAGTTAAATGTATAGTCAAATTCAGAAATCTCATTCTGTAATATGATGGCAAGTTACCACTGAACTATAGTATAAAGGTTAAAGGAAAATAGCATTAAAAATAACTATAATTTGATAATATATAGTCTAGAAAACATACAATATAAAAAGAGATAAATTGTGACATTAAAAAAGTAAATGGGAAGGAGTAAAAGGGTAGATTTTTTTGTATTTAATCAAAGTTAAGTTGCTATCACCATAAAATAGACTTTTTAAATCTGTAAGATGTCAGCCTCACATGGTGACCACAGAGCAAAAACCTATATTAGATTCGCAAAAGATAAAGAGAAGGAAATCAGAGCATACCCCCACAAAAAAATAATCAATTCACAAAGAAAGGCATAAAGAGAGGGAAAAACAGAAATGGAATTATAAAAGAACCAGAAAGCAATTAATACAATGGCATTAATAAGTCCTTACATAGCAATAATCACTCTAAACACAAATTTATTGAATTATCCAATCAAAAAGCACAAAGTTTTTACCCTTTGACCAATATCACCCAATTCTCCTACCCCCCAGCCCCTGGTAACCACCATTTTACTGTC
This sequence comes from Globicephala melas, assembly GCF_963455315.2. NCBI lineage: Eukaryota > Metazoa > Chordata > Mammalia > Artiodactyla > Delphinidae > Globicephala > Globicephala melas. The sequence goes on along the minus strand of NC_083329.1, from coordinate 42,607,418 downwards.
TGCATCTACAAAGCTTTTACTTTGTTAGAAGAGGAATAGAGTTTCCAAATCTAAAACATGACATAGTGATTATAGTTAACAATATTGTGTTATATATTTGAAAGTGGCTAATAGAGTAGACCTTAAATGTTCTCACACAAAAAAGAAATGATAATTATGTGACATGATTCAGGTGTTAACTAATGCTATGGTGGTAATCATATTGCAATATATAAATGGATCAAATCAATACCCTCGACATCTTAAACTTACACAATATGTCAATTATATCTCAGTAAATTTAAAAAATAGGAAATAAAGAACAAAAATGGGAAAAAATTTGATACAAAATTGTTACCAAAAAAACAAAAATGTGTACAGAGGAATATGAAAAAGGGGGAGGGGAGAAAAGTAAATGAGAGGGGAATAGAAGTGACCTTATGCAAAATAATTGAGCCTGTACATGATATGATAGAAACATTTTCCTCAGTTACTGAGAAGATTGCAAGTAAATCTAGAATAGTAGAGACTAAAAATAGCTTGGAAAGTTAACAGACTACTGGATAAAATAAATATTGATGTTATCAATCAAAGAACAACAGATAGAATGATTCCATAAGCACATGAAATTTTCTCAAAATTAAAGTTTGCAAGGTGATTAACATGAAATCAAAACTATCTGTCTAAACAAGAGCAGTGGCCTTTGTCATATCTGAAAATTAAAAAAAAGTTTGAATAACACTTGATTTGAGATTTTATTTCAATTTTAGCATGGCCTATGTTAGAAATTTTGAAGTAGCATCACATAGAGCGTAGCGAGAACAGCGTTGAACTATAAAAGTGGAAGAAGGCATTGGAAATGTGGATACTCATAACTGCAAATGTGATGCTGTGGTACTTTCTGGTGTTTATGGACATGTACGACTGGTACCCACATTCCTTGTAAAGTACTGACTTCTGCTTTTCCCACTCCCCACCCCCGGCTCACTTGCATCTCTACTTCATGGCTAATGTAATGGCTGAAGAAGTCATAACTAGTTATTAACTGAACAATTACAACAATTAATAACAATTGTTAACTTGAATATCTCCAAGGTGAAGAGAGGTCAACTAACTAAAATCCATGGAAAACTGAAAAGTTTTAAAAATGTCACTTACATATACTATAACAGATCTATGAAGTACATACATATATGCATTCATAAACATATATATAGTCAATATATAGCTATGTCTATAACAAAATATTTGGTTTGACTCACTAGCAGGGCTTCCCTATGATGTTTTGGTAAACCAGTGAGCATATTTTAATTGTTAAATAGTGCTGTCATAAACTAAATGGATCAGATGAAGATATGTGCTAAAAACCGTTCAGACGCTCTATGGGGAATATAGGGAAGGTATACTCCGAATCTGCCTGATAAATTTGTTCAAATAGTTGATATTATATATCAAGCATATTTTGATATATAATATCAAAAGCATAAGCATATTGATATTATAATCAATATATTTGCTATCATATATCAAGCATATTTTAATAAATAATTACTTGAAGTATACCTCCCTTATTCTTAAAAGGGTTTGAAGTTGGTGCAAAAAAATAGCAAAGAATTAAAAGAAACACATTAATAAAATGGGGGAAAGAAAAGAACACAAAATATAGATTATACTCTGAATTCCTGGAACTACTTACTAAGACCAATCTGTAATAGTTTCTCTTCTTCCTCCTCCTCGTCCTTCTTCATCTTCATTAGTTTAAAATCTAAAGAAAAAAGATATCAGCACTTATTTATTGAGAAAGTATTTTGTGGATATATCAAACCTCAACCATTTGAAATCTTTACTGTTTAGCATTGAATGATGGCATAGAACTCCATCATAGTGTATCTTACTTTTACTTGAAGAGGGGCACAAATTATATAATAGCTAATACTTATTCAATACTTACTAAATGCCAGATGCTGTTCTAAGAACCTTACCTATTGAAACTCATAATTCTCTCATACCAGCCATGTAATAAATACTATTATTATCTTCACTTTATAGAACCTGGTGTCCTGAGAGTTTTAGGTTATAACTTTATATGGAACATATCTGAACCTTACAGAGCCAGTGATCTTAACCACTATGTTACACTGACTGTGAGTATACCACAGATTGACATATTTCTCTCAAACATGATAACCACGTAAAAAACTAAAAATATAATACAATACTTCTTGTCACTAAGTCATGTAATAATTACTTATTGAGTAACTATTATTGTCCTAGGAAAATATTAAGTTATGTTATAAAATGTCCTCTGATACTTATTTTAAAAGATGATGCTCTACATTTTTACTCTTATTATATTTGGATTTCTTGAAAATATCTTTGAATGGAAATAATTTTATTTATATTTCAACCAATGCAAATAAAAATCTATATTAAATATTTATTTATTTATTGTTTTCATATATATTATCCCAGGATTATAGTCTACTCCAAATGAAATTCAGCCAAATCTAAATAATTTTAACAATAGACCTCAGGCAATTTTCTCAGTTATTTACACAAACTATAACTGAATAATGAGATGGCAAGTTTTGTTGTAATTTTAAGTCTACCTTGTTATTCACTTAGCTTTTGTTCCCATCCTGATTCAGTATGCCCTTGTGATTACAGCATGTGTGTTGGCAACAAATTCATAACTGTGTTATGACTCTGTTTTCATATCTCTGAAACATCCATGAAAGTATGTGTGCATGGGGTAGTTTGGAGGAATTAATGAGATAATGTAGGTAAAGCACTGTTGCCAGCATATGCTGGCTTTTAATAGGCCAGAATATAGTGGTTTTTAAAAAGCCATTTTAATAATGAGTTTATAAACCATATTTGATATCTCAAATATCTCTCTTTTGACTACATTTGTAGCCTTGAAATTCTCCAGCACTGGCCTCTTTCATTATTTGTCATATTATACAGACACTGAGCACTTACTGAACTCAAGATGTGTGCAAAGTGTTTGATATACAAAAATCTTGGCCGGCCCTGTTACCTTACTGCATTAGATTTAATAATTAAAGCATTATTTGGGTTAGACCAAAATATCACAAACTTCCTTGGGTAAGGTGTTATAGAGAGGGAGAACAGGATGTACCTCTTTCTCAGTACATTTTATCCGTGGGGATAGTGATGAGCCAAGTGACACACCCCTGAATAACAAGGTAAATTTACTGAACACTCTCTTCCAGTTCTAGTGCTATAAATATGTAAATTATAGATTATTCCTAAGTAATTTTTTTTCCTGCAAAATATTTCTCTACCTTGTCTGGCTTGGCCAGTTTTACAGGCTTCTCAGTTCCTTCACATTAGGCTATTTTTGTTTGTTTGTTTCTCGAATCAACATACAACAAAACTTAACAAAAGACAGGTGCAAACTATTTGAAAACTCATGAGATATTGTTTTGATTATTCAGTAGAGGGAAATCCCAGTAATTATTGGCTTGGGGAAATTCTGGCATCTGTATTTGGCACAGAACTGAGCAGCAAAACTTATGCTGCACTTGAATTCAGATAAACACACACACATGCAAACATATACAGAAAAATGGTTTTGAAAAGAAGCTGTCTAGGTTGGAGAAAAGGTTTCTATAAATGAAGGAAATAGGCTTTCTTTAGGCATGATACATTTGACTGCTTTTAAAATTTTCCCATCAAGCGGGATGTAAATGTAAATTTGAACTGTAGAATTGAGAGAAATGACTGAATATTTCAGCATTCCTAAACATAAGTATATTCACAAATATCGTTGTGAAATTGGAAACTTGAGAGAAAAGTGTCTTTGTATTATGTTCCTTGATAACTACACTCCTTTACCATTTTTCCATTAAAATCTGATGGTGCACACACTCGATTGTGACACATTCAACTTGCTTTTCATCAAAGATTATTCATTTTCATAGCAACTACTGAGATTAGGAACTAGCACCATACTTTCTATATTACTTTCCTATTCGTGGAGGAAGGATGGACATAGAAGAAAGTAGATGACCAAGCGCAGAAAAAGCAATCAAAATATAAATTTTCATTTCATAAATAAATGAGTTAGTATCAAACATATGGATAGTATAGAAATCAGTTCAAAGTAAATGCTAAATATTAGTAATTATTAAAATAACCCAGGTATCATCCAGGACCCTCCCTGCTTCTTGAGATCTGAGTAAAAAATGCTTGAAATGCCCCAAATTCCATAGATTATGGATGTCCAAAACTGTTAAAAGAATTTCAAGTTTCTCATGTAAATATATTATAAATTTGCATTTATATTTGAAGTCAAAGGCTAATTTATTTTTCTTCTATATTCTTCATCCTCTCGTATTTCATAGCAGATAGGAAGTATTCAATTAAGTTGCACGAAAGGTAGCATCTCAGGTTAAAAGCATGATGTCTTGGGCATGATAGCATTTAAATCAACATCTTTAAAATTCAATCCAATTAAATATTAAAAAGAGACATTGTTATTTGAAGCAATAAATTTAGTAAGTAAATTTAATTGTAAATGATCAAGGTGTTAATACTGCTAACAACTAAGAACGATTAACGTAAGAAAAGCAAACACGCAGATTTCAGTCTGGTTTATTCGTATCTCATGTAAATTAGGCAGGGAAATATCATGGAGTGTCTAGAAAATCTGACTATCAGGCGAGAAGATGTAAATTAAGTAATTAGAAAGCAGTAAAGCATCATTGTTTTTTTAATGTAGAATGGGAGATAGCCGAGAAGGAAAGGGAAAACAGAAGTGTTGAAATGAAAAAAAAATCACTTGGAAAACTCAGAAACTTCCACAGCATGCAAGGCAGAGAAAACTGCTTCTTAATCTTAATACTGAAGAGAAAATAGCCAATCTCTCTTACAATGGTCTATCTACTACTCTGAATTATATCCTGACATCAATAGGTAGTATATATTTTCATGCTGGACATTGTGAACAGGAAACAGACAGGCAGGTGGCTTTGTGGTCAGGATGTCGGTGACAGCTTAGATCCTGCACTCCCTTCCCATCCTGCCTTATTTATTTTAGAAAATAATCACTTTAGTTACGGGAGAGAGAAATAACACAATACCAAATTTATTTACTTCATATATAAGAAAGCTAAAAATGCATAGCTGTTTGACTCCAGAACATCTGATCTTTTACAGGAGGCACAGGAAAAAATGACTGCTGGGGCTGCCTGCCTCAATACAGTGATGTATTTTGAGAGTTTATTTTTGCATTTCTTAACTTTATTCCTGTCACTTTAGATGAGGATGTTTTGCACCTACCGTCTGTATGTTGTAGGCAACATTCACTTCAATAAACTCAATAAAATGTTACACTGGTATATTTCTGACTCTGCCAGTAACCAAAATAAGCTATTTTCCCCCCTTAAATGTGCTTCAGTTTCTCCAGTGGTGAAATATATGAACTCGCTTCTTAACAACTGAGAATGATGTTGTGAGTATAGAACATTCTGCTAAAGGTCAGAAGGAGGATATAAGTCAGAAATTTCTGTAGTTGAATTTCAGAAGTTTAGACAGAGACATATTTTAATTGGATCAAATAGGTTACAATACTAGTAAATCCATTTCAGATCCTTCAGGGACATGCTGATATAGGAACGTGTGCAATTTAAAAGTGAAAGAACATTGTGTATGGGCGAACTTTAAAATCATTCCAAAGTAAAGGTAAAAGGTTTATTTATGTTTGCTTATCTACAGTTCATATACTTTCTTGTTTTTGTTCTTGTCATTTTTGTTCGTTTTTCCTACTCCTCCTCATTGTCGTTGTCTCCTCCTCCCCTCCCCCTCCTCCCCTCCCCCTCCTCATCCCCCACCTCCTCCTTCTTCTTTCTTCTTATTCTTCACAAAATTCAGTGTTTGCTAAACTGAAAGCACTAAACAAAAAAATAATCATTTTGCAGAATTTTTTAAAGTGACATGCATAGCATCTATTCCAATGATGTTTTTTATGTTTCCTTTTACTCTATTTTGAGGAAATCTTTTGATTTGGGTTTTATTGATGAGGTAGGCAAAAATAATAGCTCTCAAATATTCTAATCCATAAAATGAATAAGTTATGGCAAAAAAGGCTTTGCAGATATGATTAAAGACCTTGTGCTGGGGAGATGATTCTCGATTATCCAGAGATAATCCAATATATAATCACAAAAGTCCTTATAAGGAAAAGAGAGTGACAGGAGTGTTAGAGAAGATGTGACAACAAAACAGAGGTTGGTTGGATTGATATGATTGCTGGAAGAGGGCCAGGAGCCAAGGAATGGGGGCAACTTCTGGAAGCTGAACAGGCAAGGAATGGTTTCTCCTCTACAGCCTCCAGAAAAAACGTAGTCGAGCCAGTATGTTGATTTTAGCCCCATAATACTCATTTCACACTTGACCTTCAGAATGATAAAAAACAATAAATTTGTCCTGCTTTAAGCCACTGCATTTGTGGTAACTTTTTATAGCATCAATAGGAACCTAATACAATTGACAATTCATTTTGAGCCCTAACAGTAGACCACATTTAGTCTTAATAAAAAATCACATAGCTCACACGAGAGTGTTTATATAATAGATCAACAGCATATACAGAGGAATATTTTTCCTCTTATAGAGAAAATAAAATAGTATACACGTTCTGCCCAGGGAGGAAGCTCTTCACCCTCTGACACAATCTATAAATCACTATTCCCCATTATTAATTTTTTTTCTCATTTTTATAGCATGCAGCAGAAAATCAGAAAACCTGAGATAGCAGTATCTATAGCAGAGATGCTAGTTAGCAGAAAGCTTATCAACATAGCACAAGGACCCTGTCACACATACACTTGTGACAGAAATTTCAGAGATGCTACTGGGAGATTGGGACCCTGAAAGTAAAATAGTGGTTCAAGATATGTATTTAACACCTGAGTTTTGAGCAGCAGATAGAGACTGTAATTCATAATTAAGACCCTTTCTTAAAGAAGCTTCTTTCCACTGGTGACTGCAGTGGGCCAGGAAAAGGGTGAAACACAAAAGCAATCAGAAAACCTTATTCAAGTAAAAGAGAAGAGATATCCACATCAGATGGAACAGAGAAAATATTATTTTCCACACGTGGTTTGAGATTTTACCAGTTTCTTCATTGTGAAGGATTAGAATTCAAAACCAGTCTCCTTATTTATTCATCATCCTTGTAAATGTGTGGACTCTTGGATTCTAAAAGTAGCTAAAGCTACTTTTAGAGGGAAATTCATAACACTACCTTCTTTTATTAGAAAAGAAAAAAAAAGTCTAAAATTTAACCCAAAGTAAGTAGGAGGAAGGAAATAACAATGACAAAAGAAATCAATGAATTAGGAAACAGAAAACATTATAGAAAATGAATGTAAGTAAAAGCTGGTTTGTTGAAAAATTATTAAAATTAATAATCTAGTCCAGTTGATCAATTAAAAACAATACCAGACTAAAATAATTAGAGAAATGAAAGAAGAAACATCCTACAAAACCAACAAACATTAAAAAGAAGAAAGGTAATAATATGAATATTCAATGTCAATGCATCCTACAAACGTGATAACATGAGTAAATTTCCTGAAAGACAATAACTAAAGAAGAATTAGATACGCTGAAATTAAATGAAATTAACATCAGTTATAGCCCATATATATATATATTCCAAGCCTAAATTAATTCTACATTAGTGAATTCCACCAAATTTAAAGAAATAAAAAATACCAATTTTATACAGACTCCTCCACAAGTGGAAAAGGAGGAACTATATATCAACACATTTTATAAAAACAATTTTAAGCTGACACCAAATTCAGGAAAGACAGTACAATAACTAAATAAAATTACAAAACTATAATGTTTACAAATATAGACTCAAAAATCCTTACATAATAGTAACAACTTGAACCCAGCAATATCTAAAAATAATGTATAAAAATAGTAGTACGTCATTGCCAAGTAGGCTTATTTAAAGAAACCAAGAATTGTTCAATCTTTAAAAAGCAAACATTATAATTGTCCACATCAACAGACTAGATAAGAAAATATATAATCATGTCAATAGGTACAGGAAAAACATTTAAGAAAATTAAATATCCATCCAAGTTAAATTTAGCAGTGAACTAAAAATAGAAGATAACTTCCTCAACTTAATAAAGTACCTTTACAAAAACCCATCAATTAGCTAACATTTAACATAGAAAGATGAAATTCTTTCATCCTATGATTGGAAACAAAACAAAAATTTCCACCCACACCACTTCTAATCAAAATTGTACTGTCCTATCAAGTGAAGTAAAGTAACAACAACAACAAAAAAGACATTAATTATTGGAAGGGAAAAAGTACTGTCTTTATAGGCAGACAAACAAAACTTGTAAGTAGTAAATCATAAGAAATCTTTAAAAAGAGCAACCAGAACTATATGCACATTTAGCAAGTTTATAGAACACACGGTCAACATAAAAAAATTCTATTTCTACATAACAATGAATATTAAAATATTAAATATTTTATATTATAATTAAATTAATCTATTAATAGTACATTTACTGAAAGATATAGGAATGCTGTACCCTAATACCTACAAAATATTGCAAAGAAAAAATTAAGAAGACAAACATCTAATTGTTTTTTAAAGGGGAAATTATTTGTACAGTAATTTCACACAAAACATGCTCAACATCAACCATTTGGTATGAGGTAAAAGCAAATTAAAAACAAAATGAGATACCAATATGCATGCACAAGAATAGTTAGAAATAAAAAGATTGCAAATGCTAAGAGTAGGCAAGGATATGGAGGAAGTTGAACACTAAGATATGGCTAATGGGAAAGAAAAATGATAGAGCAACGTTAGCTGTATTCGGTTGTATTTATTAAGATTAACGTTTCATTCCAACATGACTAAGTTATTCTATTCTGAAGGAAAATGAAAGTTTGTGCCCACAAAGACTTACACACAAATGTTCGTAGCAGCAACATTTGTAACAGGCAATATGAGGAAAGTTGATATCAAGAGGTAAATGTATAATATCAAGAACTGAATGGACAAAAGGCAGAATATTCCACATACTGGTATATTATGTAGAAATAAAATGAAAGAAACTAGTGATACATGAAACAATGTGATTAAATCTCAAGATAATATGCTAAATTAAAAAAAAACTAGACAGAAAACCCAAACAATTTAATATTCATTTAACATTTAATCAAATGAAAAATTATAGCAACAGAAAGAAAATCAGTTGTTGTCAAGGGACATGGGTCAGGGCAGGAACTGACTGCAAAGGGATACTTGGGAACATTTTTGGAGTATGCATATATATTCTAAAACTTAATTGTGTTGATGGTTGCACATTTGCAAATATTTATCAAATATCATCAGATTATATACTCACTTAAAATAGGTGAAATTTATTGTGAATATATCATACTTCAAGAAAGCTATATTACCTTTTAGAAATGTAAAACATGTAGGGATAGATGTATAAAAACTATTTGCAAAACCTATGCAAAAAAATAAATATTTCTGAGAGAATTTTTAAAAAACAGTATCTAAATCAATTTAGAGATATAAAATGTTCATGGACTAGAAGACTCAGTATTGTTAACATAGCAATTCCCCTTAAATTGCTTTATAGACTCAAAGAAATTCAGGAAGCTAATGGTCTAATACATGTTGAGAATCTAAACATTTTGAAATAAAAGTATAAAGTTGGTCAACTTACGTTATCCCATTTTAGGACTTACTGTAAAAACTACAGTGATCAGAGAATATGGAAATGGCTTAAGAATACACATTAAATCAATAGATTAAAGTCATAAGAAAAATATCTCTGTGTGTTCACCTGAGTTTTCAAAAGAGGTATCAAGATAATTAAATAGGCAAGAATAGCCTTACCAAAAAAAGATGATGCAAAAACTGAACATCTCTATAAAAAAAGAAACCTAACACCATATAGAAAATCTAACACTGTATACAAAAACAAAACAAAACAAAAAACTCAAAAAAGTCATAGACCTCAATATAAGAACTAAAATGATAATACTTTTAAAAGAAAAATTGAGACTATATTTGGGGCTTTGGGCTAAAAATTTTAATAGGCCAAAATAGTATGAACTAAAAATGAAAAAAAATGGAGTTTATCAAAATTGTGCTCTTTGTAGGACATTTTTAACAGAATGTAAACACAGCCATAGACTGGGAGAAATATTCTCAAAATGGATAGCTGATAAAGTCCTATTATCCAGAATATATAACACTTCTAACTTAATAACAAAAAGACAAACAACCCAATTTAAAAAACTGGGCAAAAGATTTGAATTGGCACTTACCAAAAAAGAAAAAAAAAGTACCAATGTCAATTAAGAACATGAATAATATTCAACATAATTAAACATCAGAGAAATGAAAATTAAACCACAATGAAATACCTGCATGCTCACTGAAACTGCAACAATTTAGAGGGTTTTTAAATTGTTTTTACTTTTAATTTTTTCATATACTAATATTGCTTTTTTTTCTTTTCATGCTCAGTTCCATGTATTTTGATATGTATAGAGTTGTGTAACCACCACCACATTGAGGATGCAGAACAGCTCCATAATTGTGAAACTTCCCTCATGCTTTTGTCACACTTCTACTCACAATCCCTACAACCACTGATTTTCTGTCACTGATATTTCTGTCACTTTTCATCTTTCAGGAATGTCAAATAAATGTATGTTACATCACATAGTACGTAACGTTTTGATACTAGCTTCTCTCACTCAGTATAATGTTCTAGAGATTTTTCCGCTCACTTTCTTGCATTGTGTCAATAGTTCCTTTTTACTGCTGAATAGTATTCAAGAATTGCCATAAAAAGACTACCAATACCATGTACTGAGATCACATGGACCAACTGGATATTTTACAACTTAATGGTGGGAATGAAAAATGATACAGCTTTTCTGGCAATCAGTTTGGCAGGTTTTCTTTTCTTCTTCAAATAAAGTTATATATATATTTACCATATGACTCAGAATTTTCGTTTCTAAGCATTATTCAAAAGAAATGAAAAACTTAAGTCAGCACAAAGACCTGCTATGACTATTCATATCTTCATTTGTAATGGTCAAAATTTGGCAAAAAACCCAGTGTCCGTCACCTGTTGAATACATAGACAATTGTGGTGTATTCATACAATGGGACACTTTTCAGCAATAAAAAGGATAAGTGAACCAATATGGATGCATTTATGTTAAGTGAAAGAAGATAGAAATAGCATACTGCATTTTGCATTCCTGAAAAGCAAAATTACAGGTATAAAAACAGATTAACCATTGTCAGGACCTGAGGATGGGAGCAGGGGAGAGGATTACAAAGAGACACATGGAAATTTTTTGCTGTGTTAAAAATATTATAAATCTTGATTTGTGACTATACAAATTTCTTAAAATTCACCAAATTATACCCCTAAAAGGGATGAATTTTATTATATATAAATTGCCACAATTTAAGAAAATGACTTCCAAATAGCTTTTACATTCCAGGATGATTTAGCTATAATTCCTATCTAGAAGAATTTCAATAAGACCTCATTCAAAACACTATCATGAAAACAGAGACTTTCCCTTTTATGAAGTATCTTTTAAATGGGCTATAAGCAAATGTTTTTATTATATCTTTACTATTTTCTATTGCCCAATAGGCCACTACGGTTTATGTGTATATTAGCTTGATCTCTGTTTCTCGTATTTTTTTTACACTGAGAGGTTGTAGTTGTCCCTTATTAAGTTGCCTTTTCTCTTTTTTCCCCACATAAACTGGACACAGTCTTCTCTTCAAAGATCATCATTCCAGGGCTTCTCTGGTGGCACTGTGGTTAGGAATCCACCTGCCAATGCGGGGGACACAGGTTTGAGTCCTGGTCCAGAAAGATCCCACATGCCGTGGAGCAACTAAGCCCGTGTGCCACAACTACTGAGCCTGCACTCTAGAGCCCACGAGCCACAACTACTGAAGCCCGCGCCTAGAGCCCATGCTCCACAACAAGAGAAGCCACCACAATGAGAAACCTGCGCACCGCAGTGAAGAGTAACCCACGCTCTCTGCAACTAGAGAAAGCCTGTGTGCAGCCATGAAGACCTAACACAGCCAAAAATTAAAAAAAAAAAAAAACATTTAATTAAAAAATATCATCATTCCCCGAATGTATTTTAAATGCATAACTATTCTGGAATTCCTATTCACAAGAATGCAGTTTTATTTTCTTGTTATCACGCGAATGTTATCATGTAAGTGAAGAAATTATATTTTCCAGGCTTCGTGGAATATTTGCAATTTAAAAAAATCTTTTCTTTACAAATATATGGGTGCTTGTGACTGCTTGAGATATTCATACCACTGAGCCTGGGTAAATCAAGACCTTAGCTATTTATGATCCAATACATATATAAAGAAATTAAACAGTTCTCAGATTTTTCTTGTTGTTTGTTTTTGTAATTATATAAATAGGGAACCATAAATATTTCCATGAGTAATGCCCGTCCGGCGGCCTCACCCTCAGCTGCTGCTCCAACCCAGACCCCAGCACCAAGGTGGGCGCAGAACCTAATTCTCAACATATCTATTGAATGCCTACTGCTCCAGGTATTGTTCCAGACTGGGGATATAACAGAAGCAAAACAGGAAACTCCTTCTGTCATGTGGTTTACATTTTGGTGAAGGCAGACAGAGAATAAACAAGCAAATAAATACATGATATAATTCTAAAATCCCATATCCAAATTTCTCAAATAAAAAATCTCTGAAAACTGAAAATCTTCTCATAACTTATTGTCTGGCAAAACTGAACTGTATCTGTCTGAGCTGATACAAACCTCTTTATAATCTTTATTTGTCAACCTTAGTGTGTCTATTCATATATATCACTAAGAAGTGTTAATATGTTTGATTTAGTGGTTGCTATCCTAAACCTTATTGAATGTCCCAGGTGTAAAGTATATATCCTGTAGGAATTTCAGATTAGTGTGTCTTATATAATAGCAGGTATACTGATGAATTCTATGAAAGAAATTTTAGCAATATAAGGTTATAGAAAGGGGTAAAACCTATTACTATACTGATTCCCTATTGATGTGACATTTGAATAGAGAACTGAATGAAGTGAAGGAATCAAATGAGAAAATTCTTCCAGGCAGAGAGAATACTAAGGTTGTGACAAGGGAGACAGAGGGAGAGTTGCCACAGAAAAATAAGTCAATGTAACCACTAAAGCAAGATGCTCTGTGGCTGGTTTTAAAGATGAAGGAAGAGACCCTGAGCCAAGGAATGCAAGAAATGCAGCTTTCCAAGTGGGAAAAGCAAAGAAACATTCTCCACTAGAGCCTCTGGAGAAGGTTCAGTCCTGCTGATACTTTAATTTGGACCCAGTGAAACTGATGTTAAACTTTTTACCTCCAGAACCAAAGGAGAATAAATGTGTCTGTTTAAAGCCACCAAATTTTCAGTTATTTGTTACAGCGGCTATTGGAAGCTAATACAACTTTTTAAAAGAGCCACACAGACAAAAACTGTAAAAAGGAGAGCAAAGCCTACTGATCAGCTCAAAACTTATTGCCCTACTCAAGGCAGAAGAATAGGGTTTTAGCAATGGATATGATTCTGTATAACTTTTGATTGATTTGTTCATATACATTCTATGTTTAAGTATTTTATTTTTAAATTTTATTTTCTAATTTCCCGATGCTAATATAGAGAAACACACTCTTTTTAATGATGACCTTGCATCCAGCATTACTGCTAAGTTGACTTATTCATTCCAGTAGATGGTTTATACATCCTTTGATATATTTTACATATGCCATAATGTTGACCTACAATTAACGGCAGTTTTCATTTTTTCCTTTCAATCTTTATCTTTTATTTCTTTTTTTTGCCTTGTTGCTCTAGCATAACACTTCCATGACATTGTTGAAGAGAAGCGGAGATATTGGACACCCTTATCTTGTAACTTAAGGGAAGAGTATTCAATATTTCACCATTCAAAATGATTTTAGCTGTACTTTTTATTTTATATATACTTTTTAAGATTAGGTAAGTTTTTTTCTTTTTTTTAAATAAATTTATTTATTTATTTATTTATTTTTGACTGCGTTGGGTCTTAGTTTCTGCGCTCGGGCTTTCTCTAGTAGCGGTGAGTGGGGGCTACTCTTCATTGCAGTGCACAGGCTTCTCATTGCGGGGGCTTCTCTTATTGTGGCACACGGGTTCTAGGCATGTGAGCTTCAGTAGTTGCAGCACACAGGCTCAGTAGTTGTGGCTTGCTGGCTCTAGAGTGCAGGCTCAGTAGATGTAGCACATGGGCTTAGTTGCTCTGCAGCATGTGGGATCTTCCTGGACCAGGGATCAAACCCGTGTTCCCCATATTGGCAGGTGGATTCTTAACCTCTGCTCCACCAGGGAAGTCCAGGTAAGTTTTTTTCAATTGATAGTTTGTTGACAGTTTTTATCATGAAACGATGGTGAATTTTATCAAATTAATTTGTTGAGATGATCCTACGGTTTCTCTCCTTTAATTAATGTGGTAACTTATGCAAAATAATTTTCAAACATTAATCTAATTTTACATTTACAGAATGAATTCCAGAACCATGATGTATTTTCCTTTGTGTATACTGTGTTTTGATTTGCTAATGCTTAATTTACATGTTTATTTGCATCTATGCTGATGAAATGTACTGACTTGTGATTTTACTTCCTTGTAATGTTCATTTCAGATTATAACATCAAGGTAATGTTGGTGTCATTAAATAAGTTGAGATGTTCTCCCACTTTCTCTACTCTGTTTTTGTAATGAATTATTTCTTCCTTAAATAATTGGCAGTATTCATTAGTAAAATCATCTTGTTCTGGAGTTTTCTCTGTGGAAATTTTGTTTTGTTTTGCCCTGTTTTATTTTGTTTTAGCATACTTTATTTTAAAAGTAGTTTATAAAACTAACTTTTAAACCATTCCAACATCATATAAGCTACAGGTGTTTATTTCAATGCTAAGAAACAATGTTTAGTAGCATACTTTTAATGTGAAGTAAAATCCATATAAATTAAATTTTCAGGTAGTTAACATAGGCACACACAAAAATGTAACCCTTATGTCCTTATCTTTCATGCAGCTGCATGTGCACCAATCTTACACTTGTAAAGACATTTCAAAACGACCAAGAATTTAAATGATCTACACATGCTCCAAACTCATTTTAAATTTCAGTTAACCACTACAAAAAAATGATATCTATGAACACTACAGAAGTCCTGATATCTTTTCCCTCCACTTATGAAATTTTGCTTTATATTTTGCTGTAGCTCTTGCCAACATTACATAGAAAAGAGCTGGCCTTTGGAATCCATTTACTTTAACCACATCAGCATTGTTTTGTTTTGTTTTTACATTGTATATACTTTTGCATCTTTCTAATTTCAACCAACTAGGTTGAAATTAGGGTCTTGATATTTAAAACATGTCTGTTATAAACTGCATACAGTCGTTTCATGGTATGTTTTAACCAATTTTATAATTTTTTTCCTTTAATACACATTAAAAATGGTAGGAAAAATGGCTTGAAGTAGTCTCTCAACCTACAAATACATAAAGTTTCATAAACAGAAAACTTCAGTAGCATTACCAAAATTAGAATGATATAAAGTTCAAACACAAAACAAAAAGCAGAACTCAAAAGATATTTTGTATATTTCTATGTCTATGCTTTTATAACAAAGAAGACAATATTGTTACAAAAATTCAGAGGAAATAAAAAACGGCTTTTATTACCTCTTGCTTGGAGCAATCATTTGAAAGCCAAGTTTTGAAGTAGATGCTTTATAAATCATTTACATTACAAATAAAGAAGAAAAATATGTAGTATACAATTTCTTTCTAATTGCAGTATATTTCTCTTATAAAAATGTCATACTTCACAAGATAAACTTAAAAGTCAGATGAGCTCCACATAAATTTGAGTTGAAGGCAGTGATTTTCCTACCTAATTTTAACATATAATAAACAGGTTGGCAATAAGATCTTCAAAGGTGATTTTTAAAGGAATAATTGCTTTGAGTTGGGTTAATAATAAAAATGGCCTTTATTTGCCTCCAGCAAACCCAGAGGCAAAAGTTACTCCTAACACATTGCAAATTTTGAATATCCCTTAAAGACAAGATGACATATTATTGACCGTCATCTGTCATAACACACAGTACATTCATAAATGATACTTTAATAGTAATGGAGAGGCAGTGAGATATAGCAGGAAGAACAGGAAAGCAGGACAAAAGATTCTGGCTCTAGCTCTGCCCCTTATTACTTGGGTATGTACTTTGGGAGACAACCTCTCCAGGTCTCCTGATAGGTTAAATGAGAAGGCTGGATTAATTTCTAAGGCCACTTCTAGTAAGAATAAAGTTAACACATGATTACTCTAGGAAATTTTCAAACTTTGTATTGAAGTATACAAAAAAAAAAGTAACCTTAAAAAAACGTAACCTCAAAAATAAATTCAGTATTGAATTTAGTATTTTACGCCTTTTCTGCCTGATATGACTAATCTAGGTTTATGCCAGGTCAAATATTTTAGGTTAAGTTTAAATGCACTTCTTAAAGGCTGTTCCTTTCCTCCTCATTCATTGTTGCTTGGGTGGCATCTATACTGTCATAGTATTAGCTGCATGTCTGACCAACTGTTGGTGTCTGTCAGTGGCATTATTTCCTGAGATGTGTACATCTTCCAGTCTGGTTCTCTTGCCACCCTTCACATTGCTATCCTCTGAAAGATCTAAATATTGATCTATATAAACCAACTGCCTTCTTGTCACAGCTCTACAATATGTTCAGGTCTGCTGACTTTGGTCTTTTCTAACATCTGTAAACATCCTGGAAGCCTAGGAAAATTCAGCTGTTCCCTCATGCATTTCTGGAAACAAGAGAAACTTTGTTGGCTGCCTCTGTTAATCTCAGTTTAGATACAATTCATTCCATAAATGTCTCCAGTGAATGCCTGTGAAACTACTTGGGAATCAGGTCAGGGTTCTAACTAATATGTCAGAATCTTTAAACTGTGTGGGAGTTGTATTATATACCCTCACCAGGACATAATCTGAGCAGTGGGCAGGGTAAAGATTTCCTCTACAGAGACATACCTCAGGGTCCTAATTTATCTCTTTGCTTCCTTTATACTCTTTTTTTCACTTTCCCAGGCTTATAGAATTTTTACTTAATTTCACATATTTATGCTTTAGAGGGAGGAAGGTGAAAAGAATCAGATCATATATTCTTCTCCTTCTAGTTATTAAGATAGAAAATTAGCCCATGATGCTCAGACTTTGAAATGTGTTTTCTCTCAAAAGTGTTGCCATGTTCTTCAAAATTTTGTTTTGAATCTCAAAAGTTTTTAGTGTTTTTCTTTGTCACTTTTTTCTTGAGGCACTGAAGGTGGGTGGGTGGATTTTGCTCCTTGAGCCTGAGGAAAAGCATATGTACAAAGAATGAGCATGTTGAAATGCACCAGGTAATACTTAAAAATATTTTTTTTTCACATAACTTGCAATGATTTTCCTTTGCCTCAGTTTTTTAAAGTAAGATACTTTTGGCTAGTGAACATTATTTAGCCAGTGAAGGTACATAAAGTTGATGGAAGGATAGAATTTTGTATATATTTTTTAAGAATATAGGTTCTGGGGCTTCCCTGGTGTCGCAGTGGTTGGGAGTCCGCCTGACGATGCAGGGGACGCGGGTTCATGCCCCGGTCCGGGAGGATCCCACATGCCGTGGAGGGGCTGGGCCCATGAGCCATGGCCGCTGAGCCTGCGCGTCCAGAGCCTGTGCTCCGCAAGGGGAGAGGCCACAACAGTGAGGGGCCCGCGTACTGCAAAAAAAAAAAAAAAAAAAAAAAAAGAATATATGTTCTGGGAAATTCTGAAGATACTTAGCTCTCTCCAAAGAATGTAATTTTTCATTTCTGTGGCCTTGAAAGTGTGCAAAAGGAGATGGAAATCGTGTGGATTATCTTATATTCAACTTCTCCTTAAAACAGCCTGGTCACAGGCTATTCTCTGTTGCTTTAGGAAAACATGATAATGATTTGGGCCTAAAATTTTAACTCTCAATAAACAATGTCAAAAATAACTCACGACAACTCTTTATAGCCCAGCTGTTTATCAAAAAGTTTATTCATAAGTCTACAAATATGGACATTACTGAAAACCTATACCCAAAGCAGCATCAGAGATGGAAAACACTGCAATCAAGGGGAGTCTTATACAAAGGAAAAAAATGTTGTTGTCAAATCACAGAACAGGCTATAAATTATTCATAGACTATCAAACATAGCAAGTCTCTGATGTTATTCAATCACTGGAAAGATTTTAATATAGAGAAAAGCCCCATTCTGTTTTGTAATTGAATATTTGTTTTATTATATTTCATTGTATTGGTTCATTGTCTGCACTAGGAAATGGCTATTCTCTACAAAAGTAATCTTTCACCAAGGATTGGAAATTAGAAATGATTGGAAGTACAATATAATAGAATAAACAAATTCATCATCAGGGGAACTGAAATGGATTTTGGTTTTCCACAAATATGTCTTCACTTCTTGTCACAGCTGATCTGCTAGAAGGTCCTGTACCATTATGCAAATATTTCTGAAAACATTATTTTATACATGGTCATTATCACTAGGAGACACGATTAACTTAATGTATGATCATATTATAACTAATGAGTCAAACGAGGTGTACATGAATACTAATCTGAGTTAATTTTGCTATTATTTGAAACAGAAGAAATAAAACAGTATGAGTATAATTTTGTTATAACAAAAAAATATACTTTTTAAAATTAATTTAAATACTTTTCAAATGATAATTTTCCATTGCTGAAATAATGGAAAATAGTATGATTTCCATTTGCTTTCTCAATATTTTAAATAAAAACATGTGGTACTAAAAGAAAAAAGAGCCTACATGTTTGCATGTGTGTTTGCGTGTGTTGTATGTGTGTGTTAATACATCTAATGTGTTTTACTACAGGTGCACTGATTTTGTTTAATTTTCCTACATCAATAAATGTTTTCTCCACTTTTTGTTTATTTTTTTTGTAAGTACAAACATGATACATGTTTTCATATAAACTTTGAAAAATATATACTTAAATTCAAATTTAAATTCATTAGAATTATATACAATTAAATAGTTACACTAGTGACATTTCAAAGATTCAGTAGGTATGTGACTATTGTGTCCATTGTAATGGACAGTGCAGATATAGAACATTCCATCGTTGCAGAAATTTCTATCAGACAGTGCAATCTGAAACCATTTTTAGTGGCTACACAATATCCCATTGTTGGATATTGTTGTGGTATCATAATTACTTAAGTATTCCTATATTGCTGTATTTTTGCAGTGCTTACAGGTTGATTTTTTGTTTGTTTTTGTTGATGTTGTAGTTATAGCTGTGGTTCTTATTTTATTATTAGAAATAATGCTATAATGCATTATACGTAACTTTTTTACATTTTTATTTTGGGCATACTAATTGGGTGACTTTGGGCAATTATTTTGAAAACATTTGTACACATTTTTTTTCTTCTGTGGTCATAACTAAAGTTTGTATGGCAGAATTATTGGCTAGAGTACAGAACTCTAGAAAACTACAACTCTAAGTATGGGAAAATTATTTTAAATTATTTTGAATTTTAAATAGATTTGGTGGAAGATTTTTTAAATAGTTACACATTGGGGTTTTTAAGAGTATTTAACTTTTTTTGGGTCTGAGGTAATTGTGAGCTCACATATTAAGAACTAAGTGAACTAATAAGATTTGGAAAGCTTTCGGCTGGTGTACTTTATACATTATGTATTGTTATGCAGTATAATTATGTGATAGAGTAAACACTGAATGAATTAGCCCATTAAAAGTTTCTGTAAAGTGTTTTCTTTGTAACTGATTTTAATTTTTCAAAAGACTTCCTAAAGCTTCCATTTTCTCTTGTAATTTTGAAAATTACTTCTTTTCTTCTGATTTAAAAATATCACATCTTAACTATAAGAGAAAAGTTGTCTAGCCAATAGATTTTTTTTGTGTGTGTGTGGTATGCGGGCCTCTCACTGTTGTGGCGTCTCCTGTTGCAGAGCACAGGCTCCGGACGCGCAGGCTCAGAGGCCATGGCTCACGGGCCCAGCCGCTCCGCGGCATGTGGGATCTTCCCGGACCGGGGCACGAACCCATGTTCCCTGCATCGGCAGGCGGACTCTCAACCACTGCGCCACCAGGGAAGCCCTAGCCAATAGATTTTGAAGTCAGAAGGTACTTTACTCAATTGTGAGTGTTGAGCAACCAGAGACAGTTTTTGTTCCATCTCTAAATATCATTCTCCAAACTCCACTGCGTGGCATAATGGCATAAACACATTAGATAAGTGCTTTAGAGTTAAACAAGCCTACTTTCAAACCCAAGCTTCAGGACATACTAATTGGGTGACTTTGGGCAAATTATGCGATTTGTTAGCCTCAAAGAGAAAACGAACAATGAATACTTAGAATGGCACATGGCATATAACAAACTCTCAGTAATTTTTAGCGGTTTCCACTGAAGAGGCTGAACTGAATTAACCCTTGAAGAAACCCTTTTTAACTTCTAATTTAAAAGAATAAAAAAACAGAGGTCCAAAGACATAATGACTTTTTCTAATTTTCACAAAGTAGAAGAGACTAAGCATGTAAATCTCTCATGCATTTTCTATTGTACTATTTTTTTTTCTGAAGATTTTAAATCTATATCTAGTTTACTTCTCAGTCAAATGAGTCAACTATCACCCATCCCAAGTACCTGTGAATTCATAAATATCAAGGCAGACAGGCTGAAACACAAAGTTCCTGGAGCCCTAGTGCAGGAAAGAAAGATGTAACAACAGAGTGTTGGGAGGCCACTATAGCATGTTTCTGTGCCAGAACAACAGCAAGAAGTGAAGCTATCACAAAAACTGATTTCAGAATCTGAATGTCATTGTACTAAGAGGGATCCTGTGAGGAACACGATGGTAATGAGATTGGGAAAAGACATGCATAAAATCTGGTTACTACTTCCATCTGGGTTATATTATATCACAGAGTTAAGGGGAAAAAAGCAGTTATTATTATGGCTCATCTAGTACTCCCAACTTTTCATGTGAAAATGGTTTTTAAGGCCAAACAATTTATGGTCCCTACAAGAAATATTGTTAAATCAATAAAGAATATATGAAATACATATGCATTTACCCAAGGGTTACCAGAACACGATTTTAAAATACTGGTGTGTACTGTAGGATTTAGGAAAAAATAGATTCTGTATGCTACCATTCATATTTAAAATTCCTAGGGAACTAAACCTCCAAAAAATCAAGGAAACTGTAAAAACAAATGTGAAGATCAAAAACCTTCCATAAAATACAAATTAGTGGCACAGATTGAAAAGAGAAAGTTATTAAAACCTAGTACAGGAAGAATGACAGACCTTCTCCATTAAATTTCCATACCATAACTTCACCCTTGCCATTGTACTCACGCCCCATTCAGCAGCAGATCCAGAGAGTATGTGTGTAACAATAAGACATTTAATAATAAATGTCTCATGTGCTCCATATGCTCTATTGGGCACTTAAGTATATTATCACTGTGACTGCAAGAAACAGGAGCTATTATCATCAGCTTTCTACACTTGACAAAACTGAGGATTAGTCAGTTAAATTATATGCTTGAGGACATAGCTAATTAGTGGTTGACATGGGGTTCAGACAGGAAACTGCCAATGCCAAATTCCAAGAGTGCTAGAAAAATTTGAATGGTTCAAGGTTTTGAAAACTTTTTGAACCCTTGGAGTGTGGGGGTACTCCAGTCTTCAACATTTTCAGGACCCAAATGAGAAACAAGAGAGCATCAATAGGAAACTTATTTATCTCAAATGTCTATGGCACACATAGGCCTTTTGAAACTAACTCTCTAAAACTTACTTAGCAGTAGAAACTCTTTTTGGGATTGATAGGATAGGAAGCATCCAATCGTTTTCAAAGTCATTAAAGGGAGAAATAAAGACAAAGTCTAATATGTGAGAACTATACCATTGTTTAGATTTTCACTTATTTCTTTAACCTCTGTAAAATAGCACATTTAAGTTGTCAATTTAGAGTATTTGTTGTTCGCATTTTAAAATATTTACAATTCCTAATTTTAAATAATAATAAAATATTAATTTAAAAGGTACTCATTTCCAAAGAATCTGAACAAATATAGACCATATGTATGTTTAATGATTAAAAATTACTCAGCTCTGTATTTAATTAATCATTAATTTTCTAATTAGTTTACTGTGAAATTTTAAAAGAAATAGCTTTAATTTTTTACTATATCCTGAAAGGAATTAGAAAACCTTCAGAAATTGTTTCTCAAACTGTATTCTGCTGGCACGAACACCCAAATCACCTGAGGTGCTTTTTCAAAATGCGTATTTGTAGGACCAGCTTTAAATCTACTGAGGAGAGTATTCAGATTTGCACATCCTGAAAGAGCTCTGCAGATAATTCTTATACTAAAAAATGTTTGATAAATTGTCTTTAGATTTAAATTTGCCAAAATTCTAGAGACTGCACTCTTAGAGATGTACCGTATCTGGCATTTAATCATAAAACTGATGTTTTAAAGAAAGGGATATTGAGGGTACAAAAATTTAAATCAAATAGAGTCTCAGAGTATTTAAAGCAAAACAAAAAACAAAAATCATTGATTCAGCCATATATATCAAGAGCCTACATGTACAAGGTAGTGAGTATACTAGGCCCTATGAAAGGCTAAATCTAGAAATATGGTCACTATAACATATTGTAGAGGAGATATACAATTACCCCACTCTTACTCCAAAGCAGATGCTTTAAACAGTAAAGCTCTAAATGTTTTCAGATGCTGTCAATGTTCAAGTTTATGACCTGTGTGTCCGTAACATAAGCATTTGTTACATAATCATGAATTAAACTGTACATGTATGCTTTGCAAAATAAAATAAAATTGCTGAGACATCATTAAAATTATTTTTAATTATTATTTTTAAATGGAAAAAAAGATAGCCTCAAACAACCAAGTTGGCACAATGCTCAAGTAGATACATTTATTTATAGACTTCAACAATTTTTCTCTTCAATTATCTACTGCAAAGCTCATCAGCTAAGTTTATTTATTTATTTTTTTTTTTTGAGGTACGTGGGCCTCTCACTGTTGTGGCCTCTCCCGTTGCGGAGCACAGGCTCCGAACGCGCAGGCTCAGAGGCCATGGCTCACGGGCCCAGCCGCTCCGCCGCACGTGGGATCTTCCCGGACCGGGGCACGACCCGGCGTCCCCTGCATTGGCAGGCGGACTCTCAACCACTGCGCCACCAGGGAAGCCCCCTTAGCTAAGTTTAAAATGCACGAAGATACAACGTTATTTTATCCTGGAAAACTCAGTCTCTAAGGAAGGCAAAGAAATGGACCTGGATAGCAGGTCCATTTTCTAGGACTCTAAGACTCAGAAACACCCTTATGGAAAAGTTTTAGCCATTTTACCAGGATTTTCCAGAGACTTAGTTCAGTTCAATCTGAAATTAACATTAGGAACAATAGGTGAAAGCTGCAAGATGCAGAGTTTGCATCAGTGTAAAAGAAAATTCATAATTGGAAGTAACTAAATGTGGAATGGGGCTATTGCAGTGCCATGAATTTTTTGTTATTAAATGGAGCCAGTAGATGACCTGTTCATAGACATATGCTCAATCATAAGTTTAACTAGAAGTTAAAGTAGGTGTTCTCTAGTTCCCCTCAAATACTATTTTTTTCATATTCTGATATTTTATTATTTAGATGAGTTAATAATCCTTCTGAAATTATCTAACATGATAAAAGATGTCATTCATTAGTGAATTTGATCAAAGATCTACCAAAATATGAAAATTTATGAACAGACTCTCTGGTGTAGCAAAGAAAGATCTCTTTAAATTTCAACCCTGCATGTCCAAGTTAATGAATGCACTTGCTAAAAGAAATATGAATATATATATAATATATATACAGTATATATGTATAAAATGTTCCTATTGTTCACATAGAAGTTGTAGAATTTCTATTGGGGAAGGTTATTTCTTGTAATATATCTGATTAGCTAAAAGATACAGCATATTATAATCTGTTCATTTCTAAAACAGCTTTGTTGAAAGATTAGATTATGTTTAATACTTTGTTGGCTTCTCCCTTCAGTATCACATAACCAAAAGATATCTTTAAACAACATTCTTTCATAAGAATCTTTCATCTTCAAAGAAGATGCAATTCTGGGGTTTAGAATGTTATAACTTTCCTCTACCTGGAGATAGCAAAACAATGTAACTATAACCATGAACAAAGCAGAACACTAAAATTGTTTGGAAAAATGGGTTTGAAAACGTTCAGAGAACTATTCTCCTTGTCACTGGATAAATGTTACCTACTTTACCGCCTTTGGAAACCAATTTCAAGTTTTTTCTGAAAACCTTTTTTCAAGACATTAGAAAAAACAGGTTTATGAATACAGTTTCTTTCTTCAAGCACATTTGAGTATCTAAACGCTTTAGCTTAAAAAAATTCTGATTATAATTTTATTCTTTTCAGTTGAATCTTAATCATTTTGGTTATGCAACTTAAAACTAAATTTGAAAAATGGAAAGAAAAGGCATGTAAAATACTACTAAGAATTAAATTACCCAAACTCGACTTGCTATCATTATAGTATCAAGTTTTAAGAGGCTTATCTTGCCTCTAATATCACTGCAGAAAATAGTTTTTATTAGACCACACTCTGATTAACTCTACCTGAACATCCTGAAGGTCTGTTCATATCTTTTGCCAATTTTTTAATGCTATTTTTTAAACCAAAGTATAGTCTTTTGCCCATTTATAAATGTTTTTGTTTCTTTTCGTATTGTTGATTTTTCAGAGTTTTCATACATTTTGGATAACCTTTCTTTAACAGATATATGTTTGGCAAAGACTTTTTCACAGTCTGGGCACTTGACTTTTCATTCTCTTAACAATGTATTTTGCATAACAGAAGATTTCATTTTAATGATATCCAACTTATCCATTTTTTTCTTTCATGAATCATGGTTTATTGTTTTTAACTAAAAAGTCATCATGAATCCCAAGGTTAACCAAATTTTTCAGTGTTATCTTCTAGGAGTTTCATAGTTTTGCATTTTACATTTAGGTATATAATCAATTTTGAAATAATGTGAACAGTGTAATGACAATTGTCTAGATTCCTTTTTTTTTTTTTTTTTTGCATGTGGATGTCCATTTGTTCCAGTACCACTTGTTGAAAAGACTATCCTTCCTCCACTCAACTGCCTTTGTCGGTTTGTCAAAGATCAGCTGACTACAGTTGTATGAATCTATCTCTAAACCCTTTATTCTGTTCCATTGATCTATTGATCTATCTTTCATCAAGATATCAGTTCTTTCCAGCTTTATAAATTCAATGCAATTTATTTTATGGTTATTGACAAACATTCTAAAATTTATATGGAAGGCAAAAGACAGGGAACAGACAACACAATATTGAAGAACAAAGTCCAAGGACAGACACTACCCACTTCAAGACTTAGTATAAAGTGACAATAATCAAGTCAATGCCATTGGTAGTTTTATAGGGATTGCATTGAATCTGTAGATTGCTTTGGGTAGTATAATCATTTTCACAATTTGTTTCTTCCAATCCAAGAACATGGTATATCTCTCCATCTGTTTGTATCACCTTTAATTTCTTTCATCAGTGTCTTATAATTTTCTGCATAGAGGTCTTTTGTCTCCTTAGGTAGGTTTATTCCTGGGTATTATATTCTTTTGGTTGCAGTGGTAAATGGGAGTGTTTTCTTAATTTCTCTCTCAGATTTTTCATCATTAGTGTATAGGAATGCAAGAGATTTCTGTGCATGAATTTTTGTATCCTGCTATTTTACCAAATTTATTGATTAGCTCTAGTAGTTTTCTGGTAGCCTCTTTAGGATTCTCTATGTATAGTATCATGTCATCTGGAAACAGTGACAGCTTCACCTCTTCTTTTCCGATTTGGATTCCTTCTATTTCTTTTTCTTCTCTGATTGCTGTGGCTAAAATATCCAAAACTATGTTGAATAATAGTGGTGAGAGTGGGCAACCTTGTCTTGTTCCTGATCTTAGTGGAAATGGTTTCAATTTTTCACCATTGAGGACAATGTAGGCTGTGGGTTTGTCATATATGGCCTTTATTATGTTGAGGTAAGTTCCCTCTATGCCTACTTTCTGCAGGGTTTTTATCATAAATGGGTGTTGAATTTTGTCAAAAGCTTTCTCTACATGAATTGAGATGATCATATGGTTTTTCTCCTTCAATTTGTTAATATGGTGTATCACATTGATTGATTTGCATATATTGAAGAATCCTTGCATTCCTGGGATAAACCCCACTTGATCCTGGTGTATTATCCTTCTAATGTGCTGTTGGATTCTGTTTGCTAGTATTTTGTTGAGGATTTTTGCATCTATGTCCATCAATGATATTGGCCTGCAGGTTTCTTTCTTTGTGACATCTTTGTCTGGTTTTGGTATCAGGGTGATGGTGGCCTCGTAGAATGAGTTTGGGAGTGTTCCTCCCTCTGCTATATTTTGGAAGAGTTTGAGAAGGATAGGTGTTAGCTCTTCTCTAAATGTTTGATAGAATTCGCCTGTGAAGCCATCTGGTCCTGGCTTTTGTTTGTTGGAAGATTTTTTTTTTTTTTTTTTATTGGAAGATTTTTAATCACACTTGCAATTTCCGGGCTTGTGACTCGTCTGTTCATACTTTCTAATTCATCCTGGTTCAGTCTCGGAAGGTTCTGCATTTCTAAGAATTAGTCCATTTCTTCCAGGTTGTCCATTTTATTGGCATATAGTTGCTTGTAATCTCTCATGATCCTTTGTATTTCTGCAGTGTCCGTTGTTACTTCTCCTTTTTCATTTCTAATTCTATTGATTTGAGTCTTCTCCCTTTTTTTCTTCATGAGTCTGGCTAATGGTTTATCAATTTTGTTTATCTTCGCAAAGAACTAGCTTTTAGTTTTATTGATCTTTGCTATTGTTTCCTTCATTTCTTTTCCATTTATTTCTGATCTGATCTTTATGATTTCCTTCCTTCTGCTAACTTTAGGGTTTTTTTGTTCTTCTTTCTCTAATTGCTTTAGGTGTAAGGTTAGGTTGTTTATTTCAGATGTTTCTTGTTTCTTGAAGTAGGATTGTATTGCTATAAACTTCCCTCTTAGAAGTGCTTTTGCTGCATCCCATAGGTTTTGGGTCATCGTGTTTTCATTGTCATTTGTTTCTAGTTATTTTTTCATGTCCTCTTTGATTTCTTCAGTGATCTCTTGGTTATTAAGTAGTGTATTGTTTAGCCTTCATGTGTCTGTATTTTATACAGATTTTTTTCTGTAATTGATATGTAGTCTCATAGCATTGTGGTTAGAAAAGATACTTGATAAGATTTCAATTTTCATTTTTTTTTTTTTTTTTTTTTTTGTGGTACGCGGGCCTCTCACCGCCGTGGCCTCTCCCGTTGTGGAGCACAGGCTCCGGATGCGCAGGCTCAGCGGCCATGGCTAACGGGCCCAGCTGCTCTGTGGCATGTGGGATCCTCCCAGATTGGGGCACGAACCCGTGTCCCCCACATCGGCAGGCGGACTCCCAACCACTGCGCCACCAGGGAAGCCCCAATATTTTTTGTTTTTGTTTAATTATTGAGAGTTTGATTAATATGTGTCTTGGAGTGTTTCTCCTTGGATTTACCCTGTATGGGACTCTGTGCTTCCTGGACTTGATTAACTATTTCCTTTCCCATAATAGGGAAGTTTTCAACTATAATCTCTTCAAATATTTCTCAGTCCCTTTCTTTTTCTCTTCTTCTTCTGGGACCCCTATAATTCGAATGTTGGTGTGTTTAATATTGCCCCAGAGGTCTCTGAGACTGTCCTCAATTGTTTTCATTCTTTTTTCTTTATTCTGCTCTGCAGTAGTTATTTCTACTCTTTTATCTCCCAGGTCACTTATCCGTTCTTCTGCCTCAGTTATTCTGCTTTTGATCCCTCCTAGAGAATTTTTAATTTCATTTATTGTGTTGTTCATGACTGACTGTTTGCTCTTTAGTTCTTCTAGTTCCTTGTTAAACGTTTCTTGTATTTTCTCCATTCTATTTCCAAGATTTTGGATCATCTTCACTATCATTATTCTGAATTCTTTTTCAGGTAGAGTACCTATTTCCTCTTCATTTGTTAGGGCTGGTAGGGTTTTTACCTTGCTCCTTCATCTGCTGTGTGTTTCTTTGTCTTCTCATTTTGCTTAACTTACTGTGTTTGGGGTCTCCTTTTTTCAGGCTGCAGGTTCGTAGTTCCTGTTGTTTTTGGTGTCTGTCCCCAGTGGCTAAGGTTGGTTCAGTGGGTTGTGTAGGCTCCTGGTGGAGGGGACTAGTGCCTGTGTTCTGGTGGATGAGGCTGGATCTTGTCTTTCTCGTGGGCAGGTTCACGTCTGGTGGTGTGTTTTGGGGTGTCTGTGGCCCTATTATGATTTTAGGCAGCCTCTCTGCTAATGGGTGGGGTTGTGTTCCTGTCTTGCTTGTTGTTTGGCATAGGGTGTGGAGCACTGTAGCTTGCTGGCTGTTGAGAGGAGCTGGGTCTTGGCGTTGAGACGGAGATGTCTGGAAGATTTTCGCCATTTGATATTACATGGAGCTGGGATTTCTCTTCTGGACCAATTTCCTGAACTTGGCTCCTCCACCTCAGAGGCACAGCCCTGAAGCCTGGCTGGAGCACCAAAAGCCTGTCATCCACATGGCTCAGATTAAACGTGAGAAAAAAAGAAAGAAAAAAAGAAAAAGATAAAATAAAATTAAAAAGTTATTAAAATAAAAACCAAAAAATAATTGTTAAAAATTTTTTAAAGTAATTTAAAAAAAGGAAAGAAAGAAAGAACAACCAAATCAAAAAACAAAAAAAGAAAAAACGGACAGACAGAACCCTAGGACAAATGGTAAAAGCAAAGCTATACAGACAAAATCACACATGGAAGCATACACATACACACTCACAAAAAGAGAAAAAGGGAAAGAAATATATATATATATATCGTTGCTCCCAAAGTCCACCTTCTCAATTTGCGGTGATTCTTTGTCTGTTCAGGTATTCCACAGATGCAGGGTACATCAAGTTGACTGTGGAGATTTAATCCTTTGTTCCTGAGGCTGCTGGGAGAGATTTCCCTTTCTCTTCTTTGTTCGCACAGCTCCTGGGGTTCAGCTTTGAATTTGGCCCCGCCTCTGAGTGTAGGTCGCCTGAGGGCGTCTGTTCTTTGCTCAGACAGGACGGTGTTAAAGGAGCAGCTCATTGTTGGGCTCTGGCTCACTCAGGCCGAGGGGAGGAGAGCGTACGGAATGCAGGGTGAGCCTGCGGCAGCAGAAGGCAGCATTGCAACAGCCTGAGGCACCGTGTGTTCTCCTGGGGTAGTTGTCCCTGGATCACTGGACCTTGGCAGTGACGGGCTGCACAGGCTTCCGGGATGGGAGGTGTGGATCGTGACCTGTGCTTGCACACAGGCCTCCTGGTGGCTGCAGCAGCAGCCTTAGCATCTCATGCCCGTCTCTGGGGTCCGTGCTGATAGCCGCGGCTCGCGCCCGTCTCTGCAGTTCCTTTAAGCAATGCTCTTAATCCCCTCTACTCACGCACCAGGAAACAAACAGACAAGAAAAGGCTTGTCTGCTCACCCCTCCCAGCTAGCGGTGGCACACTAGCCCCCTTCAGGCTGTGTTCACGCAGCCAACCCCAGTCCTCTCCATGGGATCCGACCTCCGATGCCCGAGCCTCAGCTCCCAGCCTCCACCCATCACGGCGGGTGAGCAGACAAGCCTCTCAGGCTGGTGAGTACTGGTCAGCACCGATCCTCTGTGCGGTAATCTCTCTGCTTTGCCCTCTGCACCCCTGTTGCTGTGCTCTCCTCCGTGGTTCCGAATGTTCCCCCCTCCAGCACCCGCAGTCTCCGCCCGTGAAGGGGCTTCCTAGTGTGTGGAAACCTTTCCTCCTTCACAGCTCCCTCCCACTGGTGCAGGTCCCGTCCCTATTCTTTTGTCTCTGTTTTTTATTTTTTCTTTTGCCCTACCCAGGTACATGGGGAGTTTCTTGCCTTTTGGGAAGTCTGAGGTCTTCTGCCAGCGTTCAGTAGGTGTTCTGTAGGAGTTGTTCCACATGTAGATGTATTCCTGATGTATTTGTGGGGAGGAAGGTGATCTCCACGTCTTACTCTTCCGCCATCTTGAATCTATGTGCATTATTTCATTAATTCTTACTACAACTTCTTGCATTTTACCAGTTAAAAAAAAAGAAAAGAAAACGAACTTAAAGCAACTTTTCAGGTCACTCACACAAAAGGAGGGAATGCAGGGAATAAAACTCAGGTCTACCTAAAATTAAAACCTGTGTAAATGGTGCGTTTTCCTACCTCACACAGAATCAATAGAATCCCTCTGTTCTTTTCTATATAAGCTGCTTAAGACGAAATCCTCTTACCTGAACCCAACTTACACATCAAAGGAGCATTAGCAATAAGGCATGGCAATATAGCAGGAATTGTACATAGTCATTTAGGTATTTGGAAAGACTTAGGTTGATGAAATCATAAATGTGCAATTAAAAAAATTTAATTGAACAGGAAGGTGGACCTGGGCACTCCTAACATGGAAGGTTTGTGGAACCCATTCTTCATTCTTTCTTTCAAAGCTACATTCTCGTTTATGTCAGATAATCCAGTAAGACAAAGTCTATCTTCCAATCTCATAAAGCAATGGAAACAGAATTTTCACCAATTAATAGGTAACATGAGATTTTTCCAAATGTATTCCTTTAAAGAGTACTTTACAGGCCATTTGAAGTTCTTTTTGTTTTATTTTTTGTTTGAGAGGACATTTTTAAGGGTTCAAATCTCATATCAAAGAACTATGGAAGAGTATAGAATAAAAACAAAAAAGGCTGAGCAGAACAACTTAGCCTAAAAATAATGAAAGAAATCAGGAAAGGTCTAGTCATAAATTCCGAAGTCTTAAACAGATTAGATTCTCTTATTAAGATAGTTAGAATGAGATAAAAGATTTATTGGCTCTAATTTTTTTCTTCTTTATGTAAGCATATGAGAGGAACTTTTTCTGCTTCCTCAGCTAGTTCTTCAAAATAATTTTAGTTCACATCTCAGTGGTCAATTCCTGGGTCTCTAGAACCTCTTACTGAGAGTCACTGATGCCTCTAAGCTTTAGCTTGGATATACCAAATATTGAGGTGGTTCTCATCAAGACAAGGATTATTTTAGGATGATTACTATTACCAGTCCAAAAACCTGAGCTTCTGTCTTAATTTCAGAGCTTAGCATTTTCTGTTGGGTACTGGAGCCTGGCTCTGTATCCTTGGCTCTTATACTAGTTCCTGACAGCACTCATTCCCATAATAGTTTATTGTATTTATCTAAGTACAACCAACCTGCGGTGGTGGTGTCAGAAAACTGACCTAGCAGCAACCATGATAAAAAAAAAAAAGTGATAGTACAGAGAACTTAGATAGCTTCAGTACAAAGACCACATGTAATTTAGTGCTGTATTCCATTTTTATATATTTTCCCTTGAATTCACTTTTCCTATCCTTTAGCTATCTAACATATCATTCTTCAGGTTCCAGATTATACGTCTCTTACTTAGTGAAGCTTTTATGCAACACCTCCTTCTCAAGCACACTGATTTTCAATCTCTCTCTTTCTCTCTTACACACACACACACACACACACACACACACACACACACAGATTAGGCTATCCTATTATATTGTCTCACAGTACCCTCTTCTTTTCCTTTATAGTATGAATCAGGATGTTATTAATTAATTTTGATAATTATTTGATTAATTTCATTTCCTTCAAAGATAATAAATTTGATGGAGTCTGGGAAAAAGTCTTTCTTGCTTACCATTTTATTGCTAAGGCTAGCATTGTATCTGCAATACACCTGGCAGTAAATAAAACTGAGGAGTGACTAAATAATTTAAGTTTTGCCACCCAGACCCCTGCATTTCCTGGACTATGTCTCTTCAGATATCTATATTTATTTGCACCATATCTGTATTTACCATCTCTTTGGATGATTGTTGTTGGAGGTTCAGTGCTACACTTCATTCAGTTTTTCCAGCCTTTTTCCTACTCAGTCCCAGCTATTGCTTAACTCTTTGTTTTCTACTGTAACCCTTACATGACTTCTGACAGACTAGTCCTCAGGCTTGCCATAGAATAGACACCAAACTCCTGTTTTGAATTCCTTTACCTATCTCTTTACTTGTGAAGGTACCTAGACATGGCAGATTATTCCAAGATAGCTAGCTTTGTATAAGGCTGTAACTGGTTATTATTACTTTAATCTGCATTTCAACTTCTCTAGAAAACATTGTCTGAATCTGAATGAATTTGATTAATCAGAAAATACAGTTTACAAATAAGTCAAACATTATAAGGTATGAGAAGTAATCATTTGATTTGGCAATTATAAAGTTATTACTCTCCTTGAGAAGAGCAATTTCAGAGATGTGGGAGCCCAAATTAAATTCATAGCATCCATATGCATAGCTT
The DNA here is from genome assembly GCF_963455315.2 of Globicephala melas. Lineage (NCBI taxonomy): Eukaryota > Metazoa > Chordata > Mammalia > Artiodactyla > Delphinidae > Globicephala > Globicephala melas. The sequence continues at coordinate 42,574,685 of NC_083329.1, read as the reverse complement.
TCAGTTATGTACCTCTATCCTGATAATGCCCACATATATCTATTTAATCAATTACTTTCTCTTCAGTATGAATCATATATACAACTGCCTAAGTTGAAATGTTCATCAGGATAGCACACAAATATTTTAAGTTTGATTTAATTAAAATCAAAGGTATTAATCATGTTTTACCACTACATGACCCCTGCCACCACTATGACCAAGTGTTCATGGACATGCACACATACATGCATACACACACACAGCTATCGTTTATCCTATGTTTCCTATCTGAATTAATGCCACTACCATTCACATAAATCAGAAACCTAGGAGGCATCTTGGACTTTTTCCATTGATTACTCTCTGAATCTTATTAAGTACTAACACTCCTTGATTTTAGCAATATCTAGATCTGGAATTGGACTAGATATGACTCCAGATTAAGTGAGTTATTAACTGTCTGATGTTAGAAAACTTACTTAAACTTCTCCATGTTCCCTGATTCCCAACCTGTTAAATGAGGATAACACTGCCACCTCCCTTGGTGGGTTAGTGTAACTGTTAAATAATTGAGATTATGCATGTAAAACATCTAGAATCTTATCTATTTTTCTTTTCATTACTATTATTTACTCTTCTAGTGCCTTGGTTCAAGACTTTATCAGGCTATAATCTTCCGATATTTCTACCTCTAGTCTTACCCATCTTAGCTTCATTCCCCACACTGCTACCAGAATGATCCTTCCAAACTCCAAACCCAAGCACATGATTCCACCCGGCTTAAAGGCCCTCAGTAACTCCTCACTGCCTCTTGGATGAATCTCTCACCCCCTAGTGCGATGTCAGAAATCTTGGTCTTATTTACCTCGCCAGACTTTTCTCTTGCTCCTCTCTTCCTCGTAGCCTTTGTTCCAACCGTACAAAACGCATAAATGTTTCTAATTTATGGTATGGTTTCATGACTCCATGTCCCTGTGTCTGCTATTTCTTCTTGGAAAGCTCTTCCATGTTTCTTTTGCCAGCTTAAATCCTATGTATCCCTCAATACAGTCTCAACTTTCTTATTCTCTATAGGGCTGAACTTGACCTTCTCAAGACTAGTGGATTATTTTCTTCTTTTTGCCACTAATGAATCTTGTATACACCTATATTACAGCACTTGTGCTTTCTGTAGTGGTTTCTTACTTACGGGTGTACCTCTTCTACTACACTGTGAGTGCTTGTTTTATGTTAGGAATTATGTACTGTGATAGAGACACAATGATGAATAAGACATGGTCACAGATCCTGAACAGTTCAGAATCTGAAGGAGGCAGAAATGTAAATAAGAAGTTTGAACTCAGGGATGTGTTTCAAGTGAAAGTATATAAAAAGTGTTTTGTCATTTCCAATAAAAGAACATTTTCCCACTGTCTAAGAAGATTGAAAAGAATCTCAGCAATGGAATTACTTTTGAGCTGTGTGTTAAAAATGTTAAAATTAATCAGGAAAAAAAGGAAGTAAGGGTGAGAAATTTGAAAAAAAGATGTCATTGGTAAAAGCACAGAAAGAAGGCATTGTATACATGGGGAAATGCAGTTTTTTAAAGGCAAAGAGTAGCATCTGAGGGATAATGGCAAAGTTTAGGACAGAAAATAGTTTGATGTTGAGTTATGAAGATATCTGTATTTTTAGTTAAAAGTCTGAATAATAATACTTTGAACAATAGCAAGCTATTGAAGTATTTTTAGCAGAGGAAAATATGATAAGGTTGTGTCAATACCCTTGTGAAACAGCCAGTGAGGAAGGTAAAGTAATAATATAAGCTGTCTGTGATGGGGACCCAAAATACATGAAGGTAGTTGAGATGGGGCATAATGAAGTACAAAAAATTGAAGTATGTATTACATAGAAGATGGATGGATTCAATGATTCATTGCAAGTAAGTGACGATGAAGAGAGTAGAATCTAGTAAGGCTCTTAGATTTCTTAATTGTAAAAGCAGAAAATACAAGACAGGTATACATGAGGAGAAGTGGATTTGTTGGGTAGAGGGTAGACAATAAGACAATTCTGGAATACAATGAATTATACCTGAAAATCAGAATTTCTCCAGTAAGCAACTGAAGACAAGGGTTTATAACTAGAAAGGCAGGTCTGGGCCAGAGAGAGCAACTGAGAAATTCTGAGTACATAATGGTAATTGAAAAATGAATAAGTTCACTCAATCAATGAGAAAATAATAAGTCAAGGGGAAAAAAATCCAAGAAACCTAAAAACTTAAGAAGTGAATAGAGGGAAACATATTTATTGAAAACCATAAAAAAACCCATCACAAATCTATAATAAAGTGGAATTAAGGAGAAGCCAAAGGAATAGAGTTTAAAGAAGGAAGAAGTATTCCAAAATGTGAAACTCTTTGGAGAAGGTAAAGAAGATAATGGTCAAAAGTAGTCACTGGATTTGGCAAATAAAATCTCCTTGGAGAATGCAGGGTCAGTAGAATATAATGGAAAGGAAGCTGATAGCAGTAGCTGGGAGGAGGAGGGCAGGAGGTGAGGGTCTGGGAATGTGAGTGAAGTCTTGTATTTTTCAAGATGCTTAGTTGATGGGAGGGTCAGAGAGCTAGTAACTGGAAGAGATATCACAGTGGAAAAAAGTGATTTGTTTAGTTGCATTTATTTTTTAATGGAAACATTTAAGTAAAGTCTATCAGCTAAGATAAGAAGGTGGTGGAGAAGATAAATTTATAAAAGAGGAGGTTTGTCTTAATTACTAATATTAAACTTAGTTTGCTGTCTTATCACAGATATAACCAGCTTTGTAAAGAATACAAGTAAGACAGTTCTTCTCTTCCTCAAAAAGCTTCTGGAACAGTTCTTTTACTCTTCTGTATATAAAGAGCCCATTAAAAAAAAAATTCTGAAACAAGATCATTCTCTCTCTTATCCATACATTTTCCATCTTCTTTTTCTTTCGGTATTTCTATTCAGCTGTGTACCTTCCACACCTGACAAGTGAAGATTTTCTTTATTCTCTGTACATTTTTTGGTTTCCTTTTAGCATAAGAATTTACCAGTTTCTTGCTTTGCTGTTGTAGGTATTTGCAAGATGACCATGACTATCAGAAAGGTATTCCTGCTGACGTGATATTGTCGGTATGACTGTGTTCATGATTGGTGATGTTACTGATGTTTTGCTTTTTGTTTTTTTGGGGTTTTTTTGCGGTACGCGGGCCTCTCACTGTTGTGGCCTCTCACGTTGCAGAGCACAGGCTCCGGACGCGCAGGCTCAGCGGCCATGGCTCACGGGCCCAGCCGCTCCGCGGCATGCGGGATCTTCCCGGACCGGGGCACGAACCCGTGTCCCCTGCATCGGCAGGCGGACTCTCAACCACTGCGCCACCAGGGAAGCCCAATGTTACTGATGTTTAAACCAGGTAAGTTTGTGGCTTAGAAGTTGTATTCAGTGTCTGATCTCAAAAAATAAACTAAGGCAATGGTGCTCAAACTTTAGCTTACATCAGAAACATTTGCAGAAAACACTGATTTTTGAGCTCCAACCCTAGAGATTCTGTTTCAGTTAGTCTGGGGTGAGCCTCAAGTATTCGCATTTCTAGCAGATTTCTGGGTAGTGCTGATGCTGCGGCTTGCTAACCTCGCTGTCACTTAACACCACTAACAAGGATAATCAGGTTCCCAGTTGGACAGAGTAAGTATAAATGTATGTGGGCAGCATTTTGATACTTGTTAAATAACAGCTATTGACTCCAACTAGCATCATCACTGTTTGAAGAGAGCAGAAATAATACAGGTCATAGACTATTGTCCTTTCAAGAGCACAGGTTATTAAAAGAACAGAATTCACTCAGTAATAACCTGAAACTGAGACTCTGAGATTTGAATGTGTTTTAATGGCTCAAAACATATAGCACCTCCGTAACATTTCAGATTATTGTCTCAGAAAGTACATGGCAATTTTGAAACGTATAGACATGGAAAAAATTGAAAATTTTAATAGAATTCCATTTTAGACATGCCGGGGAACATATCAGAAAATAATATACGTTTTAAATGCACTATCTCTGAGTCTGCCACCTTCTTGACATAGATTTAAGTCAAATAAGCACTTTTTCTTTCTGGGCCATTGTGCTCCGCATTATGTTCTATTGTTTTGTAGCAACAAAGGAGCTAAGGGACAGTCTCTGAGCATCAAAACAGTGTCCCTAACATAAGCACGGTTGCAGCCATTAGGTAATTACTTTTGTTTCCCGGGAAACTAAAATACTTGGATGCAACCCATCTTTGACCACTGGCTGTGTCTCTAGGCAACAGCATACACTGGACCACTGACCTTTAGCTAGAGGTGAATGGCTGTTAAAAAAAATAAATTATATTCCAATTGGAAAATTTTGTTTTGAAAACTTTTTGTTTTCAGTTTTTATGTAAATACTAAAGCAGCCTCCCATTAAGAGTCCAGGGAGGCATGGACCACACTAATCCTAGCCCTTACTCTGTCTAGGATTTGGGCTCAGCTAGTCCTCATTTCAACAAGTCTGCCCCTTACTCAATGTATGACTTGGGCAAGTTACCCATGCTTCCAATGCTTTAATTTTCGTCCCTGAAAAATAAGGATAAAATGCCTATCTCAGAAATTCCCTGGTGGCACAGTGGTTAAGAATCTGTCTGCTGAGGCAGGGGACACGGGTTTGAGCCTTGGTCCCGGAAGATCCCACATGCCATGGAGCCACTAAGCCCTTATGCCACAACTACTGAGCCTGCACTCTACAGCCCACAAACCACAACTACTGAGCCAGCTCTCTAGAGCCCACAAGCCACAACTACTGAAGCTCATGCACCTAGAGCCTGTGCTGTGCAACAAGAGAAGCCACAGCAATGAGAAGCCCGCACACCACAACAAAGAGTAGCCCCCACTCACCGCTACTAGAGAAAGCCCATGTGCAGCAACGAAGACCCAACACAGCCAGAAATAAAATTAACTTTAAAAAATGCCTATCTCATAAGACTATAATAAAAACTGCTAGCTAATACATGTAAATCTCCCAATACTTCTGACTGTTCCCATATTTCTATCAAATTATCCAGGAGAATAAAAGTAGGGAAAGGATGTCAATAGGTGGTCTGACTGAGAAAGCAAAAATATTTAACTAAAAACAGCAAATATAATCTATTGTACAATAAAGAATTTGTCTGGTTTTTGTCCTGGGTTCCTGGCATGTTGCTTCTAAAATCCTTGGAATTTCTTAAGTGATAGGAGAATCTTCACGTTATATTAATGAATGACTCACTGTAGATCCCTAGAGAGCTTTGCAGTGAGGGCTGGTGACCAGAAAGACCAACTGTATGATTATAGGGTTTGGATTTTGAGCCAGGCCAGCCTCCTGGGAGGATAAGGAGCTGGAGATTGAGTTAAATCATGTGGCCAATGATTTAATCAATTCATCTCACCTATGTAATGAAATCCCAATAAAAACTCTGGATATCAAAGTTTAGTAGAACTTCCTGGTTGATGAACACATTGATGTGCTGGGAGGGTAACGATCCTAATCCCATAATGAGAGGGTGCAGAAGCTACACATTCCCATGAGTCATATGCTCACTTGAGATAATCAGAAAGATATATATATATATATATATATATATATATATATATATAAATTGCCACCTCCTCCTATCTAATCCATCATAGTAATTGCTCTTTTTTATCTGTGTTTTCTCTTATATTATGAATTAGTAATCTGGGAACCATGGCATATAAATAATAGCCATGTGCTCCCAGTTGACTCAAACTGAAAGCATGGGAAGAGTTCAGGTTGGGAAGCTATGGTGAGTTATGCAAAATCAAGGGCAACAGGTGGTAAGATTCACAGTAGTAAGGGCCCTGTAAATCATATTGTTGATTAATATACAATCAACAATGATAATATTCTGACAGTAGGATAAATAGAAATGAAGTGTGAAGATGGGAATTGGGAAATAAACAGAGTCAGGTACAGTTAAGAGGAGGCTCATAGCTCAGGGTAAAGGAACTAAGTTGTGCAATTGATTCTGAGGTTTTCTGCTTCACATGTGAGGAGTCTGTGCTTCTATCTCATTCCACTTGATCTTAGAGGAGCCCTTTTCCAGAGGCAAAGAAGAGTTTATAAGTTTGTCGACTGTGTATCAGGAAATCTGGGAGATATCTGACTGTTATATTGAAATGCTACTTAATTTAACTTTGTCTTCACTTTTACTACTCCTGAAACTTTCCAATTTACCCCACTGCCAGCCCACTACCACCTCCCTTTTCCAACTCCTCGACTTTCTCTCATTATTCCTTGCGACTCAGACTCTATCTAGTTTTATTAACCAAATTCATTCCAACAAAATCCACTTCACTGATTGGACAAATTTTCCAAAAGGCCAAATTAGCTAAATATGCTTATTTTGTCGGTTATTCATATGACTGACATGAAATTCATATTATTGAAATGAAATTCATATGATTTACAGAAATTCAAATTAGATCATATGGTTTTGAAATTCATATGATTTACAGAAATTCAAATTAGATCATATGGTTTTAACAACTTTTGAGATTTCTATTACGTTTTAGTTGTCTAACTTTCATGTTGGCTTACAAATAGCTTTTAAAGATTTTTGCAACATGTTTCTCCACCATGTCCTTACAGCTAAATCCAGTGGTAGCTGGAGGAAGGAGAGAGAAAGCTTTCATCTGGAGGAAAAACTAAGGAGAGTTCACTCAGAAAATTCTCTTCTTGATAATCTAGCCACTGGAATAATTGGCTTTTAGCCAATTAGCTCAAAGAGAATTGGCCTGCTTTCTGCAACTTTAGACAGTAAAGCTAAAAGTTTCCCTACCAACTTTCAAAGGAGTGAATTTTTTTTTCCTTTGACTGTATATCAGGTTCCTAGAAAACTATAGAATAAAATCCTGCTACAGAAAAGGAACTAGACATAGCAGTAATAATTGTCCATTTTGCATACTGATTTACAATCTTGAAATATGCATTAACATAGAAAAATTAGTTCATTAAATTAAATAACATGGGGCCAAGTTCTCAAGGAGACTGTATGATGGGATCTTGGATACAAATGAAATTCATGTGTGCTAGAGAATCATAAGAACTGTCTGACAGTCACCTTGTAAATCCCAGCAGGGACAGAGATGGTTTAAAGCTTAGTTAAAAGCAAAATCTTTTCTACTTAAAAGGATTATTTCTCGTCAGCTTGCAAGAAAAAATCCTGATGCAGAAGTGACAATGCTCAGTTATCCAGCGGTACCAAGACCACCAGGAAGTAGCAGCTGTTGGTCAGAGCAAGAGAAATTTAAAATCAGAATTTGATCAGAGTTTGGACTGTGATGACAACTATAACCCTATAGATGCAAGTTCTGCTTCTGAAAGGGTGCACTGGCTGTTAAGAAGTGACAGCATTCAAATGTGAAGGAGTCTAACAATTGCTCCATTTTTCTCTTTTCCAGAAGTCTATTATTAGCACATGAGTTAACACTTGATATGTCAGAAATTCAGACTTGCTTTCTGCTAACTTGTATATTTACCACACTGCCAAATAGTTATTTTTTTAATTAAACCAAAATAAATTAGTTTAGAGGTTGTATATATGTTTCTGTATAATGGAGAGATGATTTATACTTGAAAATATTATTAACTTATTTATTGACTGAAGGTTACTTAAAAACACAAACTTATTAAAACTAAAGTAAGAATAAAAATGTGTATTTTCCACAAATATTTAATTATTCAGATTTATCTATTGTCTCTTTCCAAGTGGGATTAAACACTGAGAAATGAACAGGAAGTTCAACAGTCAGTCTGTGATAGCATCAATGTAAAATTTGCTTTTCAGAGATTTTTAAAACTGTTCTATAAGGTCAAATGGACAGAAGATTTTTATAAATTTAGAGTACACATTCTTCAGGTTATCTGACTTAAAGGTTGTGTGTAGTCTCATAATTTTAAGGAAGTTAATATAGTGGTTGTAAAATAAAATTTAAACTGAAGGAGCTAGGGGTGATGATGTAGAAATCAGGGAGTTTCAACTCATGTAAACATGTGAGGTGGGACTTTTAAAAATTAATGGCACTAGGGAAATAGAGGGCAAATTTGAAGATTCTTTTCTTCCATTTACTGACTAATCCAATGGTAAGGCAAGTCTACGGCCAGGAATAGAAGATGTTCTCCATAGTATTGGACCGTGACTATTCATATATATATTGTCCATATTTCTTCTTTGAACTTTGAAGTGCCTTACAAGCCTAACTATACTTAATGCATATATTTTTTATCATCTCTTTAAATATCATTCTCCATTAGTTTTGAGTTTAAGGATAAAAGTATAAGGTAACCCATTCTTATTTCACTTAATTTAAATCAGAAATCAATACGGGAGAAAAAAAAAGAACTTTAAACATCTATAACCATAATTTTCTAAATTCTTGTTTTTTTCATTAAGTTTAAAAAAAAATATCACAAATATTTTCTTGTCTTTTCACTCCTATCATTCTACTTCACAACTTACATTTACTCAAAATCCAGCACTTTGAAATTTACTGTATATTTATGCTTTGCTTACTTCACCTATCTCCTGAAGAGTGTCTCCTAAATAGTAATAGATACCATCACAATATTCAGTAAAGATACATATGTCAAACTGATTTATTTTTCAGTCTCTACTCATGTAAAATGCATAAAATAAACCAGATTTCTGCAGATATTTGACTATTCTAGTGGAAATTATAAGTACAGGTCATCCAGACACAGGTATTGAAAGAGCCACTGGAGGGCTTCCCTGGTGGCACAGTGGTTGAGAGTCCACCTGCTGATGTAGGGGACATGGGTTCATGCCCTGGTCCAGGAAGATCCAACATGCTGTGGAGCGGCTGGGCCCGTGAGCCATGGCTGCTGAGCCTGCGCGTCCGGAGCCTGTGCTCCACAACGGGAGAGGCCGCAACAGTGAGAGGCCTGCGTACCGCAAAAAAAAAAAAAAAAAAAGCCACTGGAGAAAAGTCTCTGTCTCTTATACTAAATTGTTTCTTCTCAAAGGATGAGATAATTTACTAAATGCAAAAAAATTAATCATAATACATGCTAAATCATCACACATGATAAAAGCTGAACTTTACGGTTCATGATAATTAGTTTGGAGGACTGGAGGGTATAACTAAATAGATCTGTGACAAGAACTTAGAACTAAGTTCATTTTATTTTCAGATTCAGCAGCCAAGGCAGATGCTCAAAAAAAAAAGTCAGCTAGATTTATTAAAACCTTGTTGTAAAATCCTTATTTTTAAGTTATGGAGCCTCAGAATCACAGTGTGAATTGATATGCCACCTAGAAGATAAACAAATTACTCAGCAAACAAGCTAAGAGAAGTTTGCTTTTGTTTTTCTCCTGCTCCCTTTCCTGGTCATCATCATATTTCCATGTGATTCCATGCCATTTTTCTGTCCCCTGGATGCTCCTTACAAGAGGGTTAGAATAATAGTTTGTAATATTGTAAGCCCCCAACTCACCATTCTCAAACAAAATCAGCTAGAAATATCAGAATCACATTCATCCTTCCAAATTCAAGACAGTAACTGAAGTACCTCATGTGTACTTGCAAATGGATTTGACTCATTTTTTAAAATTAATTAATTAATTTTTTAACATGTTTATTGGAGTATAATTGCTTTACAATGGTGTGTTAGTTTATGCTTTATAACAAACTGAATCAGCTATACATATACATATATCCCCATATCTCCTCCCTCTTGCGTCTCCCTCCCACCCTCTCTATCCCACCCTTCTAGGTGGTCACAAAGCACTGAGCTGATCTCCCTATGCTATGTGGCTGCTTCCCACTAGCTATCTATTTTACATTTGGTAGTGTATATATGTCCATGCCACTCTCTCACTTCGTCCCAGCTTACCCTTCCCCCAACAGACATTTCTCCAAAGAAGATATAGATTGCCAACAAACACATGAAAGTATGCTCAACAGCACTAATCATTAGAGAAATGCAAATCAAAACTACAATGAGGTATCACCTAACCCCAGTCAGAATGGCCATCATCAAAAAATCTACAAACAATAAATGCTGGAGAGGGTGTGGAGGAAAGAGAATTCTCTTGCACTGTTGGTGGGAATGTAAATTGATACAGCCACTATGGAGAACAGTATGGAGGTTCCTTAGAAAACTACAAATAGAACTACCATACTACCCAGCAGTCCCACTACTGGGCATATACCCTGAGAAAACTGTAATTCAAAAAGAGTCATGTACCACAATGTTCATTGCAGCTCTATTTACAATAGCCAGGACATGGAAGCAACCTAAGTGTCCATCAACAGATGAATGGATAAAGAAGATGTGGCACATATATACAATGGAATATTACTCAGCCATAAAAAGAAATGAAATTGAGTTATTTGTAATGAGGTGGATGGACCTAGAGTCTGTCATACAGAATGAACTAAGTCAGAAAGAGAAAAACAAATATCATATGCTAACACATATATATGGAATCTAAAAAAACAAACAAAAAAAGGTTCTGAAGAACCTAGGGGCAGGACAGGAATAAAGATTGACTCATTTTTTTCTCTGTTCATTGTTTACCACTTCTTCCCTGTACTCAGACCATTATTCACTCATTGTCTGGCAAGAAATTTCTATAGATGTAATGTTGGCATCACTCATGTTGACTCCACTATTAGGGCAATATAAGGCTTTGCTGTTTCTGAGTTTGGAAGAACAATTCTTTTGCCCCAGTTTTAAACATGATGTTGTTAAAAAGTGAAGTATATTCCCCTATCATGTGTGTCCCTCCATGTCCTTTTTCTACCATTTTATAGAGAACTAAAGACACAGTTCTTTGATACCTCTTTCCTCTATCTTCTTACACCTAGGACTGTGTTACGAGTCATTATAACTGGGCCAGAAGACAACCTGAGTAACACACACAAGATTGTACTCAAAATTGTTGCTCTCTTTCGACGCTTTTTCACAATCTCTACATCAAGTCCTCCTCCCAGCAAGTTCCTGCTTTAGCGGATACACCTTTTTGGGGGGGATGCATGGTAAATGGTAGCCCTTATTAATTTATGAATTAGAGGTATTTTTTCTGGAGGACTAGTCTTTGGTCCCAGTGAATCTAGTGGTTTCTATAGGACTCCTCAACCCATCGTGGAAAAAAAAAAGAAAACTAATAGCAAGACTGTTTTGGAAATTGAGTTTTAATATCTTTCTTTACTTCAATTAATTCAATGATAAGGCAAGTCTATTATCAGAAACAATACTACATATATCTGACTATGCTATAGTTATGAAGCTTGGGATATCATTGTGTGAAATTCCTACAGAACAGACATTACTAAATTATAAACCAGACCACATTGTCTATTATTGAAATAATTCTAGGAGCTTTATGTACAACTAATAGATGGACATCCACCCTTTTAAATTATTTTTTATCTTATCAAGTGAAAAGAAATTGACTTAATTTAAATTAACGTGATATTGTAAGTAGGAAAATATACTATTGCATTAGCCCTTAACATTTATACTGTTTTTGACCATCACCTTTTTAAAATAACTGTAGGCTAGTCTTATTATTCTTCATTTTGCTGATAAGAAAATGCGGGACAAAGAGAGGTTAAGTGTGTCAACTCAGAGTACACAGAAAGTCAATGGCAAAAGAGACTAATATTACTGAATCCTTAGTGTCCCTTGTTGTTCTGCTCAACAGTGCTGTCTCTTATTAAAAAGGACAACCATAGTTATCCCATTTGTAAGCCTGCTATAATTTAGTCATATTCTAACAGATTCAATTTGGTATTTCACATTGATTAAATGATTTAAAAGATATTTAAACATAATTTAAATTATTTATCAATGACTTTGAAGGTGTTGTTTCTTCAAGGCCACAAAGCAAACCCCTTATAAAGCTAATAAATAAGTCAAGATCACATGTTTGCAGATCCCTGTGGCTATCAGCTGAACAGACCTCAGGCATTTGGGGGTGGGGTGGGATTAATTAATTTACATAAGAACTTAAATAGTCCTCAAAATCGAGTCTTTCATCAAATGATTACTGACTGCCTACCATGATCCAGACATATTCTAGGTGCTAGTAGTACGTAATACAGAAAACAGAAAACATCTCAACCTTCATGGAGTTAACACTGTAGCAGGGAAAGACAGATGATAAACAAGATAAGTAAATACAATGTATAGTATGTTACCTGGTTATAAATAGTATAACCACAAAAACAGGAAAGGGAGATAGGAATTATTGCAGGTCAGTGGTTGCGAGTCCGCCTGCCTGTGCAGGGGACACAGGTTCGTGCCCCGGTCTGGGAAGATCCCACATGCCACGGAGTGGCTGGGCCCGTGAGCCATGGCCGCTGAGCCTGCACGTCCAGAGCCTGTGCTCCGCAACGGGAGAGGCCACAACAGTGAGAGGTCCGCATACCGCAAAAAAAAAAAAAAATTCACATGTAGACTAATACTGTACTGTTAAAAACAAATTTAGATACAAATGTTCACTCACAAAATAGGCATTTAAGAGGTTCTCCTTTTTATCTTTTGTGACTATCATAATGTATCTCTATTTATCATCATTACATAATGTGGGTCCCTAGGAAAAGCCTCTCCAACCAAAATAGTAAAGAAAGGAGAGGTTTAGCCAAGATGGGACCCAGAGAGGTTATAAATTAGTTGATATTTTATCTTTGATGCTATCAATCTTTCATCTCTGACCCATATCTTCTTATTTCCAGGGCTTCTTTTCCCCACACTTGTTCTCTCTTCAAAGACTTAATCAAACCCCTTTCCCAATATTAGTCTCTGACAATTTCATTTCCAAATAAGTTACAATTTTACCTTTTCTAAAGGATTATTTAATTGACTCCTTTTTCAGTAGAGACATTGATAGTCAGATATTTTATAGGGTGCTTCTCTAGTCAAATTTGCCTGATTTTTTTCCAGTGCTGGCAAAGATACTGATGAAATAAAATTCATAGTTTATGGCAAGACAAGAAAAATTTAAGCATAAAAATTGTTTTCTCTGTTTGAGCTTCCTCTTTCCCCTTTAGTGTGTATTGTGCATCTGCATTAACCAGACCTCCCTAGGAGGTAACCTTCCTTCTTAAATCTGTAAGCAGTCATGATGACCCACTACTCGCTTTGTACATGCAGAGCTGGATTGTATAAACTGTCAATACATCATTTGATGTATAACCCTTTGTCTCAAAAACATATATAACTGTGCTTTGACCTTTAACTGGCAGAACAGTCCTCAAAGCTTTCTGAAAGACTATCTCCAGGGTTATAATCCTCAGGTTGTCTCGAATAAAATTTTCCATTTCTTTCTCAGATTGACTATTGATTAATTTTTTGCAGACAATATGCAAATTCTGGATCACTCATAGATTGCTGTCATACACATCAAGCTTCCCTTGAAAACGTTTCGGCAAGAAGTCACAGTGAGAAAATGATATAGACGTGAGTGGCTTCCAAGATGTGGCTACCAATTACAGTTCAAAGTTTAAGTTAGTGACAAAATTTTGATGCAAGGTTTGATAGCAGCCTCTAAGGATCCTGAGCTGATGAGCTCCCCAAGATGAGCCATAATCTCAGGAGTTGGGAAGCTCTGGCCTCTACTCACCATGGTTTAAGCTTCTTCTGTGGCAGTGGACCTTAAGAGTTAGCATGTCTTGAGTTCCTGCTGTACAGGAGGTGGTCCTAAGACTTATCCATGCTATGAAAGAGGTTCTGTTCCAAGGTGGCAACGTAGGAACTTCCTGAACTCACCTCCTACTATGGACACATCAAATCTACAGCTACACCCAGAGTAATTTCCTTTGAAAGAAATCTAGACACTAGCTGTATGATTCCTACACATCAGGCAAACAAGAAAATACACACACTGAAATGCATAAGAAAGGCTGAGACACACTCTCACCATAAACCCTACCCGAGGCATAGTGTCACACAATCGGGAGGGAATTCCCGACGGCCAGTCTGTCCTTTCAGTGTTCTCATTTAGTCACATTTGTAGTTCTTAAAACCAGATGAATCTTTATAAGACAAATAAATGTGTACTATGTTTTTAAAGGATGTTTTCTTCTTTAATATAAATCAGAAAAGTTTTAATTTCATTTTTTCTTCAAAAATATATGCGTGAAAATAATAATTCAATTTTTGTTATGGAACATACTTTGTTTCCTTGATTGTAAGCCTTAAATTTCATTTTCCTTTTTACTTTTCTTAGGCTGTCTCAGACATAAAGCCTCCAGAACTCAAGTTTTAATTACTAGTGTGAGTGGAGTGGCACTAAGGAAGTGAAAAGAAGCTGAAAACAATTAAGCTAAAGTCATCCATTTTTAGTGAATATACCAATGTTTTCCAAAGTCTCAGTGATGTGGCTAAGACCAGTGAAACATGGAGTCTTACTAAGAAAATATGTTAACATTTCTAAAAATAATAGCTTCTTGAGTCTTCTCAGTTCCCAACACAGACATTTATTGCCTTTACTTACATTGTAAATGTTTCAAGAGGTATTTGAAATAACCCTTAAAGAAGACATAACATGGTTTGTTAAAGTTGTTTTGCATTTCAGGGTGAATGTAGTAATAACACTTTACTGTTGTGGTAAAAGCAATTTTTCTCTACACTTGTACTAGAGTTTTATCAGAACCCACACATCTGAGTCTATGTTTGCTGGAAGGATGGGAACCATATATTCACCATGCTTATATGCTTAGCTTATATATAGAGTTTCTATATAAAGGCAATAGCTTATATATACAGGCAAAATTATATAGATGGCGAAGTTGTGCTATGGACATTGTTCTCCCTCCCTTTTCAGAAATTCCCTCCTTCCTACAAGCCCCTCTTCATGCCTTCTAGATTCTCACCAGGTCTCATTATGACTCCTGTGAAACTATCCTTCATAAATAATCTAAATGTGACTGACTTTCACTTTGGTGGTACATTTATTTTTCAGAAGTCCCTATCTTACATATCATAGCTAAACAGCTTGATCTCATTGTAAAATGTTTTCTTATACTTGTCCACAGTAAAAACATGATGAATCGTGTTATATTTAAAGATTTTTATGCATTTTTATTATCCCTAGAAATTCAGAGAATGAAGCTCTGATGATGAAATTTCAGTTACAATGTTGAACAAATTGGGAGAAGCAGTTCCTCATTGTGTTTTTCAAGTTATACCACATACATAGCTTTTTATCCTATTGCCTTTAAAGCTGACCCTGCTTAAAAGTCATATTCTAGCTCTGCTGTTGTATCAAATATAACTACTGTCTGATCACTTGAGTTAACAGAAGAAAGGGAAAGAGGATATCGTGACTCTTTAATGTCTTAAATGTGTTGTAGTCTTTCCTGACTTAGTGTGTTCAGGTAGAAAAAATTTAATTTCCCTTAGTTGTTCATGACAGAGTGTTACACTCCAGTGTATGTGTGTGTATGTGTGTGTGTGTGTGCATGCATGCACGTGCACACATGGACATATGCATGTACAAAAGTGCCCAGGCTGATGGTGGTAGGTTAGGTGGCAGTTTCGTAATCACATGAATCATTTACTTGACTCATGATCTCACTGATAATGGGATGAAAGATACTGGCTTCTGTGCGTGATGATGAAGCCAATGACACCACCATTTCACACCTGCAAAGATTTCTTCCCCTTATACCCTCATTCAGCAGCCCATCAGAAGACCAGGTACTCTGGGCTGCATCTCTAAGTGTAGCTGACACTGTCAGAAGTATATGCTCCAAGGGCAAAATACACCTGAATGATAGGGGAATCACAATCAAGAAAGTGTATGCATAGATATGATCAACAGGTATTTAATTCATTCCAGAGTTAAATAGGAAAAAAAATACACCCAACACTGTATTTATCTGTCAGAATGGTAATTATAAGGAGGCTAGTCATGAATCAGATGTTGGAATCTGAATCATAAATAACTGGACCCAACAAAAAAGCACAAATTCATAGAATTTATAGAAAATAAAATCTGATAGTAATGTAGGACACAATTTAAAATTAATGGTTAGGGCTTCCCTAGTGGCGCAGTGGTTAAGAATCTGCCTGCCAATACAGGTGACATGGGTTCGAGCCCTGGTCTGGGAAGATCCCACATGCTGTGGAGCAACTAAGCCTGTGGGCCACAACTATTGAGTCTGTGCTCTAGAACCTGTGAGTCACAACTACTGAGCCCGTGTGCCACAACTACTGAAGCCCATGCACCTAGAGCCCATGTTCCGCAACAAGAGAAGCCACTGCAATAAGAAGCCCATGCAACGCAAGGAAGAGTAGCCACCCCTCGCTGCAACTAGAGAAAGCCCGCGTGCTGCAACGAAGACCCAACGCAGCCAAAAATAAATGAATTAAATTAATTAATTAAAAAAAAGACATTTAAAAAACTAAATTAAATTAATGGTTATGTCCTAATTTCCTTGGAGGTACTGGCATTTTTTTATGACAAAATTATAATGTATATATAAAAATTGTATATATATTGAGTGCCACAACATATTTGGTACAGTTTTTCCTGGGCACTTCATATGCATGCAATATCTCTTGTAATATTTTCAAAAATATTCCCATTTTTAATATGAGAAAATTGTGACAGACACAGGATAAGTGACTTATTCAAGGGCATAGAACTAGTAAATTATGAAAACAGAATCTGAACCCAGGCAGACTGACTCTATGATCCACTTGTTTAACCACATAATACATCAATCTATTCTTGCTCAATATGTCTTGACCAATTTATCAAAGATAAAAGCAATATTTTAAGCAAACGTACAATTTTTATCTACAGTGAAATATGAAATTAAAAGACTAGATTAGATATAGCTTTTTTTTTATAACATTTACTCAGTGCAGATCCCTCACTCTTTTTCTTTCTATCTCTCCTTGCCTTAAACATATACTTTAAAAACACATTTATTTATTGTATTGTAAACAAAAAGAACAAAGAGTCTCTCTCATCATCCTGTAAAATAGAGGATTAATTTGAACCCAGTGCAATAGCCCACTGACAGTGTGCCCTGAGGGGAATTCAGGGTGGAGGAAAATAGGATGAAGCATTCTGTGTTTGAGAATTATGGGCCCCTAGGTAATTAAGATGCATATCCAAGGAAGAATCTCAATGACCCTAGATTCTTGCATCTTCCCATACATAGAAAAACAGTGAGAAAATTAACTTGAGATATCTGTTTTTTTTGTGATTAGCAGTAATCTTAACAAAGATGTATGCTTGACTACATGTATTTCCCAGGAAAAAATATACACTGGCTCTTTCCCTATTTCTTCGGAGCAGTCCCCTTAGACCTACTGAGAGACTATTTCCCAGGCTATAGTCCTCAGTAAAGTCCCTGAATAAAACTGAAACTCACTGCTCTTTTGGTGTGTTTTTTTTTCCATCGACCATTTGAAAAATTATCATTTAAAAATAGCTCATCTACTATGTTATTTATATATAATGTAGTGCTTTAAATTTCCATTTGTTGTAAGGCAACTGTTTATGTACCAACTGCTTTGACTTGATGACAGGCAATTTGAGGCTATAAGAAACTCCTTAATATCCAGCAGTGTGCATCTGTATTATACCTTAAGTTGGTGAGAAAGTAATGAGGGCATTGAGGAGAATGCTGCTACCTTCATTTGAATGTAAATCTTACTAATCTAATTCCATGCTGTAATCTCAGAACTTTTTTTTTTCCTTTTTGGTATACATGCAGCAACACATTTTTATTTCCATCTTGTAAATGCTCTTCCAGTCAATTATTTCAAAATTCTTTTCCTTGGATGGATGTTAGAAAAGGTGAGTCTTCCTCAGGAAAATCACTGTATTGATGAAATAAAATTCATATGGCAAGACAAGAAAAATTTAAACATAAATTCTTTTTTCTGTTTGGGCCTCCCCTTTCCCGTTAGTGTGTGTTGTGCATCTGCATTAACCACACCTCCTTAAGAGATAACCTTCCTAAATTTTGCAGGGGGTCACAATGACCCACTACCTGCTTTGTACATGCAGATCTGAATTGTATAAACTGTCAATACATTATTTGACTTACAACCCTTTGTCTCAAAAACTTACATAACTGTGCTTTGACCTCTAATGGGTGGAACAGTCCTCAGAGCTTTCAGAAAGACTGTCTCCCAGGTTATAACCAATTTCCTTGGGTTTTATATTGAGATGTTAATACTTTTACCATCAAAATTTAATAAAAGTTTTGACAACTTTATTAAGCAGCCCCAAGTCAATCATTTGAAAATTTTATTCATTAATCCTTTGCATGTCTTTAACTGTATGCTTGGCACTGTTTTAACCTCTTTGCAAATGTTGTCTCATTTAATTCTCATAACTCTATGTTGTAGGACTTATTATTATCCTCATTTTACATTTAAAGAAACTGAGGAACAGAGAGTTTAAATAACTTGTTAAATGACTTTGTGCCCAAGGTAACAGAGGTGGCAGGTGAAGGAGCCAGATTCAAAACAAGACAGAGCAGCTCTAAAGTCTATGTTTGTCCAGCATAGGAAAAAGATCATAGAAAAATTCTATTTGAAAAGTTCCAAACTTTTCATTTAAAAAATGAATTAAATTCAAGAAAATTTTATTTTCCTATACCACAGGGAGAGGAATGTTATAATTTTTATTTTATTTTATTTATTTATTTTTTTACATCTTTATTGGAGTGTAATTGCTTTACAATGGTGTGTTAGTTTCTGCTTTATAACAAAGTGAATCAGTTATACATATACATATGTTCCCATATCTCTTCCCGCTTGCGTCTCCCTCCCTCCCACCCTCCCTATCCCACCCCTCCAGGGGGTCACAAAGCACTGAGCTGATCTCCCTGTGCTATGCGGCTGCTTCCCACTAGCTATCTACCTTACGTTTGGTAGTGTATATATGTCCATTCCTCTCTCTCACTTTGTCACAGCTTACCCTTCCCCCTCCCCATATCCTCAAGTCCATTCTCTAGAAGGTCTGTGTCTTTATTCCTGTCTTACCCCTAGGTTCTTCATGACACCTTTTTTTTCTTAAATTCCACACATATGTGTTAGCATACGGTATTTGTCTTTCTCTTTCTGACTTACTTCACTCTGTATGACAGACTCTAGGTCCATCCACCTCATTACAAATAGCTCAATTTCATTTTGCAGATTACATGATACTATACATAGAGAATCCTAAAGATGCTACCAGAAAACTACTAGAGCTAATCAATGAATTTGGTAAAGTAGCAGGATACAAAATTAATGCACAGACATCTCTGGCATTCCTATACAATAATGATGAAAAATCTGAAAGTGAAATCAAGAAAACACTCCTATTTACCACTGCAACAAAAATAAAATATCTAGGAATAAACCTACCTAAGGAGACAAAAGACCTGTATGCAGAAAATTATAAGACACTGATGAAAGAAATTAAAGATGATACAAATAGATGGAGAGGTATACCACGTTCTTGGATTGGAAGAGTCAACATTGTGAAAATGACTCTACTACCCAAAGCAATCTACAGATTCAATGCAATCCCTATCAAACTACCACTGGTATTTTTCACAGAACTAGAACAAAAAATTTCACAATTTGTATGGAAACACAAAAGACCCCGAATAGCCAAAGCAATCTTGAGAACGAAAAATGGAGCTGGAGGAATCAGGCTCCCTGACTTCAGACTATACTACAAAGCTACAGTAATCAAGACAGTATGGTACTGGCATAATTTTTAAATTGAACCTTATACATAGGAAATCTCATACATGGCAAATATGACATGTATGTACATATATATGTATATGTAAAAAATAGCATAAATGAAGGCATCAAAATTCCACTGGTTATATTATGCTTGATGTTGAGAGTTTCTAACATCTTGGTACAAGTTACTATATAGACTTACACCATAAAAGTACATAAAAAAGATAAAGTCTTCACAGGGTAAGGTCACCTAGGAAGGGCAGAACAACTGCAAGGAGAGGCGACATACTCTCCTTTTGCCAATTTCTGTTTGATACATTTTCCAAGCCAGGCACTCTGTTCATTTTTCCAAATCTATAGGATATGAGCTCTAAAATGCTTTAAAATCAGGCAGCTTGAACTGAAGTTCATATCAATGTCCTAAGCTCAATTCTTTCCCCACTATGGCTCATATGGAAGGGATAATGGGCTACATTGGTTCACTTAGTTGGTGTACTTTTGGATGAGTTTTAGAACATATTCAAACTCCATCCCTGCAGAGAGATCATCATCCAATCTTACATTTGCTGTTCCTTGTTTACTGTGTAGGTCTGCTGGTATATGCCCAACTTGACTAACACATTTACCAAGAAAACTTGAGGGTAAAATGGAAATGATTTAGAAACAGTACAGATTCTGAGAGCTGGAGGTGGATATTGTAAAGACTGTGCAGGACAGGAATAGTAGGATAAGGTCTAACTATTGGGACCATACCTGAAGTTTTTGAAACACACAAACATATTCCAATCACAAAAGAAGCTATGTGCTAGTTTTGATGGCATAGAAAGGATTTTAGTGAGTATCTTAATATCCACATTTTTGATTATCTGACTGTTTCTAGGAGAGAGAAGCAAAGAAAACATTCCAAATGAAGTACCAACCTGTAGTGGAACATCTATAGATTCTCCCATACTCTGCACACACCCACTCTCCAATACCATCCCCCATGCCCACACACAACCACATGTGTGTAATCATATATATATATATATAACTATATAATACCAAACCCACATATCTTAGTAGCAGATCTATCCAGACTAAAACCTAATAAAGATGAATGGCTGACAATTCATGTAATAACTGAAGGGCTGGGGAAGGAGATGAATGGAATAGAGATTCTGCTATTAAACCCTCAGTTCAATGTGAATTTAGTATGGTTTTGAAAATATGAACAAACCTACCACCACAAAGACCTATTTTGCACATTTTCCTAAACTCTGTGTGTGTGTGTGTGCATGCGCACACTCCTTTAGCTAATAGTAATGTTGTTAATGATGAAGTGAACCAATCCTTTCTAATTGTAAACTTAAAGCACTGAAACTACATATATTACTATAAAGTCTGGGCTGTAAGTCTGTGTGGAAACCCCTAATCTTGGTGGTCTGAAAAGGATGTCATGGAAGCACAGGAACACCTTTTGCCTCTCTCACTTAAATGTTACACAGAAAGTAGTACTCCTGTTTCCATAGGCCCATTCTCTAATCTTGACCCAGAGACAATTTTATTGTAAAGGTGAGATGTTGTTTTCAAGATACGTGGAAAGCCAGGTCTCCAAGGATAAAGGAAATATTTTGCTTCCAAACAATTATTTATATTCCTCCTCTCATCCAAGATCCATTTTCAATAGTTTGATCCTATTCCTTGACTCTTCAGAAGCTGTGAAGGGTAAGACTATTTTGGACTTGGTCATCTTTGTTGCTTTAAATTTTGCTTGGCAAAGAAATTTTAACACAACACTAGCATGCATTCATTCTTTTATCTAGGATTTCAACACATGAACAGTTGTTGTAGTCACAATTAAATCTTAATTCTCTTTCTTCTTGGCTCATTAGTGCTACAGAACACTTTGTCAGTCTTAACTTCCACATATTAGTTAAAAAGTCACTATGTCTTCTCTATCATGTTCTTACTAAAAGTTGAAAATTCTAAATTATAGCATATATTGAACCATAACACTTCTCTACCATTGTAAGTTGACTTTCACAAAAGCTGTTACAATTTGGAATATCTTACCTGAGCTTAAAGCATTTAAACATTCCACTGAGTATAAAGTATTTCGGTGTGATACTCACAAGAGATGCATTAAGTCACTGATAATATGATTCTATTAGTGTAACTAATGCTTTCATTAAAAGGCAATAAATCCTGCACTATGACTTTCGTGTGCTTTGTATTTTTTCCAAAATGCTATTACATTTTTTTAATGATCTTCTGAAGACATTAAAAAAATATGTGTTCTTAGTAGAAAACTGAAGGCAATAAATGCTAAAGATGTGTAACTATCTCTTTTAAATGACTTATCTATTGTCACAATTTTAAATTATCCTGTAAAATGAGAATTTTTTGGAGGAGCCTAAATACCCAAGTGCAATGACTAGAGTGTTACTATCTTAAAATTTAAATAGATTAAAGAACTGCTTCTTGAAAAGACCTCATAACTTGCAGTATAGGAAAAGAGATACTTTATATTAGGCAGTGCTTAAACATTTATTGATTACTTATCCATGCTTGGCATTCTCAAATTATTAAGAAAACAAAAATTTCAAAAATTTGGAAATAAAGCAAAAAGATGCATTTGTGCCCTTTCAGTGTTTTACTGGCACTTGCTGTATGGGTCTAGTAGTCTCATTTGAAGATTATTTAATTTAACTCTTTAGGAGTATTCACTTTTCTTTGACTTACTATTTACTAGTGGATAGGATATTTTGCAACTCTTTAAAGGTTGATATTAACTTTTATAAAAATGATAGTAACGCAAATGATCTTTGTACAGTAGCACATCAAATGGATTTTGTCCTATATAGATGCAAATGATTTATGCCCAAAGAAAAGATAATTCCAAAGTTACAGTTTTATTACTGTCAAACATTAACCAGCTTTGAATCTATTTATCAGTCTTATTCCAGTGTTCTTTCTTTCAGTGCCTATAAATAACTTTATCTCTCCTACACTCCTTTGAACCAACATTTCCTTCTAGCTGGCTGCCTCATTAATGACTTAAATAAATCTTTGACACATGCTTATATTTTGAAGAGAGTCATGCTCTTTATCTTTTGAAAGTCATATTTTAACAGGTTTTTGTTCATCTGGCTGGCTCTTCTCTCTTTATATAATATATAAATATATATATAATGGGGCCTAAATTGCATAAAATCTGCCACACATTTCTACAATCTACTTCAAGCCTTATTCCTTCTAATTATTTATTAGAGCTTATTAAGTCTCCTAATTTTATTCCTCATTATTACTTACCTTAGAATTTCTTCAAAAATCTTAATTTCTAAACTTTTTCCTCTTGGGTTTACCCCTGAACATTGGCTCCCACTACCTGTCTGTATTTTAGAATTATAATCCTAAATTGGGCTTATGATTAAATTCGTCAGTCTTTCCTTCTGTATATCTTTATTTTTAGGCGTACTTATGTTTCACCATTCCTAGTTTATATAAGCCTTCCTTCATGTTTTTCTTCTACTTTGTGTGGTTTTCATTCTATTATAGTCCTATTGCAGTTATTTTTTAATGTAAATCTCTAAATCCATTTGGAATTCATTCTAGTTCATGAGAGAAAAATGGGCTTAATAATGTCATTTCCTTGTGTTTCTTCATTTATCCCAACACTGATTATTGACAGTTCATCCTTTCCCCATAGATTTGAGTCACACACTGTGTGACAAGAGGGAAGTCTGACAGTTGACTGCCATGGACTCCACAAGGTGACATTTTTCATAGATCAAGATCATATCCTCAACCTTTTATGTCAGAAACCAATTCACCCAGGGACAATCAGACTCTCAGTGTTGGGTTCACACTAGATTTATGCATAATGCTAGTTTACAATCATTTTGGTTCAATTATGTACGGAGAAGAACATATGCTTTAAGTGGGCAGAATATTATAACGCTTCTTAGAACACATCCTACTTAAAAATCAGGATAGCTATGACATCTATCAGTAATCAGGAAGTTAACTGGTGTAACTGGAGTGACAATAGAGAAACATAGATAGCTGGAGAGATACTTAACTCAGGTCATGGGGAAACCTAAAGAAATAAAAATGCCATATATGTGATAACATATTCTGGTGACCAATTTGATCATATGCACCATATTCAACATCCAGCCTAATCACTGCTGCCTTTTCTATGCTGTTGAACACCTTCAGTACATACAGTCTTTCTTTAGATAAATGAGTATCATAGATTGACATATAACTATTCTTACACATAGCTGTTCCCTCACCACTATGTGTATATTGATTTAATTGGTTGAACTCATCAAAGTCCATTTTTTCCATTAAAGCATCTCACAATCTGCTATGTCCTGCTTACAGTGGGAATTTAAAAAAGTAAATTGTTGCCCCTGAAAGTGAATTCTCAAAGATGACTATGAAAGGGTTTCCCTGGTGGCGCAGTGGTTGAGAGTCCGCCTGCCGATGCAGGGGACACGGGTTCGTGCCCTGGTCCGGGAAGATCCCACATGCCGCAGAGCGGCTGGGCCCGTGAGCCATGGCCGCTGGGCCTGCACGTCCGGAGCCTGTGCTCCGCAACGGGAGAGGCCACAACAGTGAGAGGCCCGCGTACCGCAAAAAAAAAAAAAAAAGAAAGATGACTGAAAAATTGAATTCAGTAAATCCAAGCCAGGGCCCATATATCTGCATCTTAAATAAGTACTATGCATAATTGTGCTTACACTTGGTACCTCAAAAGTTCTTTGGGCTTCCAACACTTCAGTTCCGAGCCATGGCTATCATTTATTGAATTACCTAATCATCACTATTACTAAGGGAAAAGCATTCCATTTGCTCATAAACCTTGTGAGAACCAGGTTATGAGTTGCTTCATGTTAAGGGTGAGTGGTCTCAGGTTAAGGATGGCAAGGTTTTTAGACCATACTTTTGGACAGGGGCAAATTTTGCAGTCCAGCTGGCAAGTTGGGTTTTGTATTCATGTACATACTATTCACACTGGGCAGGAATCACGAATAGAGAATGGTTATGGTTACATTCTAGGATTAAAGGCAGAAGTTCAAGCCACATGGGAAGTCAGTTTCAGTCACACAACACAAATCAGTTTTGTGGTCAGATTAAATGAGAGAAACAGAATATTCAAGACTTGGAATGGGCAACTGGTTCACTGAGTACTAAAACTGGCAGGTGGCTCCTGATCCTAGAACAAAGACTGCCTATCTTCCTCCCTGGCTTTAAGCAACCATAGCACGTGGTTGGAGAAGACCTAATTAGCTTGCTTTATTCTCTCCAATAAGGTAGGGATCTCTGGGTGAAGAGAATTGTCCTGCAAGTCTACTTTTTCTGGCAGATCCTCAGAGTTAAGCAGATCATTTTTGGCATTATCTCCAAATCTCTAGCTTCTACTCTTATACCCTCAGTAATGTAAATTTTGTACAGGCCAATATTTAGCAGGAGATTCTCATTTTTAGGAAGCGAAGCAGTAATATAATGCCTAGTCAATAACTAATACTATCTCCTGTGAGCTCTTTTTCTATATGACACAAATATAATTCTCTAAAGTTAGCCTCTTCTCTGAACATGTGAGACTTATTTCCATTATATGGAAATCATTACTACCTTTACCTTAAACCATAAAACAAAACTATTCTTTTGGAGTACAATCATTTATAAGAGTGTACTCTTGGCCAGCAGACTAAGAGCTACCAAAAGAGCCTGGACTGGATTGGTTCTTAGTTTTCTTTGAGTTCAATATTCTAAGATTTTGGGATTTAGGACTGCATTATTTTCTTTATATTCTCATATCTTGTTAGTAAGCTGTATTTTTCATATTTATACACACCTTACCAAAGTAGGACAAAATAAGATGTTTTGGTCACTCTACTTTCTTTTTCTACATCTATTATTGACAGGAGAATGCAATAGGGGGAACAACATGGCTTTGTTCTCAGCTGAGCTATTTTCTTTTTGATTATTTTGGTCCTGGAGACTGAAAACAAATCTTCTTTAGTTGCTACTAATTGTTTTGCTTTCCTTCTATTTGCTTCATTACATTCTTGAATTGATTTCTTTTGTCTTTGGGTACATTCTGCTCTGATCTTTTATTTCTCAGAAATAGTTAAGTGGGTGACAACTGTAAAAGGAAGAAGATAATTTATACCTATTTCCTATGTTTCAGAGTTTACCACCAACTGCTCTCCCACTGCATCAAACAGTCAAATTATTCACTTTGACTTCTTGGTTAGTACTGACAGTATTCAGGAAAATGGTGGTCTTGCTGAAGGTCTGTTTTTTGGGCTGAATAGTAAATCGTGACTTACTTTTCATTGCTCACTTTGTCCTCTTAATGATGACAATATGAGGGTGAATATGTTTTATTTGTTGAAGCTGAAATTCAAATTCTAATAAAGACAATATCTGTTCTGACTCTAAGTCAAACCTGTCACCCATTCTAGCCCAATATTTTGTCTTTAACAAGAAAGTGTACTGAAATGAAGGTCTAAATTTCCATTATGATCTGACCAGAAATGGTCAGGAATTAACTCAAACATCAAACTTTAAGCAGATTTTTTGATAAACACAAAATATTAATTCAGTGTATCAATTCAGCAACTAGTGATCTATATACTATGAAGCTCAGTATTATTTAGCAGTTAAGGTTATGGACACTGGTGCCAAATCACGAGTCTAAATCACCTGCTCTGCTGTTTGCTAGCTTTGGACTTTGAGTAGCTTATTAAATTGCCTCAGTTTTTTACTATGTAAAAAATCCCATCTCACAGGATTAAATTATACAATGCATATAAAGTATTTAGGATAGTTTCTAACACATGCTAATTATAAGATGAAAGCTAGTTATGAAGTTATGTACCAAAGAATATGCTAGGTATGTGAGGGTTCAAAAGTTCCTTCAAATATGATGTCTACCCTCAAGTATTAAGAGTTTAAAAAAAAATGATGAGCTTACTTGAACCATTATATCTAGCATCAACATGGTTGGCCGTCTTAGAGTTTTGCCTGAACCCCACCTTTTTCAGAATGTTCCTCTACTTCTTCCTGCTCCCTCTCCAAGGAATTGTAATTTATATGGATTTTGTTAAAATTTACATGGGAGGCAAGACAACTTAAACTTCCCAATTAGCCATTTGTCCTCTCTCCAAGATTCTCCCCTTAATCACACACTAAGGCTTTAACCTCTATTCCCTTCTCTCATAGTCATTCAAACTCCCTCCTTCCCATAGTCTAAACTGGAGCGATTTTTCTCAGCTTGCAGACCTGCTCAGCAAATCAAAATCTCTGCAATTAGTAAGCTACTTTCCCTTATTCCCCAAGTTTGACACATAGTGTCCCCAGTTTATCAAAGCACACATATACAACAAGAAATAAAGTGTTATGAGACTTCAGAAGGGAAATAATTTATTTCAGCTAAAGCTGATGGGGGTTGTGGTTCATGGAGTAAACTACATTTGTGCAGTAAAGGACTAACTCAGTAGACTTGGGTTGTTAGAGCCCTGCGCGTTCCAAAGACTGGACCAGCCTCTGGGAGATAACCTCCAAGTCCTTGGGATATCCTGCCTGATAAGAGTTGTTGTTTACCTGGGACTTTGAGTTATGCCACATTGTTAACCAGTTTCATGCAAACATTGTGATTTATGGTGAAGGGCTTGAGCCATGCAGTGTCAGTTTGACCTCAGGAGAGGCTGGAGACTGAGTAAGTAGATCAGCCATGTGGGCACTCCATGCCTATGTGACTGGTCCCACTGGACACCAAGACTTGGTAAACTTCTCTGGTTGGCAATGTTGTGTATATGTTGTCATGCATCATTGCTGAGAGAATACAGTGCTATCTATATGAATCCACTGGGAGAGAACAAGTAGAAACAAATAACTGGTCTCTCCTGGACCCTATACTATGTGCTATTTTCTTGTGCTGATTTTATTTTATTTTATTATTAATTTATTTATTAATTTATTTATTCTTGGCTGCGTTGGGTCTTCATTGATGCACACAGGCTTTCTCTAGTTGTGGCGAGCGGGGGCTACTCTTCATTGCAGTGCATGGGCTTCTCATTGCAGTGGCTTCTCTTGTTGCGGAGCACAGGCTCTAGGCACACGGCCTTCAGTAGTTGTGGCACACGGGCTCAGTAGTTGTGGCTCGCAGGCTCTAGAGCGCAGGCTCAGTAGTTGTGCCGCACGGTCTTAGTTGCTCCAAGGCATGTGGGATCTTCCCGGACCAGGGCTTGAACTCGTGTCCCCTGCATTGACAGGCGGATTCTTAACTACTGTGTCACCAGGGAAGTCCCTCTTGTGCTGATTTTAATCTGTACCCTTTCATTCAAATAAACTATAGCCATGAATAAAACAGTTTTTCTGAGTTCTGTGAGTTTGTATAGTGAATCTCAAACTGAGGGTGGTTTGGGGGAACACTAGTGACAACATTTTTATTTGGATTTTCAGTTGGACTGAATGAATACATTTTCAGAAATGTAGAAATGTGAGGGCAGAGGATGGAAACAGAAAGTAACAGGAACAGAGGTTACCTGAGATGGAGGAAACTAGAAGAATCTAGGAACATAGAGAACACTGTACCATGTAAAAGCATCAATGAACAATTCTGCCAAATATTGCATTAAATCTGTTTTTTTAAAGCCCATTACCTCAAGAAGAATAGACAGTAGGGAGAGGTAAGATTTCATGAAATGTCTTTCTCTGTAGGACTTACATGTGGAATCTAAAAAGTAAACTAAGCTCATAGATAACGTGAAATTTACAGGTTAGTTCTGGCTAATAAAATAAGATAAATAGATTACACACAGCAATTCTAAACTGCATTAAGCTAGAATTTCCTATCATAAATAGGACCTCACTGGACATTTCTTAAAAAGTACTATAGGAAAAAAAAATTATTTCACCATAGTCTTTAAAATTGTTCTCCATTAAAGTGAGTGATTCTATGTTTTGGGAAGTATATAATTCCCTTTTTTTAGGGATATGTTTCATGATTTTATAAAACAGAATTCAAAGTTGATCATGAATCAGAAACTTAAACACCTACAGGAATAGAGAGGGGCTGATTGCCTTACAGTCAGCAGGAAAAACAAGCAAAGTGAAATAAATTTACACAATTAAAGGAAGCTGTATAGCAGAGTGATTAAGAGGATGAATTCTGCAGTCAGATTTGCTCAGTTTAATCCTGGCATGTACTTGGGCAAGTTTTTAATACAATCTGTTCTATGTGTTAGTTTCCCAATCTGTCAGTTGTGGTTATTATATTAATTTCACAAAACTGTAAAAATTAAATTCTATATAAAGTACTCAGATTTGTGCTTGACTCATAGTATACACCCACCATGTAATAGTTTGTTTTATTTTTTCAGATTTTGTTATGTTGTATTTTCATTTTCATATTTCTCAAGATATTTTTTGATTTTTATATTGGTTTCTTTGTTGACCCATTGGTTGTTCAGGAGTATGTTGTTTAATATCCATGTATTTGTCATTTTTCCAGTTTTCTTCTTGTAATTGATTTCTGGTTTCATATCATTGTGGTCAGAAAAGATGCTTGATATTTCAATCTTCTTAAATTTATTGATACTTGTTTTTTAACTAGTATATGATCTTTCTTGGAGGATATTCCATGTACACTTGAAAAGAATGTGTATTCTGATGCTTTTGGATGGAATGCTCTATGTATATCTATTAAGTCCATCTGGTTTAAGGCTGGTGTTTCCATATTGACTTTCTGTCTAGATGATTTGTCTATTGATATAAGTGGGTGTTAACATCCCCGACTATTATTGTGTTGTTGTCAACTTCTCCCTTTATTTTTGCTGATATCTGCTTTATATACTTAGGTAAGTCTATGTTGGGTGTATAAATATATTTCCAAATGTTATATCTTCTTGTTCAATTGATTCCATTATCATTATGTAATGTCCTTCTTTGTCTCTTGTTACAGTCTTTGTTTTAAAATCTATTTGTCTGATGAAAGCATTTGTACCTCAGCTTACTTTTCTTTTTCATTTGCAATGAATATCTTTTTCCCTCTCCTCACTTTCAGTCTGTGTGTGTTTTAAGATCTGAAGTGAAGTGAGACTCTTATAGGCTGCATGTAGATGGGTCTTGTTTTTGTACCCATTCAGCCACTCTATGTTTTTAAATTGTTGATAGGTTTGTACTTATTGCTATTTTGTTCATTGTTTTCTGGCTATTTTGCAATTTCTCTGTGTTCCTTTCTTCTCTTGTAGTTTCATGAATTTCTGTAGTTTTATTCTTGGATAAGTTTTATTCTTTTCTCTTTATCTTTTGTGTATCTATTATAGGTTTTTGCTTTGTGGTTCCCATGAGGCTTGCATATAACAGTCTATCTTAAGTTGATGATAGCAAGTTATGTTTGAATGCATTTTAAAACTTAGCATTTTTGCCCTCTCCCTCAACACTCACATATTTTATGTTTTTCTTGTCAAATTTTACATCTTTTTATTTTTGATATACTTTAACTAATTCTTGTAGTTACAGTTATTTTAACTACTTTTGTCATTTAACCTTTATACTAGCTTTACAAGTAATTAATCCACTACCTTTACTGTACATTTACTTTCACCAGTGAGATTTTTACTTTTATAATGTTTTCTTGTTACCAATTAGTGCATTTTCTTTTCAGGTTAAAGAAGTCTCTTTAACATTTCTTGTAAGGCTGGGTTAGTGGTGATGAACTGCCTTATTTTTTTTGCTTGTCTGGAAAGCTCTTTATTTTCCTCCAATTCCTAATTATAACCTTACCAGGTAGAGTATTCTTTTTCGAAATATTTTTCCTTTCAGCACTTAAAATATATCATACCACTCCCTTATGGGCTACAAAGTTTTTGCTGAGGAATATTCTGATAGTTTTATGGGGCTTCCCTTGTATGTAACAAATTGTTTTTCTCTTGCTGCTTTTAAGATCCTCTCTTTATTTTCAACTTCTGTCATTTTAATTATAATGTGTTTTGGTGTGAGTCTCTTTGGGTGCATCTTGTTTGGAACTCCCTGTGCTTCCTGGATCTGGATATCTGTTTCCTTCTACAGGTCAGGAAAGTTTTCTGCCATTTATTTCTTCAAATAAGTTTCTGCCCCTTTCTCTCTCTTCTCCTTTGGGACCCTTATATATGAATGTTATCCTGCTTGATATTGTCCCATAGGTCCCTTAAGCAATCTTCACTTTTTTAAATTCTTTTTTCTTTTTGCTGCTCTTTTTGGATGAATTTCACTGTCTTGTCTTCCAAATCACATATTCTTTCTGTTCTCCATCTGGTCTGCTGTTGAACCCCTCCAGTGTACTTTTTAATTCAGTTATTGTATTCTTCAGCTCTTTGACTTCTGCTATACATTCTTCTATTTTCTATCTCTTTGTTGAAGTTCTCTCTGTGATCATCCATTTTTCTCCCAAGTTCGAGTCTCTTTATGTCCATAAATTTTAAACCTCTATCAGGTTAATTACTTATCTCCATTTCATTTAGCTTTCTTTTTTTCTGGGTTTTTATGTTGTTCTTTTGTTTGGGACATATTCCTCAGTTTCCTCATTTTGTTTGACTCTCTGTGTTTGTTTCTATGTATTGGGCAAGATAGCTATCTTCCCCACTCTTAAAGGATTGGCCTTGTATAGGCAATAAACCTTATTGTTTAATCTTGTCCTGGCTTGGTTGTCTCTTGAACTGTCTCTCCAGTTGTTTCAGACCTGTGGGACCCAGAAGTGCAATCCCCCCAGCCACCAACGTCTGGCGTTCAAGAAGCATCTCCTGTATGGACTGCTCATGCCTGCCAGCTCTCATGGGGCTACAGGTGTGGCACAGGGGGTGGGTCACTTGCCTACCACCTCTGGCTGGGCCACAGGCAGAATACTGAAAAGAGCCAAGAATTTTAATGTTTTAAGAAAATTTTCAAAATGTTAAAACATTTTTTAACCAAATACAATATACTGGTGGTCAAATGGACCACAGACTGATAATTAGAAACCACCCCTTTATAGATAAGAAGAGTTCTTCTAATGTAGTAACACTATGACTATTTAAACATCTAAAAGTTAATTTGTAGAGTAGATGCAGGGAGAAGATGTTTAACTATATCCATTTTTATTTTATTGTCTTAATAGAAATAAGGAAATAAACAGGAATTATTAGTAAAATCCATCATCTGAAAAGCCAAAAAGTGTTCCTCCTTGTGAACCAATTCTAAAGGCATTCTAGTTTATCAAAATTACCTGGAAGAACAGTAGTAATGACAGTTCTGTAAGCCCTTTCCTCTGTCCCTCCTTGGGGACACCACTCATATTAATTACTACTTTAAATAAATTTTTAAATAAATTAACACTCTTCCACCCCACCTTCAGCATAACACAAAACTAGAATACAGGAAACTAAAGAACTATCAAGCTACATTTTTATATTAACACACATTTTTACAATTAGTTTGAAAAATTTTAACTATGGCAGCAAGGGGTTCTGTGTTGACTATCAGTGAAATCTGCAGGTTTGTCAACTTGGAACATCTCAGAAGTCCAGCAAAAAGAAAGACAGACAGATTGAAAGAAAGAAAGACACTGCCATCCAACAACTACAAGAAAAAAAAAGAAACCTTTGAACAACCAAAACTAAACTTATTAATCTTATTGTATTACTGCAGTAGGATAAAATTACCTTGATAGAGTCTTAGTTGTGTCCCAGAAAGGGAACGTCAGGGAAGGATATTTATAAAATTTCAGAGCCTGAGCTTAGTGATTTTAAGGAAGGTGTTTCAAGAAAGAGAATTTGTTAAGATGGTGTAATTATAGCATAATAGCTTTGGATTAGTTGGCACAGTGAGCAAATATCTTGAAGTAATTCTTGACAAGCAACCAATTAGTCCTGATAAGTAAGCTATTTTAGTTGGTTCACAGTCTTATCTTTCAGGAGCAAGTATTTTCTGGTCAAGTAACTAAGGTGGTTTTGCTTATTCTCAATATTATTTAACATATAGATAGGAAAGTATGCCCAGTCCGAGTACTGTCCAACATAGAGACAGGAAATTATGTTGACTTCGGTTTTCAAGTTGCATATGGGTAAACTTTTACTTTAAGGTCAGGTTTTTCATCCTATAAATTCTCTTCATGTTAAGCATTTTTTTATGAGGAATAAACTATTATATACATTATATACATTTACTGAATCCTAGGATTATTTTTATTATTGCATTGTTTAACGATTTTTATGGTAAATTGTTTATTGAAATATCAGTCTATTAAAATATCCACTCAGTGAGAGCTAATAAACCAGGATGTAAAGAAGGTGTATATTATGTTACAAATATTTGGCCACAAGCACGCACTCAGCATTTTTTGGTAAAAAGAAATCATAAAATATGATGAACTACTATATGCAAGTGAAAGGAAGGAATAAGAATCACTTGTCCAACTTGATATTCCAGATGTCATTTCCACGTTTTATTTTCAGTCTGGCCAAGGAAGTTGGAACTGATCTAAGTAAATAAATATCCATTCTCCAAACTTTTCTTTTTTGCAAGTAGTTAGCCTAGTGTTATGTGATTTCGACCAAGCTATTCATACTTTTGTTGTAATGCTCACAACAAAACATTCTAAAATACACATCGCTTTATAAAAAAGCTTTTACCTGTTGCTTGGTAAACACGTGATGTTTACATACAGAATAGTAATTGATGGTCTTATTGTGCCCACAAGACTGTTATTCATGTCAGAGTTTTCTGCTGACTTTATAAATAACAAGAACATCTTTTGAGTGCTTTAAAATCCTGAAGCCAAATTTAGAGCACTGGAATATTTACTTTACATACATGTACTTGTTTCCCCAAATGTGAAAATTAAAATTCTGTATAGATATATAAAAGTTGTCATTTAAATATTTGTATTAAAAGGAAGGAAAAGAGTTTCTAATGTGGATTTTAGATCTCACATTTCTGTGACCTGAAATGAGGAACTATGAAGAAAATTATCTTTTAAATAGTTTACAATGTCATTGTGGTTTCAAATGATGAAAAGTTAATTCCAAAATGAAAATCATTTACTCCCATCACTGGGAAGAATGAGGATGTCACTAGACCTCAGGGATCAGTGAAAACATGGGCTTGATTCTGCCAGGACTCTCATTCCACTCTCAGCTTTGCACTTATCTTTGTATCAGTTTCACTTTGTTGCACTACTGAGCACTTTCATCTACATGGTAGGAAAAATAGTCATCAAGAGCTCTTGAGCTTCATAACTTTTGGCTTCCATTACTGTTAAGTTTCTTTCTCTATTTCCAGTAAGGGAAAAAATGACTCAGATGGTTTGGCTTTGGTCAGGAACTCTCCACAGGACCAATTATCTGTGGCCAGTAATAGGAACACATAATACATTTGCAGTTCCCAATATAGCAATACAGATGTGAGTGGGTGGAGGGTGATTTTTGGATAAAAGACAAAGATACTAAGTCAACTATACCAAAGATATTGATTGTTTTCATCTCATCTGAATAAAAATAAGCATTCTTCTCTGAAGACATATCAGTTACACAGTATTGCTTAAGATAACAGAAAAATTGACTCAAACTGGGTTAAACAATGTATATAGAGATAGACAAAGAAAACATATGCGAAAAACCCAGAGGTATAGTCCAACAATTCAATGTTTCTAAGAGCTCAGTTACTTTATGCCCCTCTCCTCTGCCTCTGCAATGCAGCTTGAGTCAAAGGAGGGCTGTGCTTGTGATTGCAAGATGATTGTTATAAGCTCTTCGACACAGATATCTTTGTACCAGTATTCCCACCAAAAGTCCTCTTATTCACTTTTATTATAACAGCTTAGACTCATTTCTACCCTGGAAATGTCACACTTGGCCAGGATACTGGAACGCTCTAACTGGTATGTCCTCTGCTTTTGGAATTTGGAATGGAGTCAAATGGATAACTAACATAATTTGGGGGCTACTGGATATCAAGAAGTAGAGGAGTGCTTACTGGGAATGCAACCTAGGCTATCTGTCACACATCCATCCCTTTACTCTTATCTTTTAATTATTCTATTGCTATTTTATTTTATTTGACTGGAAGATAAAACTTAACTGAAGCCATCATCGTTAAGGCTTAAATATGTAACTCACTCCTTCTTCCTTATAGGAAACCAAACAGTTATGAAATGCTGGTTGTTGATCAAATGCTTGATATTTCAATGAAAACTCTTAAGGTTAAATTAAAACTCACAGTTTATATTTGAGACTAAATTATTCCTATTCTATCTTCCCCACTCTAAATCTTTGGGAAGACATATTTGGGTATGCCTGAGACAGAATGAGAGAAATAGGACCAGGTCCGTAGAGAGCATCCAACTCAGTTCACCTGTCTCAGTAGAGGGATGAGGAGAGACAGCCTACCTTAGGTGGCAGCAGGAAGTATAAGAGGAGTCAGAAAGAAAGAGAAAGCACTCTGAAGGAGTGCTGATTTACAGCATGGTGACCTGTCCATTTATGCTGATCAAGAACCAACAAAAAAGATGGTCCCTTCTCTCTTGTGGAAAACGTCAAAAAGGAATGAGGAGAGAAGCAAAATCTCTCCCCTCATTACTTCCCTGCATGAGGAGAAAGGGCAGAAAATTCCTGTGCTTAAAACTTCTGTGAGGAAAGAGACAATATTTCTACACTGTAATTATATCCACACTTCTTTAAGTAACAAATCTCATGTTAGGTAGGAGACCACAATTATGTAAGTATGTATGTATGTGTATATATCTATATATACCTCTCTATATATAGTTGGCCCTCAATATCTGTAGGTTATGCATCTGTGGATATGGAGAGCCAACTGCACTCTGCCACTTTATATTAGGGACTTGAGCATCTGTGGATTTTGGTACCCAAGGGGGTCCTGAAACCAATCCCCCATGGATACAAAGGGATGACTGTACATATTTCTCTTTTATCTACCGTAAATGGTGCATGTCTGTATTTACTTTGAACTTATATTCATTCAACGACTGACTTAGAACATGGGAAGTGGGAGAGAGAAAGAAAAGATCAATGATTGAGCTGGCTGAAATGGGACCTCTGCCGGAGTTAGAGTAGGAAGAAGCGAAATAGGCAGAAAAAAATTTGTCGACCAGTTTATTTACTGTATTGATTATGTGATGATGAACACCGTGTACATTTTCATTACGGACAGTTATTCCTAAGGCTTGGGAGTTTATCGATCTATTTGAGAGTGAAAACTTTAACAGACTTTAAATTACTAAGTTACTTTGTCTTTTTTTTTTTTTTTTTTGGTCTTTCTCAGAAGTAATTCATCAATAAGGCCCATTTATATGTACAATAGGATTATGGTGCTTGGTAAAGAAATAAACAGAGAATAAAACCTTGGCCTAAGCCTTGAAAATGCAACACATCTCCTTTTCACTCCTTCTGTCATTATTTAGTATTGGTTGATTGACTGACTGATTAAAAGGCATCAAACATCATCAGAGGCAAGGAATCTAGTCTCTCAGGCCAGTAAGTAGTCATTGTATAAGTAAGTACTGATCCCTGGAGATTTTATAAAAGCAGGTTTTTTTTCACTCTCTCCCCTAATGAAATTTCCTGATCTTGTTATATACTACATTATTTCATCTTAAAAATCTCCAGTGGAAATGAGGACTCTCTGTCATAAGTCACTGGATGCGCAGGACAACAGGGCACACAGGACTACTACACAGTGGCCTTCCTAGGTTTTGTCACTTGCCTAGATTAATGTTAGAGCCAAAATATTAAAAGAAAAGACTCATAGGACAGTTGGTTCTTTAAATGTAGATGTTTGGTTCTTTATGTAGAAAGGCTGGTCAAGCATGGAGGGCTAGGCAAATAGGCGGTTTGAACTGCAGTATGTCAAGATTAAAAGGGAACAGAAGGTCTTTGGCAGGTGTCAAATAATTATAGTCAAGACCATTTCCCACACAGCATTGATAGACCTTTGTTTTGCCCCTTCACCTCTCCATATTGCTTTCTGGATTCCAAGTGAAACTCCTCTGACTAAGGACAATATTTTTCTTCCTCTCACTATTTAGTTAGGAATTACTTCACTGGCTTGTCCAATCTGTCTCTAACTTTGTTTTTAGAGGTCACCCTTGCCAGATCTGTCATGGAAGCTTGAGGCTTTATAGATGATTTTTTTCCTCAAGAAATTGACTAGTACACATGACTGGACTTAGTTTTCAAGTATTTCAATGTAAAGTCTACCACATTTAAAGCTAGCTGATATCAAAACAATTTAAGGAGAAAATCACAATTTACTTTTTAGGGAAAGGAATATCAGCAATCACTGTGTTAATCTTTTCTTCTATAAGTGAAAAGACAAATGTTATTTTGGTATTTGACTTCTAACAAGATTCCACATCCTGTCACCTCAGTTAAACAAATTAAAAGACCCCCTTCCTAAGTTTTCTATTAATTTATTTTGTTTCACAGATAGCTATGTTAGTCAATTACTCTATTGTAATGATTCTAATTACCATGTGTATTCTGAGAATAGAACTCTTATTACTTGATCATCACAGTAAATTTAGATACTTTTCTATTAAGAAGAGTGTCAATTCAGATGCATGCAGTTACGTTTGGAGTGTTATTAAATATTGATGGTCATATAGCAGTCTAATTTTAAAATAGAATGGGAAATTAACTCAGCCATAAAAGTTAATATCTGCTATCTTCCCTCTGATCACTACTCAAGTTCATTAATGGATGATGGCATTGAATAGATATATGGCTACATAACAGCAATGTGTTCTTTTATCTCCAGTTGGCTGTGTTAGAATGGGTATATTAAACCAAAGTATCTTCACATTTTGGGTTCATTTGTAAAATTTGTTATCTAACTAATTAGGCAGTTTAGAAGCCCATTACATTGATGCTCCCAATGAATCATATCTCTTAGCACTCATGACCTATTTATCTCCTCCCCTTGAAGCCAGGCTGGGCCTGTAACTTGTTTGAACTCTTAGAATGTGGGGAAAGCAACTGTCCAGGTTCTGCCTAAGACAAAAGAAGGCCTGGGAGCATCCATTTTTGCACTTGGATACCCTATGGAGATACAATGTGAAGAGAGGCTCCATGAGGAAGGGCGGTTCTGAGGCTACAATGAAGAGAGAAAGAAGCTCAGCCATCTAAGAGACCCAGTAGAGCTCAGCCCCTAATAGACCTATCAGCTGAATGCAACCTCATGAAAATCCACTGGCAAGGAGATCTGAAGAAATAAAGTAAAAATAAAATGGCAGTCATTTGAGAGTCATAGTTTTTTTTTGGGGGGGGTTATTATTTAGTAATAAATAATTAGAACATGTAGAAATGGCAAAAACTAAATATCTCCCCACTCCCTACCCCTACCCCTATCCTCATCCATGTGGTATACAGTATATGGATTTAGACCTTTGAGGTTTGATGCAGGCAACTGGAGTCTGGTGTTCATCCACTTCGAGGATAAAATAATGAGATATATTAATTGGACAAAACAGGATCAGGAGTCTCACTGAATAAATTAGGGATATTACGTATGGAATGTGTTTCTCAAATAAGATCCCCTCTAACAGTCCCCCTCCACATTTCATGACGTAGTTACTATGTTGGCTTGAGAAAGTAAGAAATTATGGGCAGACAGGATGTTATAAATTTTTAGTTCTTAAAATCCTTGTGAGAGTCAGTTTCTTTCTCTCTCTCTCTCTCTCTTCCCCTCTTCACCCCCCACCTGGCCCCTCATTTCTTTCTCTCTCTCTCTCAGTTAATCTTGAATGGGATATTCCTTATAATTTCCTAAAATTCTGCCTGCCAGTTGTCTTAGTTTTAATTACTTCACTACAGGTCCATACAGAGACACTAATTGTGTGTGTGTGTGTAAAACTGGACACAATGATTTGCATATGCCAAAATGGCTTTACAATATGCTCTTTGGCTGTGTACTGAATACAACATGTTGGATGTATTTTTGTCTAAAAAAACTCAGTCTAATTTCACTATTTTGATAAAAATGAGTGGGTTTTGCTGAGAATATTGAGGGCTCTCACTAGATTAACTTTTTAAAACACTTGTACATATATCAAAAACACTGGTTCTTATTATATTGACTGTAAAGCTAACTTTTTATGACTAATGAATATGATTAATGTGATGCATATGACGAAAGCTCACTATATTAAATATCACACAGGAAATACTTAAGTATCAAATTAGAAATAAAATATAACTGTGTTTTAAAAATTTTAGTATATATGAAAATCACCTGTTTAGTATATGAAAATAATTCTTGAAAATGCATAGCACTAGGTCATACCTCTAATTTCTAATGAATAACATATACCATCATAGAATTTCATTGAAACAATGTTCAAAGCTACTTAGTAAGTGAATTAGTAAGAATAATTAAAATATGATATGAATAAATTATATTTTCTTTTTGCTTAGAATTCTTGTAGTACTAGCTCAGTAAGAAGTCTGGTTTCTATAATATGTTGTTAGACCTCTACTCATGGGTGTATCTGCAACCTCTACATTTTTGGCTTCAGTGTTCTGTTTTCACTGCATCCTGAAAGTTGACTTGAGTTGATTATCATTTCAATTGCTGTTTTCCTGGTTTAATATGAATAATTGTTATATTTACATAATACATTTTCCTTGTTGTGGTTTTTGGCTTATTCCTACTGCGTGTAAAGATGCATATTTTCAGCAACAGAGTTTTTAAACTATACATTTTACTAACTAGATTTTTATCATACTATCAATATTAAAGTTGGTATAAATAAAAATATTTTTTAAATTCTTGAACAGTGAAACATCACTAGTGATATAATATCTATGAATCTGTAGTGTCTCTAGAAGTTGTAATGTAATATCAAAGGAACAGTATTCAAATTATTTGGGTATTTTTTTAATTTATGGGGGTGTCATTTAGTAATATAAGATCATGTGTTAAGTTTATATCTCTTATTAAATATTTATTAAATAATTCATTTACATTGGTACAAAAATGTTATATTTTTATTTATACTGTTATGAAATTATTTTATCATGGGATATGGAGGATGTTTAAAGACACAATGTCCTGAAAGGAAATAGCACTTTCAGTTTAGGCAGTTGTAGTAGAGTTCACTAAAGGCCTATTTAGGAAAACCACAGGATATAGTACTGGCGTAGTACTAGCAACAGTGGAAGCACTTACAATGACTTGGAACATGGGCTAATATGGTTATCAGAATCCAGAGAGGACAACTGTACGGAAATGACTTCCTTCCAGGAGCAGAGGCTTGATAGAGGGATAGAAAATCAGTAGGGAGAAAGCTGGGAGAATAAATACTTTAACCTCATTCTGACTGGTATCCATCTCCTAAAAGTGCTTCTTGTTATGCTAACCCAGGCCTGAAGGCAAGGGGGCCCACTATGTAATCCATAATGGTCATCTTTCCAGGGTACAGAGGATTATGAAGAAGGGTAGAGAGTGAATCTGGAAAAACAAGTGAAATTATCCAGAACAAATGGATAACTTAAAAATTTTTGGAGAACCACTGTCTTAATAAATTGGATATTTATATAGTAATTAAAATCACGCCATCAGTGTATTCATAGACTGTATTGGATGTGCATTGCAGGGTTAATTTCATTGTAAAATTTAAATACTCATCTCTCTAAAAGCTGGGTATTGGTCCCACAGCATCTTGGGATGCTAATTAAAGAACTCTACTAAAGTCT
This sequence comes from Globicephala melas, assembly GCF_963455315.2. NCBI lineage: Eukaryota > Metazoa > Chordata > Mammalia > Artiodactyla > Delphinidae > Globicephala > Globicephala melas. Next base: position 42,534,218 of record NC_083329.1, on the reverse strand, counting down.
TATCAGTATTTTAAAGAACTCTACTAAAGTCTTATCAGTATTTTAAAGAACTTTCTCTCATTTTTCAAGGTCACTTAACATTGATTTTATATCCTGAAAAAATTAACAATTCTATATACTTCAGATTTAAATGGGAAGTTACCAGGGGATATCATTATTACATTTTTTGAATCACTGATGAAAGAATGACATTTTAAAAATCACATCTGTGTAAACTTTCAGTAGGTATTCATCCATGATATTAGTGAAGCATGGATGTAATATAACTGAAAAATCACAAAGTAATGAGTGTGTTTGCATACTCTACTCATGTATTTTACAAGAACAAAAAGGAAAATGGTAAAATTTCCTAGTTATGATAGTTTATAGGTTACATTTTGTGATATTTATTTGATCAATGTAAATGGTTCTAATCATAGTGAAGCTGGACTTGGTATGCAATAACTAATTTGATAAATAGTTTTAGAAGAGGAAGGTAATGGAAAAAAAGAAACTTCAAATTTTGGGTAGGTGGATTGAAAAATGTGTACAATTATTGGGAGTCTCAGTGTTAGCCAGTGGAGACAGATAAAATTATCTTAGATCACAAATGGTTTATAGATCATCATATAGTCAAGTTAATACTGGGCTAGGAATCAAAAAAGAAACACAAAATTGATTTCTCCGTATAGCCAAGTGATCTGGTTAGATAATACAGACATGTTGTCCTTTATTTTTCTCTCCATAAATTGATGGATTTTGTGATCATGTGCCTTCCGTTTTAAATTATTTCACTTAAAAGTTAAAAATATTAACATTATTATGCCAAATTAACTTCAAGTTTCTCTTGAAACTTGGAAAGTTATAAACTAAACACACACATTTTTAAAAAAATTCCCAAATAGTTTGAGTCCTCCTCGATTATGGAAGAAGTCATAAATTTAAACAGATTTTAACTAATCTTGAGTCTAGCTTACTGGACTGGGGAGCTATACCTTCTTTCCTTTCAGTCCTGTTTTTCATTCCTTGGATTCTTCATAGTCTGTCTCTTTACTTTTTTTTTTTTTAAAGAATATTACCTATTTATTATTTCTTCCAACTCAACATGGCGATTGTATATTTTCTCCTTATAACCCATGGTTCTCTCTGACCAGAAACATCAGCATCACCTGGGAACTTGTTAGAAATGCAAATTCTCAACCCAGAACAATTGAATCAGAAAACCTGGAAGCAGGGCTCATATTGGTTTTTACTTTCCTGGCAATGACCTTTTCCCTCTTGTCCACTTAACAATTTCTGACCTATTTTTTAATGATTTGGTTCAGATACTATCCATTTATAACATAACTGTAGTTTCTGCCTCTGGAGGAAAGGTTTCTCGTAGTGATCTTTTTATCCCCAGTGTCAAGCACCGTTCCCCAAGCACAGAATAATTAATTAGTAATCAACAGGGCTGGGACTTCACTGGTGGTGCAGTGGTTAAGAATCTGCTTGCCAATGCAGGGGACACGGGTTCGATTCCTGGTCTGGGAAGATCCCACATGCCGCGGAGCAACTAAGCCTGTGGGCCAAAACTACTGAGCCCGCGTGCTGTGACTACTGAAGCCCATGTGCCTAGATCCCATGCTCCACAAGAGAAGCCACCACAATGAGAAGCCCACATATCACAACGAAGAGTAGCCCCCGCTCGCAGCAACTAGAGAAAGCCCACGCACAGCAACGAAGACCCAACACAGCCAAAAACATAAATAAATAAAACAATCAATAGGGCTAACTTTATTACCCCTTTGAATTACCTGAAAAGATACGACAGTATGAAAGAATGTAATACATTTGGGTAACTGCATAAAGAGTATAATGTTTTACGCCCCAAGAACTCATGGTCATCTGGTAAGGTAAACAGGAGGTAGACCACAAAAAGTTGATAAGACATGTTAAAGAGTTTGGACTTAGCCTGAAAGCTCTATGTAAAATTTTAGGCAGGGCAGAATGTCAAATAGTTAATGTTATGGAAGGACCACATCACAGTGGTACTGCGGTTGGTAATAACTAGCTTCACTTCGTATATGTAAATGCAGGGAAAAGGAATATCTGAGACAAAGAGCTGTTTAGATTCTTCCATCTTCCTCTCAATCCATGGGGAAGGGTGCTAAGCAGTGGGGGCTATCCTATGGTTTATGTTTTAATACTTAAATTTAGGAGAGGGAACTTTACCAAATAAAGACAAATGGTGAGACAGAAAAATATTTTTGAGAAAATTGAGGGTCAGTCTGAGAAAACCAAGATGAGTTGATAAGTCTAAAGAATTGGAGAAGACAAAAATATCATGACCAACTCCAAAAACAATAGAAAACACAGATCTGGAGTAAGGAAAAATGTTGAACATGAGAGTAGGTTGTGTGCAAATTGAAGAGATTCTATATGAAATTATCTTTATTGTAGTCACCTCAGCCACAACGTATGTCAATGGGCCTGACTGGTTTAATGTACAGAATCAAGGAGGGAAACATTTGAATAGAGGCTCTGAATTAGAAAAAGAAATGAGGCATGAATGGAGAAGAGTAAGTCATACTTCAAAAACTTGACACATTTATGATGAGCTAAACGTGACAGAAACATGTGAAAAATATTCTATGTTTATAAAACTCAGAAAAGAACACAATATACATTCCTTTAAGATTTATCAGAACAGCAGGGCTAAAATAGTAATTCCCTATTTAATTGTCTCTTTTATGAGAGAATCTTAAAATACAAGCAGTTTCTGTAACATCAGTCACATGTTTGATAAAGGATTTAAGTAGGTCTAATGATGAAATGTTGACTCAGTTAAATGTGGCATCCACAAAACTGATACAGAATGATAATTCCAACATATTTATTTTTCATTTACCAGCATAATAAAAACACTGTTTTTGACACTGTATGTATCAGTAATCAGAGCAGTGAGTCATGTGTAATAGCAAAATGATGCTTTGCATTTCATAGTGTCTTTCAAATTAATTTTCCATGGCAGCATCATTAGCTCCAATTTATAGATCAGAGGGTACTGTATACAACTATCAGAGTGAACAGACAGATTTTGAGTGAGCCTGAATAGTGACTGCTTCAGTGTTTTTGAAGCATAAATTCCTTGCAAGTCTATAGCTTGTCCTCAAGCTTGTCTTGGATTCATTTTCTTGTTCCTGGTATGTTTCTCATTATTTACATACTGGAACGGGCCATGAATCTGTTCTGGATCCCTCAGCATCTGCATTGGAGTGACTCATAAACAGAGAGTTTTCTTCCCTCTATACTTTTACTGATTAGTATGAACACCTGATATTGTTCACGTTACTTTGTAATCACCTTTAATTCTTTCTGGTCTTAGCAGTTGGATATAAATCTTAAAAAATGAAAGTTAATGATGATTATTATTAGTTCGTAATGGTCTTGAAGTTCATAGTTCATAATGGTCTTGACGTCTTAAAAATGATTGCCCTATTTGGACATTACAGTACTCCTATCATGTAAGTAAGATTTGGGGTGAATGTAAGGAAACTTAATCTCAAAAAGTTTGAGTAACTTGTCTAAGATCAAACTGTAAGTGGCAGAGCTAAGACTGAACCAAAGTCTGTCAAATGCTAAAAATTCCTTTCCCACTATATCAAAGAATTGACTACACAGTATAATGATTCACTTTAAGTGGCTGAGAAACACTACCCTGCTCAATGTTATGGTTCAGAGAAACTAGAGATGGTTTCTCAGTGCAGGGTCTTAGAACCAGGGAGATGAGTACTAATTCAGCACCTTAATTTCCTCAGTATGTATATCACACTTCTTTTATTTTCCTTATGATCTTTCTACTGATGGGAAATCAAAACAACTTTAGTGACACTAGACAATGAAGACTGAACTTTTAGTGACACTGGACAATGAAGACTGAATTTTCATTTTTTCCATCAGATGTTTCAGCATTTGTTCTACCATATAAACTTGAAAAGAAAGGTATAATAAACAACTTATCTGGATTTTCCTCAATGGAATATGATAGTGTCCTAAGTGATTTATATTTATTCCCCTCAATAAATGGAAGCAGTTTTTGAAAAATATCACATATTCTTTTTAATCTCTAGCTGGAATCTGTAAGGTTTTTCTTTTCCAGTTTGAAGTGAAGAGATAGAAATTTGAGACAGAAAATATTGAATCATTATACTTACTAGTGGTTCATTACACACACACACACACACACACATTTGGTGTTTTGTCCAACTGAGAATTAAATATCTTAAATTTTATCAGTCTACCAGCATCTGCTACATATACAATATTTCATTATATCAAACAACTTATGAGAATGCAGTTTCCCTTATCTCTAATATTCTAGTCTTTTTGATCCACTGACCAACCATCCAAGCTATTCTCCATTCCCATGAGTCAAACTATATTCCTACCTTGGGCTCTTCTTCTTTCCACACAAAGTGGATGGATGAAATAGTAACCACTGGGAGGACTTTTTTTCCTACCTGCTAGTTTCAGGACCGCTCCTGATTTTGGCTTTAGTACAGTAATCATCCTTTATTGGTGTGCATCCCATACTAAGAAACGCTTCTATTAAGCAAGCTTTGCCTTTTCCCTCCTTCATTAGTTAGTCATAAGGTAACCCAGTGTGGACACAGGTTTGAGCTGAGGAAGAAGTCACAGTGTGACCGTAATGGATGACAGGGAGGTTACCTACTCATGTATTTGTGTTCTTTGGTTCTGCTTGTGATTGATCTTGAATGTACCTCTTCCACCTAATGATGGACTTATGCTGGGCCACCTATGCTTTTGACTTGTTGGTTCTGACAGAAACTGAATTATGAAGGAGAAGCTCTGATCACATGGTTACTTGATGTGTCAAGTGACCCATCTTGATAACAGATTCTCTGTCTCTACAATGCCCATAGCACATCAGAACTATTTTTGTATACTGTACAATTATATGTTGCAGATGTCAAAAACTGGGCCCATTAGCTTAGAGTTCTAAGTTGTGATTTTCATATTGAGGTTGCCATGAGCTCCAAATAGGGTATTTTCCAACAGCATATAGACCTCTAATGTCTGTTGACTTGTATTGTTCAAATGACAGGACTGCTTGAATTGCCACCTGGACCTCAGAGTCCTTTCATATACTGAATTCTGCTCAAATCTGATAGTCTTTTATGTCTGTCTCAGTCTACTTAGGCTGCTATAACAAAATTCCATAGACTGGTAGCTATTTATTTCTCACAATTCTGGAAGCTGGGAAATCCAAGATCAAGGTGCTGGCCAATTCAGTTCCTCGTGAGGGCACACTTCCTGGCTTGCAGATGTCCACCATCTCTCTGTGAGCTCACATGACCTCTTCTTTGTGACCATGAAGATAGAAAGAGAGCTCTGATGTCTCTCCCTTTTCTTATAAGGGAGCTAGTCCCATCACGAGGGCCCCAGTCTCATGATCTCATCTAAACCTAATTATCTCTCAAAGGTCCCATCTCCAAATGCCATCACTTTGAGGGTTAGGGACTTTAACATATTAATTTGGGAGGGAGGGGAGACACAATTCAGTCCATAGTAATGTCACTTGGTAAAAGTGGCACAACGTTATTTACAAGTTTAGAATATGCTGCTGCCTCCAGAACCAGCAAAAAACTATCAGGTATTGTGCTTCTTTCTTAGCAGTATGACATATAAGATGCAATGATTCATCCTTTATTTTTTTTATTTTATTGGAGTAAAATTGCTTTACAATGTTGTGTTAGTTTCTGCTGTACAATGAAATGAATCAGCTATTTGTATACCTCTATCTTCTCCCTCTTGGACCTCCCTCCCACCCACCCCCAACCCCATCCCATCCATCTAGGTCATCATAGAGCATCGAGCTGAGCTCCCTGTGCTATACAGCAGGTTCCCACTAGCTATCTATTCTATACATGGTAGTGTATTTATGTCAAACCTAATCTCCCAATTCGCCCCACCCTCCCCTTCCCCACCATGTCCACATGTCCATTTTCTACATCTACGTCTCTATTCCTGCCCTACAAATAGGTTCATCTGTACCATTTTTCTAGATTCCATATATATGCATTAATATACAATATTTGTTTTTCTCTTTCTGGCTTGCTTCACTCTGTATGACAGACTCTAGGTCCATCCACACCCTTTACTTTAGAAAGTGTCCCAGCATCCCTCAGACAGCTGGATCCCTAAAAAATTCACTGATATGGTAAGGCTTTGAATTTTTTTAAATCTCCATGTTCTAGAATACATATGTCTTGTCAAGACTTCCAATGTACTTGTTCATTCTTAGTTATCTACTTCAATTAACAAGATATCATTGACAGAATGACTAATGTGATGTTCGGAGGATCGTATAGATTTTCCAGGTCCATTCAGACTATAGTATGACAGAAGGCAAGAGAGTTACTCAGCTCTGGATCAATAATATACATATGCATTGTTTTCTGTCCCATGAGATTGTGAAATGCATCTGGTCCTCCTTCATAAGAATGGAAAGTAGCACATTTGTCAGATTCAATGGTAAATTACTTTATAACTGAAGGCATGATTTAATCCCATCTTTCATGTTACATTCCCTTTGGTTCAGCACTCTCAGTACCTATTTCCATACATATTTATCATTGCTTTTATTATATTAGCCACACTTTGTAACTCTTTCGTAATATAGTCCCTGTGGCTTTCACACTTCACCTTAAATTTGTGATTATCTTCAACTTTTCACTGATATCAATTACCCCAACAATATCATTCAATTCCTTAGTCATTATTATTTATATTTTTCAATTAGAGCATTACAACTACCAATACATTTCCTGCCTCAACTATCTTACCTTAGTTTAACATAAATAAGTTCTAATAACTGTGCAGCCACAACATTATAAGGGCTATCATTGTTCCACTTACAAGCAGTAATGATGTTCTCATTATCAGCCTGCTGGTGGGTGATCCATGTCCAGTGTCTTATTTTAGAGCCTGCTTCCTTAGAGCATGCCTAATATCAATAGTCTTATTTGAATTCCCTTGGAAACAGACTCTAAGATGGAGATCTTTGTGTTGCATCAACACCTGTAGTAAGGAAGTATAATTGTGTACAGTGAGATGTTGAACTGGGATGCAGTATGACAAAAGGGCTTAATCAATCCTACAGAGAGCCCTGGACTTGGAATGGCCCTTCATAATCATCCTGTCCTGAGAATAAGCCAGTCCTTTATATGGCTTCATGGACCAATAATTGGATGTGAAATAGGAAAGGAGTGACTTAGGGTAAGTGGCTTTTCCTGGTTAATGACAGTTCCTGAAGAGGAACTCAGCTTATCATTGTTATTTCCCAGTATACTCTGAAGCTGGGGGAGTATGTATCTAAAATATTAGTTTGGGACGGCATTCCACAGGTTCCAGTTCAACGGCTTTAAAGAATTCCATGAGAATGAGAAAATACTAAATCCTCACTATTTATACCAAAATTTTATCCATCAAACATGTATATAAATCAGAGACAGAAGTAACCTAATCACCAGAAGAATGGTGGGTCACAAGATAAGTGAGCAATGGATATTTCCTGCTGAAGGGAATACTGCTAAAACTGTTGAATAATCAGAGCTACTGGCAGATTAGAGACCTTTAAGTATTGTTGTATCCTAAATAACATTTCTATTATTCTACAAACCTAACTGTATAGTTGCTGGGATAGTTTCCTAACCACTCATGTCTCAAAGGATCCTCATCACACGTCCCATGTATAAAAGTATTTGTATGAACATTCTTTCTTTGCAACTAAGGTAACTTAGTTTTTACAAAACAAATACTATTTAGGAAAAATAAGAAAACTTGACCAAAAATCATTTCAGGATTATTTATTATTCTTGAATTTTTCTCCTTATTTGTATTGTCAGTTGCTTGCAAATGTTTTTACTATCAGGGTCAAATTAACATAATAAATGTATGATTCATGAAACTGATCTTAATCCTTGTTTTGAGGCTCACTGTCTGTGATTTAATTTCCATGACAAATTAAATAAATGTTATCATTTGTAATTCATATAATTTGTTGTAAGGAAGTAGAATTAGGTCAATTAAATTTACATCAGGGCAATATGTTGTTTTAAATTGTTATTTAAACACAAAGCCAAAGTTGATATAAGGAATTTGCATTATTAAGAGCACAAGATTTATTGTTCTCTATAAAATCCATATTCATCATTCTTTGGACAGCTAAGAAATATAGTCTATTCTAGAAGACTATATTCTTTTCATTTTTTCCCCCAGATTTTTGGCACTGAGACAGTTTAGAACACTAACTGGGCTTACTTTGGTAAATCATATATTAAAAGTAATCTCTCTCTAATGAGTACATGGAGAGTATTATACTGAATTATATTTCATTTCATTTAAACCCTTCAATTTATGTAGTTGACATAATCCTGTAGCTCCACATTTACACCTAGAATAAAACCACTCTTTATTTAAGTCTTTTTATTTTTTTTTCAGCAGAATGGATTGCATTTAAATGGAAATTCAGTTTTATGAAGCTTAGGAAATATGTTTTTTTGACATATAGAAATTTGAAAAAGATAATGAAATGATGCAACACAGAACAAGAAGAAACCTTCAGATCTTAATCAGTTAAAGAAGGGATATAGTTTCATAAAGGAGCACAGTTATAATAAAATCAGAAATAATTTAAATGTGATAAAGAAAAATAAAGAAGAAAAATTATGCCAGCATTATATTTACATGAAAGAAAGGAATTAGCTGGCTCTAAATAACTATGGTAAAACAGCTGCTAGAATTTTATGAAGCTCTTTTTAGCAATATTAACCTTTTTTGCACATACTTTTTTGTGGTCTGGTATTCCTATAAGCACAAACTTTTTAGTCTTTTTACTATTAAAAATGATATTGTATTGTTACTAGAAACTGGGTATATCATATACAATTTTCTAGGGGACAGGTGCTAGCCTGGTATATGTACTTAGATGAGAAACATTAGAAATAATGCTTAGCAATATTTGGAGATAGCAAAGTAAAAAAATTAGAAAGAAAATGCATAAAAGTTTACATCTTGACTAAGGATAAGTTCAGTAGAGCTGATATTCTAAAATTTTGAAAAGCCTGCTCATTTTTGCAGGCTTTTAATACACAGTATTAAATTTTTATAGTACTGCTCACGTCACTAGAAAAGAGGCTTAGAAAAATGCCTCCTTGTTTTCCATGAGCTTAGTGATGAACTTTGACAGGTCACAAAAGAAATGGGATGTAAAGCCGTCTGTGGGGTGCTAGGAGTTTGTACAAAGCCAGATTATTTTTTCACCCTATTTTATTTCCCACACCCTCATAAACAAGTAATGCCACAACTTCAGCTTGCACCCCACTCCTAACCCACAATGTAACTCATTATTTGTTGAGGAAATATATTAATAGTAAACATTTAAATATGGAATTAAATATGACAGTAACATTTATTCTTATTTGCTTGGCACAAGTGGCTACTTGATTAATGTAGGCTAGTTACTATATTTAAAATGAATTTGATGAGATGTTTCAGAAAATATTGTTGGATGGACCCGTTGTTTTTATTATAAATATATGGGCAGAGAGATATACACACATATATACAGAATATAATTTTTATCACAGTAACCACGACAACTTTACTAAGACACACAATTTTTACATGGTCGGCACATTTGAAAAAAGGAATGCAATCACAGTATAAAATAGGGAACAGTGGACCTGTTATATATATGGTTTGGATATTATTTAAATATTGGCAAATCAGTAAGACTTCCCTAAATATGCTCTTTCTTATATTCATGGCTAATAGGTCTGAAAATTATTCAGGTGAACTGCCCTTATTTTCAGTTAATCACAGTGCCAAAGTCCATAGATACCCTAGAGACACTTAGAATACAATTGGACTGGCAAACATTTTTTGCTGTATTTATTTATGTTTCTTGTGACAGAACTAATATATTGTGAAGTTTGTCCTTAATATGATATATAGACAGATGCTAAAAGAAGTTTGAGAAAAATACAAAGAGTTTCCTATTCACTTACATCAAGCTATCACCCAGAACACAGCTGGAAAATATTGAGTAGGCAAAATTCTTTACTCATGTTAGAAGAGATACCTGTACAATTTACAGTTCTTAAATATAAAAATAGATGTTCAGAAAAAAGATAATAAATTATAGCAAAAGCAAATTAATAAGGCATAAGTATGTTTGTGTCACTCAAATATTTTTAATAAATTTCATAGAATTTTATAAACAGGTTATAAAACAGGTTATACTATAAGAAGATTACCCAGTGGTCTTGTACTGTAATTCTATCAAAAAAGGTGGAAAACTTATGAAATTATAATTGAAACTCTACCCATTTTAAGAAAACTTTACTATGTGATTCATGTTAGGAATGAGCCTTTCTATGAAGTAATTACATCACTACTCTTGCAAAAGCAAATGCAACCCAAATATTCTATACCTCATAATAATTAACTTGTATCTACTGAAAATGGTCAATGGTGTGGCATCAACAAAGTGCAAATATTTGCTGAAATACAATTATAATACCAAAGAGAATCGTTTGGTATAATTCTACCCTTAGGTCTCTAGTGGAAATGGTTTCATCTTTAGGTCAACACTTGTTGCATTTCCTGCTATTCTACTGGCAAAATCTTCATGCACTTATTATAAGGCTATGACATCAGGTAAAATTCACCAGAGAAAGCAGTCATTGTTTTCTCAGTAAATTTGATAATATTGACATATAACTCATTAAATTCTAGTCACTAAGCTGGCTTATATAGTTTTAAAAAGATATGAATTCTGCCCTGAAAAAGCTAAAATAAATTTAAAACTAATGAGGGGAAATGCTTATATAATGATACTTCCTTATCATGCTACAATGAAGGAATAAACATATTTGGAAGAGTGAAAAAACAACAAAAGACAAGACACTTGAGATGGGTGGGGAGGGTCACATGATGGGTAGCAGAATAGGAAATAGGCACACTTTATGCATAATCTGGAGTTGGAAAGCGTATTTTACCTACTTCACAGTTTAGTTTGCTTTTCCCATGGATGATGGTAATAGATGGAAAGGAATTTCCTTTTTTCCAATGTAAACACCAATGGTTTCCAAATCGTTATTAATGGAGTTGTATTAATGACTACAAATATTTTTTTTCAGGATATTTTCCCTCAATGCAAGAGCATATTGTGCTGCCTTACTCACTAACACTGCACACTTGCCCTGTAGGCTCCACTAGCAATATTAGAAACATCTTAGAAGTAAAACAAATTGGGGCTTCCCTGGTGGCGCAGTGGTTGAGAGTCGGCCTGCCGATGCTAGGAGACACGGGTTCGTGACCCGGTCCGGGAGGATCCCACATGCCGCGGAGCGGCTGGGCCCGTGAGCCATGGCCGTTGAGCCTGCACATCCGGAGCCTGTGCTCCGTAACGGGAGAGGCCACAACAGTGAGAGGCCCGCGTACCGCAAAAAAAAAAAAAAAAAAAAAAAAAGAAGTAGAGCAAATTAATCACTGAAAGACTTCTTTAAGATCACTCAATGAGTGAGGATGCAGGTCCCAGCTGATATTTTAGTTTACTAATTAGTTTCAAGTGTACAAGAACCTTTTGAGATCTGACACTTCATAATTTATGAGAAATTATTTTTTTCCAATGATTATTTACCAAGAAATTTTTCAACACATGGAAACATCAACAGTCCTGTATTGTATGTTTACAAATATTTCCATGGTTGACCTAGTTGGAAAATATTTAGGAAATCTCTTTAATTTCTTTGAAGAACATTGTGGCCTCATACTGACAATTTTAGAGTATATTTCCTATATAATATTAACACTTTTAAAAATTTTAAATCAATTGGTTGTGATTTTAAGGAACAGGTCCTTTATTCTACTGTGTTTTTTAAGACCAAACAGATGTTGTTTTAGGGTACAAATTTGCAACAAGTAGTAAATAAGCCCTAGAGAGCTAATGCACAGTGTACTGAAGATACACAACAATATTGTATTATACTCATCAAACTTACTAAAAGACTAGATCTTAATTTTTCCATCTACTAAAAAGAAATTATAATTATGTGATGTGATAGAAGTGCTAATTATCACTGCAATGGCAGTCATATTACAATATAGAAATGTATACATGTCTACAACATGTTGTAGACATTAAATTACACAAAGTTATATGTCAAATATATTTCAATTAAAAAAAAAGACCAATCAAATGCCTGAGGATTATAACTCTTGGTGAAATGTATAATTTTGATAAATATTAAAATGGAGCATTATAACTTAAGTAGATTCATATAATTTTAGTGCAAAAATTGACTAAATAATTTCTAACCTGAATGTTCATATTATAGATAAGGAAATGGGTTAAAAGTATGGTAGTATATTTTTGCACACTAATTGCCATGTATCTAAGAGAATCTTGCTGCTTCTCTCTCTGGTTCAAATAGGATGAAGAATAAATTTGAAAAAACTACCCACTGAGAAGAAACAGAAATAGAATTCAATCAAATTTGACAAATATTATTGAATGGAATGGAAACTAATAATTCAAAGTAAAAAATATCGCTATAATTTTCCATTTGTGGTGTTAATTTTATCCTAGATAACATAATGAAAACATCTTAGTAACTTGTTTTTATGAAGACTGTTTTCCCCAATCTGACATTGTTAAACAGCTTTAAAAAATAAAAGATAAAATGTACAGTCCTCGTGTATTATAAACAACTCTGATGGCAGGAAAATATCTAATCATGTTTGTTAATTTTTATGTCATATTTCACCTTGAGAGTGGTTTCATACAAAAAGGTAAAGCAGTGTCCACTCACACTGTTGCGTTTCCATGGTAACAAGCTCTGACAATAAAATATTTTATTGTAGTTATGTTGTTTTACTTATTGGCATAAGTCAAGTATGTTTCCAAGTTCCTCACGTCGAAGGAAGGTCCTTTATGCCTGAAAAAGGGATATCTACCATGGATATAGAACAGCCAGTCTACCATTTCTCACGACCTACATTACAGGAGCTGTCCTGACCCAAGCCTATCCGTCAGAAAAAGGGTTCTTTCTAACACTGCGATTGCTCCCATGGTCTGTTCTGGTCTGTTCCTGGTTGAGATGGGTGGAGTGGGGGTTTTCTGAAGAAAGGAGACAGTACTGGGCTGAAACCTCTGATATCTTATTATATTTTTCTTCTCATTTCTTCTGTGAAGTTTGTCCTGGCTCACTTTTCCCACTTTAATGAAGTTAATACTGATTTTTTTTTAACCTGCTAAAATTCTATACCTTCTGGTATCATTATATGCATCTCATTGGATTAAAATTAATTATTGGAATAAGTTTCTCAGGATTTGTTTAGAATTTAATTATACTAATAATTTTCAGTATATTTATTTACCTTATCTAGTATTCCAGAATATAATCTGGAAGGTGATATTTTAAATACCTGATATATGACTACAGGATGTTGAATCTGGCTTTAATTAAGTACAGTTTCTTTAAAAAGTGACAATATTTTGTATTTTTCCAATAAGGGACAATTTAGTTCATTACATATAGTAAGGATAGGCCTGGTAGGATGTAATTAATGTTTGTAATTTCATTTGATTTAGTTTAGAATTTTCTTCTCATTTTTAATTATATTTTACACTAAAATGAAAAAAAAAATTATCTGCCTCATTGACTTTACTAAGTTGATTTTGTAAAAACTACAGATATTGCAATTATTTTTCTCACTTCCACCACGTTCTTTTAAATGAGTTTGATAACCCTTTTCTCCTCTTTGTGCCCTTGTGCCTTTTAATTATGAAAATCAAGGTTTACATCTTTGGTATATTTTAATGGCATGAATAAAACAAGTTTCTTTTTTAAAATAGCTATAATTAATAGTACCTGATTCTTTGAGCTTATAAAACAAAAAAAAGCCAAGAAAATTAATGTAGAAAATGTACATGTAAATTTAATTACATCACAGTCCTACCATAAACATGATCTTGTAAATATTTCTATACCAAATTTTCAAAATTAGAGGGTAAAATGTCAGTAATTTTAATGGTATTTAGAATGGCAAATTTACCCATTAACTCTATCAGAAAAAATACTGTAGGGAGAGTGAGAAATTTATACGGTAAGAAAATAAAAAAAGAGATACAGAAAACTCAGAAAATAAAAAAAATGTTCTTGTCAGGTATTTCTATTTGCTTAAGGCAGGAAACTACATTTCTATCAGTAGAAATCAGCATAAGATGCAATGATAGATGATACGCCATCGCCAACAAGCACTTACAATGAGACTGACTTACAGCGCTCATGACCTATTCCCTTAGTAGAAGAGAAAACCAAATTATCTTTCACAATCCTTTTAGTGACGGCTAGAAAAAGAAAATAGAATACAAGTCATAAGGCAGCATTCTTACCCAACACAAGTTAAATTACACCTTCTCTGAAGTAAGACACTATGACATATATCTTTTATTTTAGTGGAATTCATTCCATGCCTTGCTCTCAGTAAGCACTCAAACAAGTTGATTGCTTAGTGAATACCAAATCAATGAAAAGTTCTGAATAAAAGAGTAATTTTCATAGCCTTATCATTTTAAAGATAATTCACATATATTCTCACATGGAGAGGGAACATGATGTTATAGGCTGAGCTGAAATAATCATTAATAAACCTGTGCTTAAATTCCAATTTTATCAATAATTTGTCCATAGTGAGTTCACTCAAATTTTCTTGGCACAAATGCTTTATGTGGGGTGGAGGGGAAGATGTTGAACTAAATAATTTGCACCCTCTTTCCAGTTTCATAGATCTAACAATATCCTAAGATAATATTTATATTGAAAATTATACTGTCCACTGCAATTAATTTATTGCATACATATATTACATATATGTATCCTACACATAAACTACTGCATAACAAATTACCATAAACTTAGTGCCATAAACCAATGCATATTTATTATCGCACACTTTCCATGGGTCAAGAGTCTGGGCCTGACTTAGTTGGATTCTCTGCTTAGGGTCTCACAAAGCTGAAATCAGGTGTTTGCTGGGCTGTGTTCTTATCTAGACACTCAACTAGGGAAGGGTTCATTTCTAAACTCCCTCAGGTTGCTGGCAAAATGCATTTCCTTGGCTATAAAATTCATGACAGTTTGCTTCTTCAAAGTCAGCAATGGAAAGGGAAAGTTTTCCATTTCTTCAAGTCTCTAGCTTCAGCAAAGGCTAGGCCCTCTTTTATAAGCTCACCAAATTATATCAGGCCCACCCAAGAAATTCTCTCTTTTGACTAACTCAAAGTCAATTAATTAAAAGTCAATCTTAATTACGTGTGCAAAATCCCTTTGCTTTTGCCATATATCAACAAAATCCCAGGGGTGATATACCATCAACCTTGCCATATTTTATTTGTTAGATGCAGATCACAGGTCCTGCCCACACTCTAGGGAAAGAAATTACACACAGACATAAATAGTAGGTGGCAAGAATCATGGGAGTTTCTTTAGGGTATGACCATCACACTAGCTCTATAACAAGCACTGTGCTAAACCCTAGGATTAAAAAAATGTGAGTAAAACAATACACTTTTCCAAGAGTTTATAATATAGCTGGAGACACAGGTAAGCATACACATACGTTCGTAAGGATTACTGGTACCATGATAGAAGGGATATGAATGAGTGGTTCCATTCTAGCTGGAAACAGAAGTGAATAGGGTTCTTAGAAAAGGGAACACCTGTGCTAGATCTTGAAGTCTTGCTCAGACAAGATAGAGAAGTAGATTTAAGGAGTGGATCAAGAAGCTTCAAGATATGTAAGATGGTATATCATTGTGTATCAGAACAAAAAAGAGTTTGATCCTCTTTCACTAGTGTAGTGATTATACTTAAACTTGTAAAATATGTGTACAATGCACAAATCAGGATGTGCAGTGTTTTCTGTACAGTGAATTCTGTGATTCCCAGATCTCTACCTTAGGACCGAGACCTTCCTTACGAAGGCTGCCAGAACTTTTGGCTTCTGATAAATCAAAGCTGAGTCTCTCTATGGAAATTCCTTTTAGCGGAAAGGAGCTGCTTCTATCACGATTATGTCCCATTGCTGGCAGCAGCTCACACCCAATGACTGGAAAATACAGTACAAAGGTCCTCACTTCAATTCAATAGTATCATCTGAAAGAGTAAGTGTGCTATGTTGTTTAAAAGATGGCTACAATTCCTTCCATGCTCCCTCACAATGTGACCTTACTACTACTCTCATCACCAAGAGGTGGCATCTATCTTATGTCCCGTTGAATATGGGATGACTTTGTGGCAGGGTTTGACTAAGAACACGGTGGAATTTTGTCCCAGTTGTCCAAAATCCACACCTCAAGAGGCCTTACAACTTCTGCCTTCACCCTCTTGGAACATCATACCAAGATCACCATGTTATAAAGGAGCCCAGGATGAAAGATCTTGTGGAGAGAGACAAAAAGAGAGAGAGAGAAAGCTGTCTCAACTTTCCCAACCTACCTGTCAGCTGAAAATAGTTGCATGTATGTGCCAAGACAAAAGCAGCAGAGGAAGCACCCAGACTACCCATAGAATCATGAGAAATAATATATCATTTATATTTATGCCACTAAGTTTTGAGGTCATTTGTTAGACAGCAATAGATAATATATATAAATGTGTACTAATAATACTAAAACATAGGTATTGGCTTTGGGACAAGGCAGTGAGTGGAGATCTGAAGAGTGTTAAGAAAAAACTGTTACTGGAGACTAAAAGGGCAATGAGGAAACTGCTATATGAGGCTGGAGAAAGGGTGACCCTTGTTTATGTAGGGCAGAACAAATGGAGAGATAACTGCCTACAAGTAACTTGGTAGTTTGAAGATATGCCTAACAAATTATGGATCTAAGATTTCTATAGAAAACTTTGAAAGTACTAGTTTTTGTTTGTTTTGCTTGAATTTATTCAGTTCCGTATTTCTAATATACAAGAAAAAAAGAAAATGAATCATTTTGTAGAGAAAAATTAGAGAACATATAACTTGACAGACTTGTTGGATTGGAAAATAAAACGGTTTCTCATCTGCTCTTCTTCAGCCACCAAAAGATATTTGAAATTAAATTAAAAGTTGGAAAATCAGGGACAAAGAGGTCTGGGAAGAGGCATGTAGATGTGAGCAAAAACAATGAAAACCATTGTTTTGCATATTAATACTCAAAAGAGAAGATCCATCAAAAAAGAGGCACTAACAATAAGCTGGCATAATGATTCATTCAGATGACAATTGCCAGCACCCAGTCCTGGAACAATGGGCTCTTGAATGGAATAGCTATGGTGGCAAGGATGGAAGCTATGTATAAACCCAACAGCATGAGTTACCACTCACCAAACCTTATACAATTAATACTTCGGCCAGCAGCTGTCAGCTAGACTATGCCTCTGATAAGATATTGTGGGGACCAGCTATCCAATTGATGGAAGACCAGTTATCTAATTTGTGGAAGAGGCAATAAGTACACCTTGACTAGAACTGACATATTCTGAAGAGGGATTTACTTTTCCTGATTGTAGGTCTCTGTAAATACCACTAACTGAGGATCCTCAGAGTATTTGCTCCAATAGCCCTAGATTCTACAAAATATTGTTTCAGACCAAAGTACCCACTTTCCAGCAAAGTATGTAGAAAAGAAGGCACATATTCATAAAATCCACTTGTCTTCTAACATACTGTATGAACCAGAAACAAGTAGCCTGATAGAGTGATGGAACAACTTTTTAAATATCCAGCTGGAGTGTCAGATTGGAGATGATATCCTGGAAGGATTAAGTGTCATTCTCCAGCACATAATATATCCTAGAACAATGGTAATAATACGGTGTTTGTATCTGTATATAGAATATCCAACTGAGTTCAGTAATCCAGTGTAAAAGTAGGATAGAATCACTCTCAGTGATGCACTCAGTACAACTGTATTTCTCTCACTCAAGACTCAATGTCTTGAGGTCCCAGTTCAAGAGATGAAATCATTACACCAGGGGTACAGCAAAGTCCCATTAAACTATAGGCACTGCCACTTAGTCACTCTGTGTTCCTTGTGCCAAGAGAGCAGAACATTAGGAGGAGATAAGGCTGTTGATGGATAGTGGGGACGGGGTATGTACATTTGGCTTTATACAGCAGGGTATCTTTTGGCAATATCGTCACTAACTTTGAAGATATGAAGGTCATGGAGATCAGGGATTCACACCCCTTAGGGATTACAAGGTAAAACACTATGTAAGTGCAAGTACTAGCTGAGGATGAAGGGAACTAGAATGGGTATTAGAGGAGGGAGATGTTGAATATCAGCTGCAGCTTCTGAGACTACTTTGCCCTACTTACCTTCCACTTACAAGTTGTCCCAGGATAAAAACCAATCAGAATTCTAGCAAAACTGTTCCCTTCTGGATGGATTAACTACATAAAGCAAGTCAACCAAAGCTACACAAAGAGTGAACTAAAGTGGATGCTGTACTGTGTCACTCAGATCCTCTTGCAGTGTGGAGGCATTTATTCCCACAGCAGCTGGACGTGGTAGGTGCTGCTGCTCACAGCTTAGTCCCTCTCACAAATTTCCCTGAGACAGGAGCTACCTTGTTCAAGGGTACCCCACCCACAGTAGTTAACATCCAATGATGATTAATGTAGGAGCACAAAGCCCGGGTCCCCTTGCCTCAATCCAGGGCATCTCTGAAGGTCATTTAAACAGTAAGAGCCTCTTTCTTTGCTTAGGAGTGGTAATAGTACAATCTGAAGTACAGAGCTATAAAGAAGTGGACTGGCACATTATCCCCTTTGTGGGTGGAGCTTCATATTTCATGCTTTATTTTATCTTACTAAACTTTATCTTTCAGTGCCCTTGTTCAGTACATCAAGGAGAAAATGTGGCCTGTTATACAGTCCCTTTAATTGTCGAAATGGGATAAGTCACCTTCTTATTGTCACTAATGTAGAGATTCACTGTCAAGGGGTTACTTCTGCACCAAGGTCCTTGGCAAGAGAACACGGTTCGTAATTGCTCTTGGCACAAAGTGAGTAATGTGGATAACTAATGAATCAGGAAGCCCCAGAAAAAATACATGCAACAAGAGGATGGTCTCCAAAATGAGGCAGGGACAATTCTGCGTATTTTGTTGAATGAGCAGATCATACACTATGCTTAAAACAAAATACATATAAGCATATATTTATTTATTTATTTTTGCGGTACGCGGGCCTCTCACTGTTGTGGCCTCTCCCGTTGCGGAGCACAGGCTCCGGACGCGCAGGCTCAGCGGCCATGACTCATGGGCCCAGCTGCTCCACGGCATGTGGGATCTTCCCGGACCGGTGCACGAGCCCGTGTCCCCTGCATCGGCAGGCGGACTCTCAACCACTGCGCCACCAGGGAAGCCCTATATTTGACTTTAATAAGTCTCTGAGTTAAGACTGAGAGTCTGGTTCCTGATTCCAAAAATGTTTACTTTCTAATACCACCACCATCAACAATAATTTTAAATATCAACTTTCTTACTTTAAAGTCCTCACAGAGCCACAGAACTGACAGAATTTAATTTATATTTGATGACTTCATAGACTTGGAGTGAAACTATTTCTCAGCATTTGTTCCTTTTGTGCAAAGCCCTAACTCCATGGCCTCTCCTTAGAGAATGCTTCCTCCATTTTCTTGATCATTTCGGTTTTTCTACTCTGACCACCATATTCCTAGGTTTATGTGAGATCTGGGTTCGGTCCAGTAATGCACAAGCAGAAGGATACAGGTAAAAACTATTTTCAACAATCTGCATTATATATTTAAAAACATGTAGCTTTAAAAGGAAAAAAAATGAGAAGAATCAAACTGAGGGTGGGGGAGCTGAAAAAGCCTACTTGATATTACTTAGATTGTAATATTTGAGAATGTGTCTCTATCTCTTTAAGATATGAATTTTTTGGAAGTTATTTGTTTTTAAATGAATACTATAGTAAATTTGATGAGCCCCTCCTCTACTTTTCCAAGAGACAAGTTCTACTTTGATTTTTTTAAAAATTATTGCATTTCCCTTCCAACTTTAAATGTCAGTTCTTCAAATACTTATTAATTTGTGATCTTTTGATATGCTCACTCAATAAGAGAGGAAAAACATATATTCTTTATCAATGTATATTTTCAATTTTCCCCTTTGAAATGAGGTCAATATGCAGAGGAGAGTCATACATGCACAGGCTCTAAGACTCTGCACTTGACACTTACACAATCAATGTTGAATCAATAAAGCCGGTAGGTAAGAACCACAGAACAAAAGTTCCAAGTACCTGAATTTGGTTTGACGCTTTGACCCAGGATTATAAGATACTACATTTGCACTTGGTTTCGAGTAATTTTCAATATTAATAATAGAGATAACACAACCCAAATAGTCCATCTATATATTAGAAATGATAGCTCCTGATGAATTCAAGTTTTACCATATCAAGAAAATTTCATTCATCAGCAAATTAAAACAGCTGCATTTGAAAAAAAATAAGTTTGGGATCTTTGATTAAACATTTTAATTAGAACTCTAAATTGAGGAGACTGAACTTATATTTTGTAAGGTCAATGGCCATGTAAGTAATACATTTTAAACACTAGATATTATTCCAGTTACTATGGCTATGTAACAAACCAAACTTCCAATGTTAGTAATCTAAAACACCAATAATTTAATTTGCTCACAAATCTCTAATTTGGGAAGTACTTGGCATGGACAGCTTGCCTCTGCTCTGCAGAGTGGCTCAAATGCTGAGGATAAAGTCACCTGAAAGCTTACTCACTGCATGTCTGACAGTTGATGCTGGGATGGCCCAAATAGCTGGAGACTGAAAAAAACTGGGCCTTCTTGGACAACTCCATTTTTATGCGGTCTCCCCATGTGATATCTCCAGCATAGAAGCTTCAGGGAACCAGACTTCTTACATGTTGTCTCAGTAGTGCTTGTTCTGTGAGAGAGAGCCGCATAGAAGCCATGCTGCCTGTTTAGACCCTTGGGAGTCAGGCAGCATTAGGTCTGCTGTACCATATTGGTCAACAAAGCTGCAACGTTTACCCGAAGGGAGAAAACTTAGACCTCTAGCTCTCAATTGAAGAACTTTAATGTCATATTTCAATAAGAATGTTTAACATGGGATGTATACTGCTACAGCAATATTTGGAAAATACAATCTCTCCATAAACGATTAAGCTTACTTTAGAGTTAACCTAGTAATATTACTAGGTTTAATATTATGATGTTCTAAGAGTTCATGGGAATTAAAAAAAAAAGTTACTGATCCCTTAGCAAATATTAGGTGCTGCAATAAATACATTAAGCACAGCATCTCATGCTATCTTCTCAACTTTATGAGACCCTTTCTAAAGTTCTTCTCATTTTGTAGATAAGAAAACAAAGATTAAGTAAGTTAAATAATTTTCCACAGGTATATGGTGGATTTACACTTTGAATTCATATTTGAGTTCTGAGTGATTACTCTTAATAGTTCTGCTACATCATCCTGGTCCCTCATTTTAAGGAAACGTTTAAGAAATAAGTTGATTGACTCATGAGCACACAGCTCCATGTCTATTGACCTGAGACTAGTATATAAGATTCCTGAATCACGGTCCATACCAAACTGTTTCTAATGAGTAAAGCAGATGTAAGAAACACTGACAGTTACTTGCAAGGATTTTTTTAGAAGGTGACATAATATTTAAATGGATCAGAGTAGGGCCAGAGTTTACTCTGGATAATGTGCTGGGCAGGCTGCCAGATCCTCAATGATCAATTCTCTTAATGGAAATGCTTACAGAATTGTTCTTATTACAGACTCATAGAACCCATACCAATTTGCACTAATGCACCCCTGTTACCTCCAGATGGTGACCTCAGCCTTCGAGAAAGTACTCAGCTGAGCCACCACACCCACCAATAAATAAAAATCCAACACGAGGTGAACACAGACACTCTTGGCCACTTTTGACCCTTTTCTGTCTCACTTCAGCTCTTATAATGTGTTTCTGGTCCTCTTCTTCTATGAAAATTGAACTTCAATAAAACAAAAAGAAAATTTGGTAGTTTTTAACTGTATACATGTCCATTATAACACATGAGTTTTGAAACAATCATTTGCAATAAAATAATTAACCCATTAGTGACAGAGAAAAGATTTAAACTTGAGACTTTTGAACTAAAAAATAATTGTTTTCACTCTCCAATTTCACTCCTTTTGTGTAAAATAAATATGTCTTGATTTCCCTAGGATAGTCCTGATTTATACCTGTTGTCCTGTTGTGATTACTGTTAGTGTGTTCTTTGACTATCAAGTGTCTCAGTTTGAATGATAAAGTCATCTTCCTTGAAGCCTATAAACCAAGTGTAAGCCATTAAGTCTCCCCTCCCCATTCTCCACCAGGTATTAATTTGAAATTCTCTGAGTGGAATACTTTCCTTTCCGTAAAGGAAATTGGGACACTGTATCTGTACATACACATGCATATCTTCCTTCTTGTAGGATTTGTGAGTATTGCCATGATCTCAAAACTCAAAAAGCCCCTCCTAGATCCAGTCTAACTCCTAAACCCTCTTTATGCTGTCTTGATCTTAATCTTAAAGCACCTGGTCCATCTGTTTTACATAAATTTTTTGTTGTTGCAAGTCACAAAATCTTGTCTCAACTTCACTTAAACCAAAAAAGTAATTTAACTAATTACATAACTGAGAAGCTCAAAGGAAGTGGTCTGATGGGGCACCTTTAGATCCAGAGCCTCAACAAAGTCATTACCACATATTCTCCCCCTTTCTCTCTCTCCCTCCATTAGTTGCCTGCTCTTTTCTCTGTATGACCTTCATTTTTCTCAAGTAGTCTTGTTTACTGTGTTTCCAAACAAGTCACAAGCAACTCCAGGCTTACATTATATGAATGGACCTCTCTTCACCAACAACAGTACTAGAAAAAAGTAGAGGGCTGATTCTTACTGAGATGATTTGGGTCACATGCTCATTTAGGAACCAGTCACTATGGTCAGGAGTAGAGAAAATTCTAGTTTGCCACGCTCACAATCAAGTGTTCATCCTTGGATTTACAAAGTGATATTATTTCTAAGCCAAAGACATTGATAGAGAGTGGGAGGATGGTGCTTCCCTGAAGGAAATAAGGATGATTAAGGGGAAATGGGTGCTGGAAAATTAAACACCCAGCTGTGCACAATTTTGCTTTTTTGTTTGTTATAAATTATATATGCATTAAGTGGGGGTGGAGCTTATATAATTAGAAAAGTGTTATTTTTCCAAAAATGAAACAAATTAATATCCAGTACAGTTATATTTTAGAAAAAAACCAAAACAGGTATTTCTGTGCTTCTTTAGTGCATGGCTATACCTTTTCTGTCCCACAGGAAAGGTGCTAAATATCTTTGGACATACTTGGTGTTCTTTTCTGGACTAATTCTATCATCATTCTCTGCCTCTAAGCACTGAGGCTGTGGTTAAAAAATAATCCTTTTCTGCTTTGTTTTATGGGATATATCTAGACCAGGTCATATCTGCTTATGTAGGACACCAGTAATGATGGCAAATTCAAGACTGCTTGTTTACTAAAAGCTGGGCCTTTTCTCATCCTTGTCTTGACCTGTACCCTGCTCTACCAGCTTCCTGAACAGTTCATCACCCACTGTAGGCAAACAGTGAATATTACAAGCTTGTTGAATAATACTTATCTATTCTTAGATTTTAGCATGTTCTCTTTATAAAACAAGTGATTGAAAAGAAGATGCATTATCCTAGGAATGGTGTTTCATTTTACAGTAGAAAAAAATCATGGCACAAGGAATTCAGATTTTTTTTTCCAGTTTGACAAATTAATAAAGAACTCAAATCAACTTGATTTATTTGTGATACAATAACTTATTCAGTGCCTCCATTATGCCACACCCATATTCACTATAGTTAACTGCAATGAGTACCTAGTCTTAGAGCATAGTCTGTTTGCTAAGGCACATGGTCAGAGAAAACTAATTTATGCATAGCATATGTTTTTAATCAGAGATGAATATCAGAATTAGGTAACTTTATCAAATGCACATGACTGCATGTGCTCCCCAAGGTTGAGACAGTCTGGAATGAGACTTGAGTAGTACAGACTTCTAAGTTTCTTCTCAAGTGATTTTTGGAAGACATGACTGATTAAGTCTGGATATCATATTCGAAGGTGTTCCAGACAGAATGGGTCCAAGATCCCTTGAACCTTTTCCAATACCACAACTTTGAGTAAGTAGTGAGGTATTCTACTTAAACATGCACTCCTTGAGTAATGTTGCAAACAGAGGTTAAAGATGCATCAGTAAACTTTCCATTCCATTTCATTCCTATTGTTGACAGAGTAGTAGAAGCTGTCAGAGATTCCCCAGGATTTATGGAGTACTGGCTTTGTGGGAATAAAATATACAAAACTGGGCAGATAAATAAGAGTGGTAGTTAATTCTTTTATTTTGTTACATTGAGAGTTAATTTGTGGAGTACATTTTTGTTGCAGTTTTAAAATTTGAATCTAAAATGTTTCTCAAATGCTATTATTTGTATGGCCTACTGGATGTCAGGCAAGAAACTATTGTGAAAAGTCATAAAAATATCACTATTGTCCAGGGAAGTTACAAACATCTGTAACTGGAATTCAGATCTCCTCCTTCTCCTTTTTCTCCTTATTCTCTAAAAGCTGAAGAAACTTGAGACAAAATGGGAATTTATTAATTCATGTAACTCAGAACAACCAGGATTAAGGGAAACAAATAATGTTCTTTGTCTCTGTTTCCATAACTCTATATGTAGGCTCCTTAACTCTATATGAAGTGGGAGGAGGGGATAAAATGGCCACAGTTAACTTCAAGTTTTCATTATTACAGTTTAGCAATCTCAGAGAAGAGAAACTCTTCTTTTCCCAATTTAGGATACATAAACGTGAGAACGGGGATCTGATCAATCTAGTTTGCGTCATAAGCTCAATCCCTGGGAACATTCATGATGGCCAATCCCTATAATACTATGATTAGAAGCTCTACCAGAATGGCACGGTAGATGTAATGAAGAGAAGCAGTTCCTCTAAAGAAATGTGCGTGTGTGTGTCTGTGTGTGTGTGTGTGTTGGGGAACAGTTGATACTGGAGTTGCTCAAACAGAAGAAGGAGAAATAGGTGTTGAGCATAGTAAATCCACAGATGCCTACTGCACATACTTTCAGTACTAATAGTCCAAATAAAGAATGTGTCTTCGCACTAAGCTTAGACACAGAAGTTAGGATTCCTCAGCAAACATTTTGTTCTCTGGGGTGGTGTATTAGAATGCCTACAGAATTCACAGGAAAATATTGGTTTAATATTGTTTTTAAGAAAAGATCTTATGGAAAATAAAATAAAATACAGAAATCTAATATTTCATTTATTTGTGTTAAGAGTATCTCCAAGGGGTTTGTTTTTATTACAGTTTTCCATTTCTCACCAACATAGCCCCAAATGATGTTAATGCTATCATTGCTTGTTTTTGATCTGAAATATATGGTGTAATGTCCTTATCATGCTGCCCAGCTCTGTCACAACAGTCCACTACCTGAATGGAAAACTCCTAGTAATGTGAAGCTTCCTTTTCTCTCTTTTTTTTCCTTCAAGTTTCATTGAGATATAATTGACATACAACACTGTATAAGTTTAAGGTGTACAGTATGATGATTTGACTTACATACATCATGAAAGTTTAGTGAGTATCCATCATCTCATACAGACACAAAATAAAAAAAACTTTTTCTTGTGATGAGAACCCAGGATTTACTCTCTTAACGACTTTCATATATAATATACAGCAGTGTTAATTATATGAATCATGTTGTATTTTATAACCCTAGTACTAATTTATCTTATAACTGGAAGTTTGTACCTTTTGACCACCTTCATCCAATCTCCCCCGACCACTGCCACCACTACCTCCCACCTCTGCTAACCACAAACCCGATCTTTTTTTCTGTGAGTTTCTTTGTTTTTGAGATATAATTTACCTACAGCACTGTGTTAGTTCCTGGTGCACAGTTAGTTCCTGGTGCAATATAGTGATTCAATATCTCCATACGTTATAAAATGATCTCAGTGAAGCTTCCTTCTCTTAATTTTTCTCTTCTTTCTTCTCTTCCTCCTTCATCTTTAAAAATCTGTCCTCTTCAGTACATATAAAGAAATTTAATCCTTCTCAAATAGCAGTGATTTTTGTCACATTTTTCCACTAAGGAACATGACATATAAAAATAATTTGTGAGGACCTTCAAGATGGCGGAAGAATAAGACGCAGAGATCACCTTCCTCCCCACAGATACATCAGAAATACATCTACATGTGGAACAACTCCTACAGAACACCTACTGAATGCTGGCAGAAGACCTCAGATCTCCCAAAAGGCAAGGAACTCCCTACGTACCTGGGTAGGGCAAAAGAAAAAAGAAAAAACAGAGACAAAAGAATAGGGACGGGGACCTGCACCAGTGGGAGGGAGCTTTGAAGGAGGAAAGGTTTCCACACACTAGGAAGCCCCTTTGAGGGCAGAGACTGCGGGTGGTGTGGGGGTGGGGGGGCTTCGGAGCCGCCGAGGAGAGCGCAGCAACAGGGGTGCGGAGGGCAAAGCGGAGAGATTCCTGCACGACGATCGGTACAGACCACCACTTAGCAGCCAGAGAGGCTTGTCTGCTCGCCCACCGGAACCGGTGTGGGCTGGGAGTGAGGCTCAGGCTTCAGAGGCCCGATCCCAGGGAGAGGACTGCGGTTGGCTGCATTAACAAAGCCTGAAGGGGGCTAGTGCACAACAGCTGCCCGGGAGAGAGTCCGGGAAAAAGTCTGGAGCTGCCGAAGAGGCAACAGACTTTTTCTTGCCTCTATGTTTCCTGGTGCACGAGGAGAAGGGATTATAGCGCCACTTAAAGGAGCTCCAGAAACAGACGCAAGCCTCGGCTATCAGCACAGACCCCAGAGACAGGCGTGAGAAGCTAAGGCTGTTGCTGCCGCCACCAAGAAGCCTGTGTGCAAGCACAGGTCACTGTCCACACCTCCCCTCCTGGGGGCGTGTGCAGCCCACTACTGCCAGGGTCCAGTGATCCAGGGACAACTTCCCCCAGAGAACACACAGCGCACCTCAGGCTGGTGGAACGTCATGCCGGCCTCTGCTGCTACAGGTTCGCCCCGAACTCCGTACCCCTCCCTCCCCACCGGCCAGAGTGAGCCAGAGCCCGCGAAACAGCTGCTCCTTTAACCCCGTCCTATCTGAGCAAAGAACAGACGCCCTCAGGTGACCTTACACGCAAAGGCGGGGCCAAATCCAAAGATGAACCGGGAGCTGTGCGAACAAAGAAGAGAAAGGGAAATCTCTCCCAGCAGCCTCAGGAGAAGCGGATTAAATCTCCACAATCAACTTGATGTACCCTGCATCTGTGGAACACCTGAATAGACAAAGAATCATCCCAAATTGAGGAGGTGGACTTTGGGAGCAACAATATATATATATTTTTCCTTTTTCTCTTTTTCTGACTGTGTATGTGTATACTTCTCTGTGTGATTTTGTCTGTATAGCTTTAGTTTTACCATTTGTCCTAGGGTTCTGTATATCCGTTCTTATGTTTGTTTTCTGCGTTTTTTAGTATAGTTTTTAGCACTTGTTATCATTGATGGATTTGTTTTTTGGTTTGGTTGCTCTCTTCTTTCTTTCTTATTTTTTTTCCTTTTTTTATTAGTTAATTTTTTAAAAAAAATAATTATTATTTTTAAAACTTTATTTTATTTTATTTTCTCTTCTTTCTTTCTTTCTTTTTTTGCTCCCTTTTACTCTGAGCCGTGTGGATGACAGGCTCTTGGTACTCTAGCCAGGCGTCAGGGCTGTGCCGCTGAGGTGGAGGAGCCAAGATCAGGACATTGGTCCACAAGAAACCTCCCACCTCCACGTAATATCTAACAGTGGAAATCTCCCAGAGATCTCCATCTCAATGCCAAGACCCAGCTCCACTCAACGACCAGCAAGCTACAGTGTTGGGACACCCTATGCCAAAAAACGAGCAAGACAAGAACACAACCCCACCCATTAGCAGAGAGGCTGCCTAAAATCATAATAGGGCCACAGACACCCCAAAACACACCACCAGATGTGGACCTGCCCACCAGAGAGACAAGATCCAGCCTCATCCACCAGAACACAGGCACTAGTCCCCTCCACCAGGAGCCTACACAACCCACTGAACCAACCTTAGCCACTGGGAACAGACACCAAAAACAACGAGAACTACGAACCTGCAGCCTGAAGAAAGGAGACCCCAAACACAGTAAGTTAAGCAAAATGAGAAGACAAAGAAACACATAGCAGATGAAGGAGCAAGGTAAAAACCCACCAGACCTAACAAATGAAGAGGAAATAGGCACTCTACCTGAAAAAGAATTCAGAATAATGATAGTAAAGATAATACAAAATCTTGGAAATAGAATGGAGACAATACAAGAAACATATAACAAGGAACTAGAAGAAGTAAAGAGCAAACAAACAGTGATGAACCACACAATAAATGAAATTAAAAATTCTCTAGGAGGGATCAAAAGCAGAATAACTGAGGCAGAAGAACGGATAAGTGACCTGGAAGATAAAATAGTGGAAATAACTACTGCAGAGCAGAATAAAGAAAAAAAAAAGAATTGAGTACAGTATCAGAGACCTCTGGGACAACATTAAACACACCAACATTCGAATTATAGGGATCCCAGGAGAAGAAAAGAAAAAGAAACAGACTGAGAAAATATTTGAAGAGATTATAGTTGAAAATGTCCCTAATATGGGAAAGGAAATAGTTAATCAAGTCCAGGAAGCACAGAGAGTCCCATACAGGATAAATTCAAGGAGAAACACACCAAGACACATATTAATCAAACTATCAAAAGTTAAATACAAAGAAAAAATATTAAAAGCAGCAAGGGAAAGAAAAACAAATAACATACAAGAGAATACCCATAAGGTTAAAAGCTGATCTTTCAGCAAAAACTCTGCAAGCCAGAAGGGAGTGGCAGGACATATTTAAAGTGATGAAGGGGAAAAACCTACAACCAAGATGACTCTACCCAGCAAGGATCTCATTCAGATTCGACAGAGAAATTAAAACCTTTACAGACAAGCAAAAGCTAAGAGAATTCAGTATCACCAAACCAGCTTTACAACAAATGCTAAAGGAACTTCTCTAGGCAGGAAACACAAGAGAAGGAAAAGGCCTACAATAACAAACCCATAACAATTAAGAAAATGGTAATACGAATATACCTATCGATAATTACCTTAAATGTAAATGGATTAAATGCTCCAACCAAAAGACACAGACTGGCTGATTGGATACAAAAATAAGACCTGTATATATGCTGTCTACAAGAGACCCACTTCAGACCTAGGGACACATACAGACTGAAAGTGAGGGGATGGAAAACGATATTCCATGCAAATGGAAATCAAAAGAAAGCTGGAGTAGCAATTCTCATATCAGACAAAAAAGACTTTAAAACAAAGACAAGACAAGAGACAAATAAGGACACTACATAATGATCAAGGGATCGATCCAAGAAGAAGATATAACAATTGTAAATATTTATGCACCCAACATAGGAGCACCTCAATACATAAGGCAAATACTAACAGCCATAAAAGGGGAAATTGACAGTAACACAATCATAGTAGGGGACTCTAACATCCCACTTTCACCAATGGACAGATTCCAAAATGAAAGTAAATAAGGAAACACAAGCTTTAAATGATACATTAAACAAAAGGGACTTAATTGATATTTATAGGACATTCCATCCCAAATCAACAGAATACACTTTCTTCTCAAGTGCTCATGGAACATTCTCCAGGGTAGATCATATCTTGGGTCACAAATCAAGCCTTGGTAAATTTAAGGAAACTGAAATATTATCAAGTATCTTTTCCGACCACAACGCTATGAGACCAGATGTCAATTACAGGACAAAATCTGTAAAAAATACAAACACATGGAGGCTAAACAATACACTACTTAGTAACCAAGAGATCACTGAAGAAATTAAAGAGGAAATCAAAAAATACCTAGAAACTAATGACAATGAAAACAAGACAACCCAAAACATATGGGATGCAGCAAAAGCAGTTCTAAGAAGGAAGTTTACAGCAATACAATCCTACCTTAAGAAACAAGAAACATCTCAAATGAACAACCTAACCTTACACCTAAAACAATTAGAGAAAGAAGAACAAAAAAAACACAAAGTTAGCAGAAGAAATCATAAAGATCAGATCAGAAATAAATGAAAAAGAAATGAAGGAAACGATAGCAAAGATCAATAAAACTAATATCTGGTTCTTTGAGAAGATAAACAAAATTGATAAACCACTAGCCAGATTCATCAAGAAAAAAGGAAGAAGACAAATCAATAGAATCAGAAATGAAAAAGGAGAAGTAACAACGGACACTGCAGAAATATAAAGGATCATGAGAGATTGCTACAGGCAACTCTATGCCAATAAAATGCACAACCTGGAAGAAATGGACACATTCCTAGAAATGCACAAACTTCCGAGACTGAACCAGGAAGAAATAGAAAATATGAACAGACCAGTCACAGGTACTGAAATTGAAACTGTAATTAAAAATCTTCCAACAAACAAAAGCCCAGGACCAGATGGTTTTACAGGCAAATTCTATCAAACATTTAGAGGAGAGCTAACACCTATCCTTCTAAAACTCTTCCACAATATAGCAGAGGGAGGAACACTCCCAAACTCATTCTACGAGGCCACCATCACCCTGATACCAAAACCAGACAAAGATGTCACAAAGAAAGAAAACTATAGGCCAATGAACACACATGCAAAAATCCTCAACAAGATACTAGCAACCAGAATCCAACAGCACATTAAAAGTATCATACACCATGATCAAGTGGGGTTTATCCCAGGAATGCAAGGATTCTTCAATACATGCAAATCAATCATTGTGATACACCATATTAACAAATTGAAGGAGAAAAACCATATGATCATCTCAATAGATGCAGAGAAATCTTTTGACAAAATTCAACACCCATTTATGATAAAAACCCTCCAGAAAGTAGGCATAGAGGGTACTTACCTCAACATAATAAAGGCCATATATGACAAGCCCACAGCCAACATCATTCTCAATGGTGAAAAGCTGAAACCATTTCCTCTAAGATCAGGAACAAGACAAGGTTGTCCACTCTCACCACTATTATTCAACATAGTTTTGGAAGTTTTAGCCACAGCAATCAGAGAAGAAAAAGAAATAGAAGCAATCCAAATTGGAAAAGAAGAAGTAAAGCTGCTATTGTTTGCAGATGACATGATACTATACATAGAGAATGCTCAAGATGCTACCAGAAAACGACTAGAGCTAATCAAAGAATTTGGTAAAGTAGCAGGATACAAAATTAATGCACAGAAATCTCTTGCATTCCTATACACTAATGATGAAAAATCTGAAAGTGAAATTAAGGAAACACTCCCATTTACCACTGCAACAAAAAGAATAAAATCTGTAGGAATAAACCTACCTAAGGAGAAAAAAGATCTGTATGCAGAAAATTATAAGACACTGATGAAAGAAATTAAAGATGATACAAAGAGATGGAGAGATATGCCATGTTCTTGGATTGGAAGAATCAACACTGTGAAAATGACTATACTACCCAAAGGAATCTACAGATTCAATGAAATCCCTATCAAACTACCACTATTTTTCACAGAAGTAGAACAAAAAATTTCACAATTTATATGGAAACACAAAAGATCCCAATTAACCAAAGGAATCTTGACAAAGAAAAACAGAGCTGGAGGAATCAGGCTCTCTGCCTTCAGACTATACTACAAAGCTACAGTAATCAAGCCAGTATGGTACTGGCACAAGAACAGAAATATAGGTCAATGGAACAGGATAGAAAGCCCGGAAATAAACCCATGCACATATGGTCACTTTATCTTTGATAAAGGAGGCCAGCATATACAGTGGGGATAAGACAGCCTCTTCAATAAGTGGTGCTGGGAAAACTGGACAGCTACATGTAAAAGAATGAAATTAGAGCACTCCATAACACCATACACAAAAATAAACTCTAAATGGATTAAAGTCCTAAATGTAGGGCCAGACACCATCGAACTCTTAGAGGAAAACATAGAACACTCCACGACATAAATCACAGCAAGATCCTTTTTGACCCACCTCCAAGAGAAATGGAAATAAAAACAAAAATAAACAAATGGGACCTAATGAAACTTCAAAGCTTTTGCACAGAAAAGGAAACCATAAACAAGATGAAAAGACAACCCTCAGAATGGGAGAATATATTTGCAAATGAAGCAGCTGACAAAGGATTAATCTCCAAAATTTACAAGCAGCTCATGCAGCTCAATACCAAAAAAACAAACAACCCAATCCAAAAATGGGCAAAAGACCTAAATAGACATTTCTCTGAAGAAGATATACAGATTGCCGACAAACACATGAAAGCATGCTCAACATCATTAATCATTAGAGAAATGCAAATCAAAACTACAATGAGATGTCATCTCACACCAGTCAGAATGGCCATCATCACAAAATCTAGAAACAATAAATGCTGGAGAGGGTGTGGAGAAAAGGGAACACTCTTGCACTGTTGATGGGAATGTAAATTGATACAGCCATTATGGAGAACAGTATGGAGGTTCCTTAAAAAACTAAAAATAAAAAAAAAAAAAACTAAAAATAGAACTACCATGCAACCCAGCAATCCTACTACTGGGTATATACCCTGAGAAAACCATAATTCAAAAAGAGTCATGTACCACAATGTTCATTGCAGCTCTATTTACAATAGCCAGGACATGGAAGCAACCTAAGTGTTCATCAACAGATGAATGGATAAAGAAGATACATATATATATGTATATATGTATATATATATACATATATACATATATATATATATACAATGGAATATTACTCAGCCATAAAAAGAAATGAAGTTGAGTTATTTGTAGTGAGATGGATGGACTTAGTGTCTGTCATACAGAGTGAAGTAAGTCAGAAAGAGAAAAACAAATACCGTATGCTAACACATATATATGGAATCTAAAAAAAAAAAAAATGGTCATGAAGAACCTAGGGGCAAGACGGGTCAAAGACGCAGACCTACTAGGGAATAGACTTGAGGATATGGGGAGGGGGAAGGGTAGCTGAGACAAAGTGAGAGAGTGACATGGACATATATACACTACCAAATGTAAAACCGATAGCTAGTGGGAAGCAGCCGCATAGCACAGGGAGATCAGCTCGGTGGTTTGTGACCACCTAGAGGGGTGGGATAGGGACAGTGGGAGGGAGGGAGATGCAAGAGGGAAGAGATATGGGAACATATGTATACGTGTAACTGATTCACTTTGTTATAAAGCAGAAACTAACACACAACTGTAAAGCAATTATACTCAATAAAGATGTTAAAAATAATAATAATTTTTACCTTCTAATTGACTAATTTAAAAATATTTTAAAGTCTCTGAAATCAGAATGAGCTTCACAGTTGCTGTCAAAGGAGTTTCACTAGCCGATTTCTCTTACTATATTTTCTTGAAAATTTCTTATGGATATAATGGCTCAAATTATAATTGACAGAAGTGTTATTATCAGAGTAATATGAAATTAACACTCATTGGATAAAAGGAGCTGAACAAATACATGTTATTTGAGAAGAGGGACAGATTGCCTAGATTTAGTTCCTGGTTCGGCTTATGAGCTGTCTGCTTTGGGGCAAATTACTTTGACTCTGTGCCTCAATTTTCTCATTTGTAAAATAACAATACTATAATTAATTATATTTCAGAATTGTTGTGGACTTAAATTGGTAATGAATTGCATTAGTGCAGTGCTTAGAATAGTCCCTGGTACGTAATAAGTATTATATGTTTTGTTCTTATTGTAATAATCATCATTCTCATTATTGTTAGGCTGTTGTTAAAATTCTTATTTATAATACTTTCAATCTGCAAAGAACCCATAATGATAGAATAAGCAGATTCTCAATCTCAGAACAGGTTTAGTTGGACTATTTAACCCATCTGGTTGTAAAATACGTAACCCAGAGTGGATCTGTTCAAGCATTGTATAAAAGGACACAGATTTATTTTAAATTAAAAATAATACAAATCAGAAGGACCTTAGAGTCTGATATTAGGAAAAATGACACTTGCTAATTGACATTATTGTGCTATCTTTAAGAAGCTTAACCAGGAAATATCTATAAATTGAATTTTTAAGAGGCCTACAAAATGACACCTCTGTTTTGTTTTGTTTTTTTGCGGAACGCAGGCCTTTCACTGTTGTGGCCTCGCCCGTTGCGGAGCACAGGCTCCAGACGCGCAGGCTCAGCGGCCATGGCTCACGGGCCCAGCCGCTCCGTGGCATGTGGGATCTTCCCGGACCGGGGCACGAACCCGTGTTCCCTGCATCGGCAGGCAGACTCTCAACTACTGCACCACCAGGGAAGCCCACCTCTGTTTTTGATTAACCACCAGTATATTGGTACAAAATGTGAGGTTTTTTTCTCCTACATACTAGAGTCAGTTGGAATAACTGTGCACCTGGGAATGTGCTAAAACCACAACAGTAATAGAAGTTGATTAGTTCACTGAAAGTTGATTGGATTTTCCACTGTCGGGCCCTACTTGATACAAAGAGTTGAAATCATGCAGCTACTAAGAATATTAATCTAGCCATAATATGCCATGATGCACATGCAATAATTTTTTTGAGAGAGAAGAGTAGTTTTTTGAAAGATAGAAATAAATTCTGAGGGAAATTATTTTAAATATAAGACCATTAAAATCACTTTGACTTGGGCTTCCCTGGTGGCGCAGTGGTTGAGAGTCCGCCTGCTGATGCAGGGGACACGGGTTCGTGCCCCGGTCCGGGAGGATCCCACGTGCTGCGGAGCGGCTAGGCCCGTGAGTCGTGGCCACTGGGCCTGCGTGTCCGGAGCCTGTGCTTCGCAACGGGAGAGGCCACAACAGTGAGAGGCCAGCGTACCGCAAAAAAAATAAATAAATAAAAAAAATAACTTTGACTTGATGTAAGACCACTTCTCTTAGAAAATGAAAACATTTGTCTTGATCCTTTAGAGACATCCATTCAGTATGCAGGATATGTTTTCTGCTTTGCTATTGTCATTGTTAATTGTTGATTTTTTTTCTGCTCTACTCAATGCAGGGTTCTAATTACAAAAATCTGGTTCTGTGATATATGTTTGAGGGCTGGTTGTCATAATTATAGTAAATAATAACATAATTTAATTGGCAGGAGAAAATTAGTGCACATTTCTATAAGTCAAGGACTGAAAAAACACATTATAATTATATATGTGTTTTCATGTGTGTGTTTCTACAAAATATATACTCACAGAAAAATTGAAAATGTTTTTGTATGTCTTAATACCCAGCAATTTTGTATAAGCTTTGCGTGAACAAAGGGAAACATCCACCATCTATAACACTGAACACACTGCACAGACAAGCTTTAAATATAGCAGAGTAGGGAGAATCAAATCTTGTTGAGAGATGATTCCACAAAGAGGGTTGCTTATCTAATTTTGCCATATTTGGACACTAGACTCCACAGTGACATGATACTGTCATCTACGCATGACAGTACTTGAAATAATTCCTTAATTTGCATTGGAGAATATGTGAAAATAATTTATGAAGAGCACGGTGATAATATATCATTAAAAACATGACCTTTTTCATACTGACTCATCAAGGATATGTAGTAAATTTTGGCATCAGTCTTCAGTTCCTCCTCACCAACAATTATATGATCACCTTTAACCTGTATGAGGAAATAGTTCTGACCTGAACTGGATTAATTATTTTTCTCTCACATACCCCACATTGTTGTATTCAATACAATCTAATCTTAGACATCGGATTCTTTTTTCTAGGTTCTAATTAGAGGCAGATTGTAACTGTTGCATTGCAGAATTTAACTGGGTACTGGCAGACACTGAGAATTTGTCATAATTCAAAGGACAAATATAAGAATTTAGTACAGTGCCTTTTAAAATTGATTTCCAAGGAATAATGTTTATCCTTTCAATAGATTTTTCAAAATACTGGTGGCCTGCTTCCCTACCGATCTCAAGAATGTTTGCATGAAGCTTAGTTTTTTGTTCATGAGCCACTTCTCTGTTCTATTGGCATATGGGTCTTGTCTGTCCTGATCAGTATCCTCCACACACTGGAGCCATGGACGTCGTGTTTAAAAACATTTTGGTGGAAAATGTCTCTTTTGCTTGAAGACAGCATTGAAAGGGTTTGGTCAGAAATATCATAATTTATCCATTCATGTCAATACTGCAGAGCATACATGTACTAAAGTCTATAAAATAAACCATTTAATGAAACAGTTACTCTCAACTCTTGACTGCCAAGGTCACTGCAGAACTTCAGTTAAGATAACCAAATAAGGAATTTAGTATTTTCATAACTTTATCCACATCAGAGAGTTCAGTGGGGAATGTACAAGTTTGGTGACTTCAGCTTTAACTTGCCCAATACAAACTAGAAACTAGAAAAGAAAATGGAATTATTTAACGTAGAGGACCATTAGGGGACCAGCAGACCATCTGAAATTGTATCAGCACGAGTAATACTGTGATTACATTTGCATGTGAGATATAACTGAGGATATCCATAGTTTTATGAATATTTTTAAAGGGGTCTGTTACCAAGGAATGTTTAAGAACCAGTACCATTCTGGTAATTCTGTGCATCCAGTAAAGTAGAGAAAGAATGAACACAGAAACAGTCACTCTGCAAATATATGTTTATGCACATGATAAAAGAAATCCATACGCTTACATGTGTACAAATAAATACCCAGCATCTGCTAAATATCCCATTAACTTTTAAAATTCCTACTAACAGACACTAAATTTTCACCAGGTCAGTTAAAAGTGTGCTTTTAGTTTCAATAGCAGAAAAAAAATCCTTGTACTTTCTTGGTTTCCCTAAATCCTTTTATATTCTGGTGATAATATTTCAAGGTTTAGAAAAGTCAGTCATTATAAACCTCAGAAGTTTGTACTTCTGTTAAGAGGAAAAAATAAATAATGAATAGCTACATAATATAGTTAGGAGGATTATATGAATAAATACATGTAAAGCTCTATTTAGAAATTGCTAAATTCACTATAAATATTCGCTATCATTATTATAAAGGAACAAATTATGCTATTCTCTGAACATCTTCAGAAAACAGAAAGATTATTTCTGTAATCTATAATTCATAAATCTATGGTGTAACTGCTGCATGTGGTATTTGACTGGGTCTTTGTAGACCTTGATAATTTGTCATACTTCAGAACACAGACAGCATTTTAGAATTTCCAGCCTAATCTAGAATTCCAGTAACAACTCAAAGGGAGTCCCTTGACACACCAGGAAAGACCATGTGAAGAGGATGAAAAGACAAGGTTCAGACTTGGGGAAATATGTGCCAACAATATATCCAACATAGGATTAGTATCTAGAATATATAAAGAACCCTCAAGACTCAAATTTTTAAAAATTCATTTTAATTAGAAAATGAGTAAAAGACATGAACATATCTTTCATTTAGAAGGATATGCAGGTGGCAAATAAGCATGTTAAAAGATTTTCAGTATCATTAGCCATCGAGGAAATGCAACCACAAGGGAATATCACTGTACACTTACCAGAATGACAAAAAATAAAAAATTCTGGGAACACTAAATTTTAGTAAGGATGCAGAGAAACTAAATTACTTGTACATTACTGGTGGGAATGTAAAATGGTACTGTCACTCAGGAAAAGTTAGGTGATTTCTTATAAAGCTAAATGTGTAACTACCATATGAAGCAGAAATTACTCTCTTGGACATTTATCCCAGAGAAATAAAAATGTATGTTCACATAAAAACCTGCACACAAATGTCCACTGTAGCTTTATTTATAATAACCTAAAATGTGGATACAACCCAGATGTTCTTCAAAGAATAAATGGTTAAATAATCTAAATATTTCTCAGCAATGAAAGAAACAAACTACTGATACATGCAACAACTTGGATGAAACTCCAGGGAATTATTCTGAACGAAAAAAAAAAAAAAAGAGGCAATCCCAAAAGGTTACTTTACTTATAATTCTATTTATATAACATTTTTGAAATGACCGTGTTATGGGTTGAATTGTGTCCCCTCAAATTCATACGTCGAAGCCGTAACCCCGATTACCTCAGAATGTGACTGTTTTTGGAGACAAGACTTTTAAAGAGATAATTAAGTTAAAACGAAGCCATTAGGGCAGGCCCTAATCAAATCTTAACTGGCGTCCTTGTAAGAAGAAGAAATGTGGTCACACAAAGAGACACCGGGTACACACATACTCCAAGAAAGATCATGTGAGGGCAGAGCGAGCCAAGAAGAGAGGCCTCAGAAAAAGTCAAACCTGCTTACTCCTTGATCTGGGACTTCAAGCCTCCTTGGGCTTTACCACCTACTTGTAGTTATAGAGTTGTTCTATACTTTGGCTGTGTGGTAGTAGATACACTAACCTATGTACACATGTGATAAAAGTTTATAGAGCTAAATACACAGACAAATGAATACAAGAAAAACTAGGGAAATCTGAGTAAATTTGGTAGATTATAACAAGGTCAATATCTTGATTGTGATATTATACTATAGTTTTACAGGAATTTACATTTAGAAGAAAAGGGCACAAAGGATCTCTCTGTATTATTTAGTATAAGAGCCTGTGAATTTAAAATTAAACTAACAGAATTTTTATTAAAATATGTATTTTGAAAATAGGGCCCTGCATCTTCTCTGTTACAATTAATTAAGTCTATTTTATAATTTGTGTTATTTATTGTTGTTGGGATTTTTTCCCACTTATTTTGCCAGATAATTACTCAAAGGTAGACAAAGACAAAATGGTCTTTATTTGAGGAAAATACAGGTAATTCAATATCACTGAATTAGCAATATAAGTTTATTCTATTTACAAATTATGGGAGAAAAAAGCATCATGTTATCATTGTAGTTTGAATTTCAGCCAACAAATTCTAGTATGTATGTGAAATGTAACTTGCCTACCAACACTTATTTATTCCTTTGTGTTTTTGTTTGTTTGAAATTATCTTGAATTATATTTTGAGATCTAATTCTAACTGTAGGAATTTAATGAGTCACTTTAATTCTCATCAGTTTCTTGGGGATGAAGGGCAGGGTATTTGAGGACTCTGTGTCTATAGTGTCTGTGAGGGAGGAGTATCAGCTAGCCTTTGTTACCTGAACACACTGAATCCTTTGAGATATGCATTTTACCACTTCATACTCAGTCTTTTATCAAATTAACTTACAGGTAAATCATCCATTTTTACCACTGCAAGGTCTCTAAAGTTTCAGCTTTCTTTTGGTAAATATCATGCCACTCTCAAGGGTGCAGAAAATATTTGGTTGCTCTTATACCCCTCTAGGTCTAAATTAAACTTTATGCAGCTTTTAAAGACTCCGTACTATTCACAGGTAAAGAAGATATCATTCTACTATATCTGCATTGGGATGAGAGCCAATCTCAAATCTATCTGCAGAAATACTCCACATAATGATATCTGTATGAGTTTTCTATAACTTTGTAAAAAAAAGAAAATCACATTGAAACTTAGTGGATTAAAACCACAGACATATTATATCACCACTGGATCAGGAATCCAGGCTTAGCTGTTTCTCTGGCTCAAGAGTCTCTCACAAGGCTGCAAGCAAGATAACGTCCAAGGCTGCAGTTATCTTAGACCATCTCACATGGCTGTTGGCAGTACTCAAGCCCTCACTTCCTGTTGACCAGAGACAAGTTCCATTTCTTGTGGATTCCTCCATAGGACCACTCACAACATGGCAGCTTGTTTCCTCCCAAGTGAGGGCACCAAAAAAAGAAGAGATCTGGCAAGATGGAAGCCATAGTCTCAGGAATGCCATATTTTATTTAAAAGAAGAAAGTTACTAGGACCAGCCCACACTCAAGGTGATAGCATTGCACAGAGCCTGACACTCAATGTTGCAGATCTCTGGAGGCCATCTCAGAGGCTTCCTACCACCCTAACCTACTGCCCATATACTGTTCCTGTAGCCTGTGCAAAGGGGAAATCTGGTTTCCCTCAAGGAAGACATAGATCTGCTTTCTCAGGAGAGACATAGATCTCCTCTGCTCTGGAATGTCCCGCTGCCCTTTAGCCTCCTCTTCCTCCTCATACACATAAACAAATTGATCCAAGGATGGGAACAAGTCAAGATATAGACACAAAATTTTGTGTTCCTTCCCCAAGTTTACGATTTCCTTTATCCCTAAGAATTTTTATTTAACATGGAAGTGAGGTAGCTTGCCCCTTCATCTATTTTTTTCAAATCTATTGTTTATGCCCTGAATCCTTCAAGGCTTGGATTTTTGAAACCCAAGAGCATAGCATTGACTTCATTGATTTCCATATTTTGCTGTGTCCTCCTTTCTTTGAGGAGGTAAGCATAGAACAATCTAGATCCTGATTAAATAGGGGAAGTATCATGGAGTAATGTCAAGAGTGAGGGAAAAAATTACCATATCAAAATGCATCAAATTTTCATCTCATCATATAATTTTATAAAGTAATAGTGATTCCAAATAATCACTGTTAAAATTAAAGGAATCTAAATAATGACTTTCAAAAGAATAAATAGAGAAGAAAGGTTACTAAAATGTAAGACTTTTCACAGAAAATTCTAAACAAATTACATTTAATGATGACTTACTAGACCATTCCCCTTCAAAGCAGAAAGAAGGCTTAGATGGTCACTGTCCTCATTGCTGTTTAAAACTGTTTACACAGCAGCGCTATTTACAATAGCCAATGCATGTAAACAACCTAAATGTCCAGTGACCGATGAATGGATAAAGAAAATGTGGCATATATATACAATGGAATATTACTCAGCCATTAAAAGGAATGAAATAATGCCATTTGCAGCAACATGGATGGACCTAGAGATTATCATACTAAGCGAAGTAAGTCAGAAAGAGAAAGACAAAAACCATATGATATCACTTATATGTGGAATCTAATATATGACACAAATGAACATATCTACAAAACAAAAACAGACTCACAGATATAGAGAACAGACTTGTGGTTGCCAAGGGGGAGGGGGTGTGGGGGAAGGAGTTTGGGACTAGCAGATGCAAGCTATTATATATAGGATGGATAAAAAACAAGGTCCTACTGTATAGCACAGGGAACTCTATTCAATATCCTGTGATAAACCATAATGGAAAAGAATATGACAAAGAATATATATATATATATATGTATAACTGAGTCACTTTGCTGTACAGCAGAAATTAAATACAACATTGTAAATCAACTATACTTCAATAAAATTTAAAAAAATTGTTTAGAAGGCTCTAGCTAATGCAATAGCAAGAAGATGTAAATACCGGCAAGAAAAGAATCAAATATATCTTTACTTGAAGATGATATGACTGTGAGAAACACACAAAAATTTGGTAAGAAGACAATATTTGTAAATAGTATAGACGTATACGCTTAAAGAACATTTATTATATATATATATATGTATGATTGAAGAGAATCATACATCCCTAGAGGCCATTCCAAAGTTGATAGCTTGAATATATTTGCATATAAATACACTCATGGCTTATTATATTGTGGAACTGTTTAGTGCATCAGTAGAATTCAATGTAAAGTAAAACAGAAATCAACAAACAAAAATAACTTTTTTTGTATTTTAAATACAAATAACTGTGTTCAGATCTTTGTTGAATTCTTGTCACCCTAGACACTCTTGGCTCTGTTTTTCTTCTGTTTCATATTTGGTTTTTTTCCTTCTCTTATTCTATTTCTGGCCTGCCTACACTCAGCCACTTCTTAAATATAGGGATTTTCTAAGTTTCTTGCCTTGTCTTTATTTTACCTTTCTTAACACTGCTCCTATGAAGATCACTTTCAATCTCATTCAGTATCATAGACTCATGACTTCAGAACTTCCTTTCATATGAATAATATTCATATCCTCAATTAGACCTCTCCTGAGAATTCCAGCCTTACCACACACTATAGCCCAGGGATGTCCTCAATGCTCAATATGATATGCAACTCAAACTGTACAGTGCAATACTGAACACACATCTTCATTCCCCTGAAAAAATTAAAACAAAACTTAACTCAGTTTATTATCATGACTTCACTATTTCAGATAAGATCATTACCCATTTACTAATCACACAGGTTTGCATGGTTGAAATCATTCTCGAATTTATATCTATTTCTTTATCCTCTTTATTCTGTCTCTTTGATACTGCTAAAATCATTATTCATTTTGCTTTTCCACTGTGGTTTTCTTATTTCAGGTCCTCTTTAACTCTCACATAGACTATTAAAGTTTTTTTGTTGATACGTTTTTCTGTCAGTAGTCATGGCCTCCAATACATTCTGAACCCCACTGCCAGATCTGTCTTCCTATTGCAGACATTTTATTCCATCAGACATATTAAAAACAAAACAAACAAATAAACAACAAAGCTCAATTGAATCCCTCTTTCCTATACATTAAGATCTGGGTACCCTAACCTGGCAATTCATGCCCTTTTTAACATCTTATATCTTCCAACTCTTATTCTCACCACCTAAGCTCTAGTCAAACTGAACTACTTATTTTTGTCCCTATACAACTTATCCTTCCTGACCTCTGAGATATGACTTATAAGCCCCCTCTATCTGCAATCCCCTTCAACATCATCACATGCTATAATTTACCTATTCTTTATATACAGCATAAGTACCATCTTTTTAGTGAAATTCTCTAGCCAGAGTAACATCATCTTTCTCTGAGCTCCACTAGCACTTTAACTGTGGCATTTTTATAGCATTTATCTCATCTATGTTATATTAAAGTTATATTGCAGACTTGTGAGATGCTGAAGGAGAGGACCCTAAGCTGTGCTCAGACTCTAAACCCATAGAAAGTC
Source organism: Globicephala melas (assembly GCF_963455315.2). Lineage (NCBI taxonomy): Eukaryota > Metazoa > Chordata > Mammalia > Artiodactyla > Delphinidae > Globicephala > Globicephala melas. The sequence continues at coordinate 42,491,033 of NC_083329.1, read as the reverse complement.
TGAGATAATAAGTATATTTTGTTTTTAGCTGTTAAGTTTATGGTAATTGTTGTGCAAGAGTGTAAAAGTAAATACAGATTTAGATGCCTCAAAGTGGGTGTTCTTGTCAGATACCTAAAAATGTGAGAGCAGCTTTGAAATAAGGTAGAGGCCAAAGTAATTTTGAGGAGCATGACTGAGAAAGCCTAAACTGCCTTAAACAACTGTTATTAGAAATATGGACTTGGAAGATATTGCTGGCAAGGGCTCAAAAGGAAAGGAGGAACGTATTTTCAGAAATTGGAGGAAGGGAAGTCTTTGTTATATAGTGACAGAAAACTTAGTAAAATTGTCTCCTGCAGTCATATGGGAAGAGGAACTTAAATACAGAACTTGTTATATAGCTAAGGAGATTTCTAAGCAAAGTATTAAAAATGCCACCCTGATTGCTTCTTGCTGCTTACAGTAAAATGTGAAGAGAGATTATTTGAGGGAAGAACTAGTAAACAAAAAGAAACCAGGGCTTGATGGTTTAGAAAACTGTCAGTCTCTCCACATGGCAAAAGCTATTAAAATTAAGTAATTGCTTCTAAAAATGTGGACTAGAGAAAAAGGGAGTATCCATAAAACCTTTTACTAAAACCACAGAAAGATCCAAAGGTCACTGTATTCAGTCACACAGAAACCCTTTCAGGAGACTAAGCATGTGCCTCACATATCCTCTCAAACCATAAGGTCTCTGGGAATCTTAAGGGCATTGCCCCTTGGTCATTTCAAAAGGAGCCAAAGATAGTGAAGGGATTATTGTTCTTAAAAAAAAGTGGATGTGGTCTTTGTACAACAAAGTGAAATTTGAAATACATTGCAGATACCCAAAGTTCTTAAGAAAACTGTCTCAACAGAGACACTACTATATGGAATTGAAATTGACAGAACACAAAAGGGCAGGACCCTGTTGGACCCTCAAAATGCTATTGGTGCAAAGTCGGTTGATAAAACTATTCAGCTGCAAACATATACAAACCATGTTTTACAGTTTTTCAGTTGTGGACTTTGAGTGAGATGGAAGCAGCTATTCAGAATGTTTATTTTGCAAAGTTTTAAAAAAATGAAGTGTAATTTTTTCTGCTGACAAAATTCACTGGAAGGGACCGTGTCATCTACCTTCTTGTTTGCAAAGATCTTTATATTTTTCTGATATGTTCAAGAATGTACTTAGTATTTTCTGAGAGGGATGATTTCATGGTCTCCTCTGCATTAGCAGGAAAGAATACAGAAAGTGAAGGAAATGACAACCCAGTAGACTTTTGTGACTGATAGTTATTATAAAAAGGCTTTTTGAAAAGGTTGATTTTGTAGTATGTTTACTAACAGTATGCTTTTCTGCAGAAATCTCCCCAGGGTGAGAGATCAGTGAGAGTGAACACAACAGCAATGCAATTTACAGATGTAGTTGGCAAGTCAGAGCCAGAAAGCTTTCTGGGCCAGGAGAGGACCAACTACCACAGCTATTACTGAAACCTTGATCTCCTGGTTAGGATCAGTGCCTCTGACCATAAAGAGTAGTATTTTTGAGGTTTTGGTACAGTTTATTAGATTTTTATTGGTTTGGATGAGTCACTAAATAATTTATTATTGAGTTCTGTCTATGTACTAGTATAATAGGCTAATATAAATTAAACCATACTTATACAAAAATTGTCAATGGCCTCATCACATTCAACATTACATATTTAAAAATCCATAAGATTTTACACAATATAGTAGCTGCCTATATTGTTATTCTTTCTGTGTTCCAACTTCACATTTTATTTTATTTTCTGGCTTCTCCAAATGGTTGAATTCTCCCTTCAGGATATTCAAGCAGTGCAATTTTCTCTGGCTGAAATATTCTGATTTATCCTCCTTCCTGAAACACACACACACACACACACACACACATTCATGAGATTTCAAAAAGCAATTTCTACTCCTCATTTAAGTAACTTCTTTAACTCAATCTAAGTTTGGTCAATCTCTTAAAAAATTTTAAAATGGATAGTGTTTTCCATTCATTGCACACTACATTTCACCATTATTTACTTGTAGGATTTTTTGTTGTACATCTGTCATTCCTATTAGACTCTAATTTCTATGAACGTAAGGACTGTGCCTGTTTTATGATGGTTAATGTGTGTAAGGCACTGTAAAAGGAATGTACAAAGTATTCAATCAATATCTGGGGATGAATTAAATATCAAATTGTTAATAGATATTTTGCATAAGTATATACATTTATATTTAATGTAATATCTCCATTAGCACTCTTCTTTCCCCTTTTTTAGGGGAATTGATATCTTTGGAATTTATTAGAAATTTAAAATTTCTGTTTATGTAATTATACATTGCCAATTCGCAGTTAGCCATTTCCTCTTTCAGTCATGTCCTCAGCTTCCTGACATAGGAAACCTTAATATCCTGGTTAAAGGGAGGAATAATGCAGCAAAATAGGCATATTCCTTAAACAGAAAACACTAAGTCTTGCATAATGTTAGAACCAATAAAGTAATTTTGATTAAACCTCTGAAACTGATTTTTTTTTATATTGCAATATTTATGCAAGTATAATTGTTGCTCAGCTTTCTCGTCCTGTCTATATTAGATCTCTCATCCTTCAGCCTGGCTGTTACTGGGAGCCTAGAGGACACATTAGTTTGCTGCTACTCACATGTTTTCAATTTAAGTTTTATCTGTTATCTTCTTTGCATAAATGGCCTCTACATAGCTGCCAATTATCTACAGAGTCCAGAGGAGAATATAGTGGGACTGCTTAATAGACTGCATGTACAAAAGTGGGGGTGGGGGGAGAAAGGAAAATTGGAATCATTTAAAATTTTATCTGAATACTCTCTGTTTCCTGACAAAATATACCCAATACTATCAGCCTCTACTTTTCTGGTTCTGTTTTTGTTTTTTATAGCTATATAAATATAAAAATATTTACCAGAATAAAGTGGGAGAAGCCAGGAAGGAAGGTTTCTGGGTCCCTTCAACGCACTAATTAATTTAGTTAAATCAAGAGATTCCCTCTCTTTTTCTAAGTTTCCATGTTCTCATCTGAAAAATGAGTAAAACACATATCTGCGCAAAGTCAGAGAACTAGACCAGGCCATGTCTAATTGAGTCTCTAAGCTCTAGTGTTCCCCATCTTAGCCTAATAAAAAGATAATATATCAAAATGGAGCTACTGCTTAAATCATAAAGCACGAGTCTTGCCTACTTTTAGGACCAATGAAATTAAGTTCAAATTGAAACTACAAAACAAATTGTCTTTGTTAAAAGAAATTTAAATTAAAAGTCATTGTGGGTGTCTTCTCTTCACAGAACTAGAATAAATAATCCTAAAATTTGTATGGACCCCCAAAAGACCCTGAAGCAGTCCTAAGAAAGAAGAACAAAGCTGGAGTATCACACTCCCAAATTTTGACTACACCACAAAACTATAGTAATAAAATCAGTATCGTAGTGGCACAAAAACAGACACATAGATCAATGGAACAGAATAGAGAGCCCAGAAATAAACCCATGCTTATATGATCAATTAACTTACAACAGGGAGGCATGACTATACAATGGGGAAAAGACAGTCTCTTCATTAAGTGGTGTTGGACAAACTAGACAGCTGTATGTAAAAGAATGAAACTAGAACGTTTTCTCAAACTGTATACAAAAATAAACTCAAAATAGATTAAAGACTTAAATATGAGACCTGAAACCATAAAACTTCTAAAAGAAAACATAGGCAATACACTCTTTGACATCACGCTTAGCAATATATTTTTGGATCTGTCTCCTCAGGCAAGGGCAACAAAAGCAATTAATGGGAAAAAAAAAAAAAAGCAATTAATGGGATCTAACCAAAAAGTTTTTGCACAGAGAAGGAAACTATCAACAAAACAAAAAGGCACCCTAATGAATAGGAGACTATATTTGTAAACAGTATGTCCAATAAGGGATTAATGTGCAAAATATATTAAGAACTCAATTCAATATGAAAAAGAAAAACAACCAGATTAAAAAATGTGCTGATGACTTGAATAGACATTTTTCCAAAGAAGACATACATATGGCCAACAAGCACATGCAAAGATGCTCAACATTACTAATCATCAAGGAAATGCAAATCAAAACCACAATGAGATACCACTTAACACGTGTCATCTTTTTCATCAAAAAGACAAGAAATAACAAGTGTTGGTGAGGATGTAGAGAAAAAAGGAAATCTCATACACTGTTGGTTGGAAGTAAATTGCTGCAGACACTATGGAAAACAGAACTGGAAGTTCCTCAAAAATTTAAAAATAGAACTACCATATGATGAAGCAATTCTTCTTTAAAAATTATCTTTCCTTTAGCTTGTTGGTTCATTATGTTTATGTGCTCTAATCAATACTGGTTAAAAATGTAAAATATAATTTAAAAATTAAACAAAGACTTACATATTTAATTACTCAGTCTTTCAATCCACTTTTTTTCAAAGTATGCATTATAATACATAAATAATACATTAAAAACAAGTGAATTTTCAATTATTTTACACTCTACTCAAAAGTCTGTGAAATACAGGTCTCTAATACAAGAGAAAATATTCCAGTCTTTGCAGTTCTGAGTGAATGGATATGACCCAAGTAGGCAGCGATTCTGAGTTGTCTTTGTCTGAAGGCTGGTGCCTGCTTAAAATGCTGTGTGAGTTGATGACTTTATCCATCCTCCAATAGGAAGAAGATGCAGATGTTGGCAAGAAATAAGCCAAATTTTAAAGAATCTGTAAGAGATCATGAGCATTGAGGTCTTTGGATTTGGCAGCAGAGTCCTGGAGAGCCAGAAGAGGGCTAGAAGTCAGGATACCAGGTTTCCTGTTCTGTCTGCATCAAAAGTTGTGCATTTGGGGGGCTTATTTTACATCTTTTTAAAAATGAGACACTTCTAAGAGATAATATTTGAAGCCCATGCCAGCAATGCTGTTCAATGATTGGGGCACTGAGCATCTGCCTTTTTATTTAGATTTGACTTCCCATATCTGGTTGATCCCCAGACTTTCTACAATGTTTTTGATAACTTACTAGTTGCCAGCATCCATCACTAAAACTTGGTCTGTGGTGGGGCTTTGGAATCTGTATTTTTTAAAAAACCTCTCCAGAGGTCAACATAGATAAAACAAAACCTCACTAAACTTGGCAGAGACCTGAAACACCTGGTCTATCCTATGCCTCAGAGACATTTTTTTTTCCCATTTTAAATTTAAAAATAGGTATATACAGTCCTGATGTTTTTTTTTCTTTTTTTTTTTTTTGCGGTACGCGGGCCTCTCACTGCTGTGGCCTCTCCTGTTGCGGAGCACAGGCTCCGGACGCACAGGCCCAGCGGCCATGGCTCACGGGCGCAGCCGCTCCGCGGCATGTGGGATCTTCCCGAACCAGGGCACGAACCCATGTCCCCTGCATTGGCAGTTGGACTCTCAACCACTGAGCCACCAGGGAAGCCAAAAATAGGTATATAAAATTATAGAAAACTTGGAAGACACAGTAAGGAAAAAAATCCCAAATCATTCATAACATCAAACCATAATATAAATACTATTAATATTTTGATTAACTTAAAAATTTTTTGCTAATATAGACCCTATTACATAAAGAATATATTATATATTTACAGTATTATGAAAATAGATTTATACATTATGCCATTAAGACATAATGAACATTCTCTCATGCCATTAAAAATTCTTCGAAAATAAAATGCAGTAATTACATTTCTTCCATAATATACAATTTATGTAATGAGTGCTATTTATCATCTAGCTTTAAATTTTTATAATTATAAAAGTTTGTGATAAATACTTTGGTTTGTCAATGTGAGTCCACATCTTTTACTATTTCCTTGGAGTAGAAAGTCAAAGAATTACACTATATTGGAGAAGCTATGTGGAACATTGCCAAAGCCTGCACTGTTTGACATTGCTCTGAGAATGTGAAAGGTAAGAAGGAAATGGGCAAAGTTGTGTAGAAAGTTATTTAAGTATAACAAATAGAACCTTAGATTTCTCCTTTATAGAGAACAACTACAGAGATATGCATCCTGAGCAAGGCTGTATTTCATAAGTAAAAATAGTTATGGCTGGGTAAAGAGACTCTGCATATAACCCCAGTCTTCCTTATTACTTTTCCTCTACTGGCTTTTTGTGGCATCTACAGGCATTTTCAGAAATTTGTTGAAAGCTGTGTCAAGGATGGCTAATGTTTGACAAATGCCACTTTGAAGCATATTTGATTATGTTTTATGAGATGGATCATTTCAATAACACCAGAAGTATGTTTAATAAACCCAGGTGCATGATTGAAAATAATATGTATCTTGTATGCAGAAATGAACACAATTTTTGAATGTTATAGAAAACCCTGAGTTAATACTTCTGAGATAAGCTATCAAGATCAGCTGTTTACCTTGGCTGGAAATACTGTGAAATGTCTTTCTACGGCTTTTTTTTTTCTTATTTCTTCCCAATATTATTTTTTTATAAATTTATTTATTTTTGGCTGTGTTGGGTCTTCGTTGCTGTGCGCGAGCTTTCTCTAGTTGCGGTGAGCGGGGGCTACTCTTCATTGCGGTGCATGGGCTTGTCATTGTGGTGGTTTCTCTTGTTGTGGAGCATGGGCTCTAGGCACATGGGCTTCAGTAGTTGTGGTTTGCAGGCTCTAGAGCGCAGGCTCAGTAGTTGTGGCGCATGGGTTTAGTTGCTCCGCGGCTTGTGGGATCTTTCTGGACCAGGGCTTGAACCCGTGTCCCCTGCATTGGCAGGCGGATTCTTAACCACTGTGTCACCAGGGAAGCCCTCAATATTGTTTTTATTTAATCTCTCGGTGGTTTATTTTCTGAAGGCCTTTCCAATGTCAGTGGTTCTCCTAGATAGGATTTACAGTTGGTGACTCTCTACAATGAGAAAAAGGTAGTCCTTTCTACCATTAGCACTCACATCCTAGAATAGACTAAAAATTAAAGAAGTCACTCTAGAAGAATCCATTTTAGTGGTCAGTTCTTAACGACAATTTCTAGGCAGTAAAGTTGGTTTGACTGGCAAATAGAAGCAGCAGGGTGAGAAAGGAGTAAAAGTAAACTGGGGATAAACATTTAATCAGCACGTCTATTGTGAAAGATAGGCTGGCAGACTGAAGATGGTCTCACTCCATACCCTATGAAGGGATTCCGGCTCTAGCTGAGCTTGAGCCTTTGTCTACACCCCATGTGCTGGGCTGGTATAAGCAGAGGAGGGTGTTCTGATAGACCATAAATTTGCAGCCTTTTTCAATTATAAATGTGAGCTGGGCTCAAATGATGGAATGCTGAGAACACCAGCTTTTTGATGAGAGAGGATTTTGAAACCAGAAGGCCTTCATCAATCTTCAGTTAAGACTTGTCAGGTAAAACAGGTGACGATTTAATCGTTCTCAGCAAGGCAGTTTGTTGCTCTAAAATGTGTGGTTTTCTTATCGTTTCTTCCTCTGCAATCTACTTAACAGAGGAAGGGTGTCAACCAACATGCGTTGTAAAGAGAGTAGTCTGAGATTGCAACTAATTCCTTGGCCCTGCTAATTGTACTTATACAATGTACACAAATACAATTTGCAATTGGGTTTTTTAATCATACACTTGAAAATTTACAAGAAACTTCCTCATTTCACAGTTAAGAAAAGTCCAGTGAATCCATGTGGCTTGCCTAAGTCCAGACAGCTTATGTGGGGCAGAGCTGGCACTGGAATTCCTCTCCTTACCCCAGGTCCATTTCATTTCATCAAAAAATACTGCCACCTGCTTAGAGTATTTGATGAACAGAGAATATCAGATGCTGCAGCAATTCACAAGCTCTGGAACAACCATAATGCCTTTCAATGACTGTTGACTTGTGTGAATTCAAACCAGTGACCCTGTGCTATTAAGTCATAGAGCCCTCTACCACGATACTAAATGCTTACCAAAAATAAGTGACTTTTCTATTAGTAGCAGTCCACACCCCATAAACATATCAGTAAGTCATATTCTATTTCATTTTCAATATACGTGGGAAAGTATTTTTATTACTTATTATCTTTTAAAAAGTATTTCCAGCCTAAAATATCTCAACCTTGCCTTCTTCATGTATCTTTCATCACCAGGCAAGGCCCCAGGCCTGTTCCTCATGCCCCTTCTCATATATGTGATTTTGGTTCCTGCAAATGTATGTGCTCACACTGAAGACTAAGGCAGGATTTTGTTTTTGTTTTTATTTTCTAAGATGTCAAATCCTTTGCAGCATTATTCTTATCCTCCTGGATCCACATCTATTTTTTTCATCAATTGTTTTTATTTTGTAGAAAACCATTATTTTCTTTTTTTCAAAGTAATGAAGCAGTTATGACATAAGTTTAGAGACTAAACTCAGAGTGAGAGTTCAGCATTTTCTCACCATTACAATTAATTCAATTTCTCAATCTAGTTCATACTTCCTAGTGTATTCTGTATATTTTAAAATATATTCCAAAGGATATTTTATGACCTGTGGCTTTGAGGGCTTTACATTCTTTAAGGGCTTTACATTTTTATTAATGCAGCTTATCTTTAGATATATATTTTTTGCAAATGCTCTGAATTTACATATCATGTGTTATTAAGTTAAAGAGTCTGTTATCACAAAGACCCAAATCTCTCTTTCTTAATAAATTAAGTACTTAGAAAAATACACTAAGTATATCCGTGCTTATAAAGTTACTATTTAATTTAGCAATACATCTTTCCTCTTTTCTTGTTTTATAACAAGAAAATGTCTAAATATATTTCTTAGCAAAAAATATCTTTCACATAGTAACTTAAACATTGAGGAAAATAAAGATTATTATAATGCTTTCTAATATAACAGTTTTCATGTCAAGAAATAATCACAGAAATTTGAATAATTGTATCCAAATAACGTATAATAGCATAACCAATCATACTGAATTACTTTTGAGTGATACTATAGCACATCCAATTTCTGGACTGGCCATGATCTCTCTCCACTTCAAGCCCTATCAGTGGTTTGAATGCCTCCCGTAGGTCTCCTCATCCCTCTCCGTCCATTATCCAGCTAGCTCTCACTCACACTTTATGGCTCCCAAACAACTCAGCTCTTCTAGGAAGTTGTAGTAACCCTTGATTAAATACCTTGAGTAATTCTACCAAAAGAGGTGTCAGGTAACATTATGAAACATCATTTAAAATTAGATAATACTAAATAAATGGAGGGAAATATAATGTTTAAGGATCAGAAGATTTAGTATCACAAAAAGATTTTGCTTTCCCCAAATTTGATCTGTTAATGAAATGCAATTCTAAGAAAAATCTTGTTTTTTTATTTTTTGGAAAAATTGAAACATTAGTTCTTAGATTTATATAAAAATATGGAAGCGATAGTCCAGATAATTTTAAAGACGATAGGAAATTGTAGCACAACTACCCACTATAAAGTTTTATTATATTGCACAAGAATAGGAACACAGACCAATGGAACAGAATTGGGAGTCCAGAAATAATCTCATATATACGTCAGCACTCAGTTTGTTGTGATGATGGCCCTGCAGAGCAGTCAGAAGAGGAAAGTCTAATCAATATGGATAAAATATTAATATTGGCCTCTTCTTCTTATCAAAAATAAAAATCAATTCAATGTAGATTTTAGAGCTAAAAATTTTTTAAATCTAAAAGGTGTTCATGACCTTGGGATAGGCAAATCTTCCCAAACAGGATATAAAATGTAATAACTGTAAATAAAATCACTGGTTAAAAAATGACATTAAAATTAGGCACTTCATTCATCAAAAGACAGGATTTGGGGAATGAAAGGCAATATACAGAGTTAGAAAAGATATTTGTAACATTGAATATAACTCCCAAAGGACTTGTATGAAGAATATGAAAAAGACTTCTACAAATCAGTAAGGAAAAGACAGGCATCCTAATAGACAATGGGCAAAAGACAAGAATTAGCAGATCACAGAAAAGGCTATCCAATTCACCAATAAATGTATGAAAGGTGCTCAACTTCATTAAAATCAGGGAAGCACAAATGAAAGTCAAAATGCTATACCCGTACACATCCATCAGAATGGGTACAATTAGAGATACTAACAACACTAAGTTTTGGGAAGGATGTATAGAACTATCATATGCAGCTTATGGACATGTAAAAAGTATATCAACTTAGGAAAATTATTTGTGGCTCCCTAATAAAGCTAAAAACATGGCTCAGCATTTTTCCTACATATATCCACAAAAACGTATATGTCAAAATTATTGGCATAAAGTTGTTCACGATTTTTCATTATCATCTTTTAATGTCTAAAGGGTCTATTGTGATGGCCCCTCTTTGATTCCTGATAATCTTCCTTCCCTCTCTCTCTCTCCTCCCCTCTCTTCTCTCTCTCTCTCCTTCTCTCCTCTCCCTCTCCCTCCCTCTCTCTTCCTCTCTCTCTCTTTTTGAATCTTTCACAGGCAACCACTCTGCTCTACTCTAAGCTTCTCCAGAGTTCATTGCCTCTGTCCTCTCTGGTTCAGCTCTTTATTATATAGATCCAAGTAGCCTCTGCCTTTTTCAGTATTTCTTTTTCCCTCGTTCCCAGGTACCCCAGAATCACAAAACTTTTGGGGCCTTAACCCGCAAGCAAGAAGATTCCTCCTTAGAAATAGAGAATTACAAACATTCATAATTGAATATCTTTTTATTCCTCTCACATTTAGACTAAAATTCCAAAAGTTCCTAGTAACATTTACTTATGGAAAGAATAACAGCTGAAGACAGCACTATCAGTATGTTGTGACTTAGATTTTCAGACACATTTGGGAAGTACAAACTGCAGGGAGAGGGGGACGGAGAAAAAAAAATATATCATAAAAGTTTTAATGGGGAGAGTGTCATTTTTCATGGGAGGTGGGAAGAGTACAAGACTCCAACATAAAGAAAAATAAATGACCGTGTATTTGATAAATGGAAAAGAGATAAGGAAAAGGGAAACATTTTATTTTCCAATTTTGCCTGTGCTAAATTGTCTATTCCTTACCTCTAGACTTATAAAGAGAATAAAGCTTTAAATATTCTTCAAGTTTTAGCCAGCTTTGTTGGTAGACTGATCACTAAGAAGGGAAAACAAGAAATTAAGTAACCAGTATATCAAGTATAACTGTTAAGTCAACAAAATAAAATGTTGGAGCATAGACTACATAAAAAAGTCTACATTTATAAAAGTGCTCACTTTATAATTTTCTATTGTAATACTGGCTTTGCTAATACAATATTTAAGAAAAGTGTTTGATTTTCTTTCTCTTTTATTATATTCCTATTTTCACATAACTTATAAATATTCAGGATTCCTAAATTAAGAAGCTTCTCATCACAGCACAGTAACTGCTCTTCATCAATACTCAGTCTTAATAGTTTGAAACATCTATTCACGGTGCTTTCAATATGTATCCATTCATTCATGACTCATTCAATCAGGTCAAGTATACGAATATGAAACCCACTGGAATGAAGCCATAGTAGAAATTCAATATTTCTACTATGCAATAATTTCCAGCAGCAATGGAAACAGGCAAAAGAGGTTACTTTACAAACCTAGAAGGAGGTATGCATTGGTGGGGAGAGAAGAGAATTAAAACACGCACTCAAAGTAATGATCACAGCATGCTAACATAACACCTAATATCCCACAGGGGAAAAAACATTATATGCATTCATAATACTACAGTGCATGATTAGGAACTTTGTCTGGGGCTTCCCTGGTGGCGCAGTGGTTGGGAGTCCGCCTGCCGATGCAGGGGACGCGGGTTTGTGCCCCGGTGAGGGAGGATCCCACATGCCGCGGAGCGGCTGGGCCCGTGAGCTGTGGCCGCTGGGCCTGCGCGTCCGGAGCCTGTGCTCTGCAACGGGAGAGGCCGCGGCAGTGGGAGACCCGCGTACCGCAAATAAAAAAAGAAAGAACTTTGTCTGTAAGTGTTCTCCTATACCAAGTTAAGTAATTTAAATCTAGAGTAATTTCAGAAGATCTCAATGGCAAGCTTTGGCAAAGTCCCAAGAGTGCTTTATATTATGCTGAGTGGTAAAAGACTTCACAGAAAACTTTAATAATCTCAAGGTTGGACTTGAATAATTTTAATATTTAGGACTTTAAAAACAAAACGAATGTAAATGGACATTCTAAGGTAAATAACCTCTTCTAAAACTGTTAATTCTCTTAGCACTGTTTCTGCATCTGTTAGCATAATCAATATTTGGATTCATTTTTACCATACGATATATGAGGTCATTTATTTACTCATTATAAAAGCATTTAGTGTATAGGTACTATGGGCAAGTTTTTTGTCGGAAGGGATAAATATAAAAATTCATGAAATACTTTTTATGCTCTCAGGAACCACAGTCTACTCTATTTGTTTAAAATTTTGTAATCATCAGGGCTATTGTCTCATATTCCAGACAAATAGTAGGATAGAACTTCTAAGCTCCCTAGCAGTTAGGCATGGACATGTGCCTTCCTCGCACTAATGATATGTAAGCTGAAATGTCTTGTGTTTTGTCTATTTGAAGACTGTTTCTTTACTCTTCATGTGGTAACAGATGAAGTTCCAAATGTGGATACTTCATCAATCTGGGGCCCTGATTAAAAACAATGTCAAGTAGAGCCCTCTGCCACCCAAGATGGCTATGAAATCTGAACAGGAAATAAATTAATATTTGCTGCTTTAAGCTTTCAGTTTTACTGTTGTCGTTGTTACAGCATAATTGAATACACTTATTTTCTTTTGTAATCCTAGGTATTTGCATCTCAAGGATCCTCTAGGTAGTTCTATCCATGAGCTTTTCTGTATTCTGGATTCCTAGGTACCAAGTAGCATAACCAGAACCATATCCATACCTATATGAGGTAGAGAAAGAGAAGTAATAGGCTATTCCTGATGGAGAGGGACTGGGGTTACATGGAGAGTTGCTCCCTTGGGATCTGTTTGCAACTATAGGGGAGATTGAACATGGAAAAAAGGCATGAAATAAATAGATGTCAAAGAGAGTCTGCAGCAAAGAAAATAAAGGACAGAGAAGGGATTGAAAAAGTATTGCAACTGTGGGAGAGATTCAGAACTCCAAGTAGATGAAGAGTGAGAGGAAGTGGGTCCAGAGGAAATGAGGAAGCCTACTGTAAATTTTACACAATAGTATTATTCGAAGCAAATATCAGCTAACATTTATTGAGCATTTACTATGTGCTAGATATTTTGCTAAATATTTTTCACATTTAACCTCATTTAACCCTTATAACAACCTTAATGAAATATTAATGGATACTATTATTTCTGCTACTTTAAAAATGAGTGAGCTGAAGGTTAGAAAATTTCAATAATTTTCCTAAAACCAGAGAGTTATTAGGAGAAGCTAGGACTCAAATCCTTTCAGTGTGTATCTAGAGTCAGTACTTACATAACTGCCAGTTATATTTCCTAAATTAAAACAACAAGGAAGAGATCAATGGACTTTCTTTTACTAGGGATTATAGTGAGACTTCAGTCTCTGCTTTTGCTTAAATTTGAGATTTCAGGAAGATTCTCATTCCCTTTTCATATTTCTCTTTCTAATTTAGTTCCTATGAGCTGCTTATACCAAATCTAACTCTACTGGTACTTGTGTAAAATAAAGCACTCAAAGATGCAGAATTGTTTATAAGGAATTGTTGACTCATACCTACTCAACCTGAACCCCCAAATATTGATTCTGATAGCACCAGATAGGGGCCATCACATTCTGGGGCCCTTTATGACTTGAAAGTATAAGGAAAAGGAAAAAAAAATAATTGCTTAAAGGCTGAACTTACTCTTTGAAGGAGAAGTATGCACATTTTACCTCTTTATTCCTAAATAATAATTTTTTTACTTTAACATTTCTGATAGTGGTTCCTATTTTTATTGCCATTAGGCTTAATTTTCCTCAGCTAGTCTAGCAGTCTAGCAGGAGTAATAGTTTGAATGCTTGCCTAGTGATTTTTGAAAGTCTATTTTGCTTCTGACAATTATTACAAAGCCTTAAACTTTGTAAAATTTTAATATTGTTTTTAATATTGATTATTTTAAAAATTGATTTCTCTGGAAGATATAACTGCTCAAATATCCCCCCATCCCCCAGCAGCACAAACATTGGATAGGACCTAGTCATTAAATGCCTTCAATACATGGAATATCCATGCTTTGCAAAATATTTTCTGCAGCAACCTAAAATTCCCTTTTTGTTTTTTTGTTGACTCCGTGGTTCAGCAGCAGAAAGAATTTCTTAGTTTGGTATAAAGGAAAGAACTGCTGGATTGACATGAAAAGCTACTGATTCTATGTTACTCCTATATTTCACTGATAATCTGTGTTCTATTCTATGATTTCACAGCCCAAAGTTTTGCTTTGTAATTATGTCAGGCTAGTTATGTGTTTGAGATACTTAATCATGGCTTACAGCAGGGATAGCAAATGGGGTTCATTAACTGAGCCACTATTAGACATTTGGGAGTGATTACCTATCCCAGGCTCAAGAGAAAAATGAGTGGAAAAATGTATTATTATGTTTACCATGTACCGTGGTTGTAGGAGGAGGTAAGACAACCTGAATATATTATTATTTCTCAGACTTTCCATATATGAGAATATTAACTTATAAAGAAATTCTATTTGTCTTAATTTTTGTTGTACATCTCACTTTTATATTATCAGAATTTAAAGTTATATATTATGCTCATCTTGTAATGTAGTTTGAAATTCGAGCTTCACAATTAAAAACAAGCAAATGTTAAAAAAAAAATCCTTATACTTCTAGGAAAAATCGAAATCTAGGAAATGTTGCATCAAGTGTCTGCATCAGTCTCTGGCCATGCTTACTGCTGTCAACAGAAGAGTGTCAAAGACAATTATCATCCTAGTGAAGGAGGCTGATTCCTGTCTCATTTGTCAGCGACAGCAGAATATGAGGTACAAACTTCCCTAGTTTCTCCAAGTCCAGAAAAAGAAAAAAAGAAATGTCCATTTGACAGACACATAAAATCCTCATCAATAAAGAGTAGCAGCAGGGCAGGGGTGGGGTGGTTATCTGCCTTCTCCTACTATTGATTTACCTCCTTCTGATCTCAACTTAGACATATCATCTCCCTTTCGGGGAGTAATCTTTTCACTTCTGTATTTTCATTCTCCCTGAACATTCTCATTAGCATTGATGCTAGGTCTTGTTGTGAAACTATCATGTTTTACAATTTTTCACTGTGTGATAAGCAGTATAAGCCCATGCAAAGCCAATACAGTCTGTTGTAGGCTCTTAGATGGAAATCATTAATGAAATTAATATTAAATCTATTTGAAAAATACACTAAAATTTGCTATGGATATCTTTTGATTATTGTTTTCTTTTTCTTTTGGAATAAAAACAAATAAATCCTGATTAATTCTTTTATTTCATAAATGCTGTTCTCAATGAACTCATCAATGAGTACCTGGAAGCTCTGAAATGATAAATATAAAATGATCTTAGTGAGAAGCAAACAATTGTTCAGTATTGAAAACATCACAAAGGAATATTTTATTTGGTCTGTAATTGAGAATAATCTTTCAGCAAAGCAGGAAGTTTAGACACTTCTCTGGGAAATCATTTGCTTTGAAAGACTTCATTTTTAGCACATGTTTCATATACTTCTAGCCACCAGTATGATCAAATTGGGGCTTGAATATGAGGTATATGACTTACGGTTGTCCCTTAACATTTCTGAGTTTCACCTTTTACATTAGTCACTATGTATTTTACGAGGTTGTTGTGAGACTCAAAAGAATGCATGAATATAAAATAATGGGATGGATATAGCCTGGTGGTTGACTGCATTCAGGTGGCCCTGCATTCAGATTAAGTCCAGCTTTGACCTGGGACTTCCTGACTTACTAACTGCACAGCCTGGGAATGTTACTTAAAGTCTTGAAACCTTAGTTTCTTCACTTGTAAAGTGAGAATAAAAATAGCACCTACCCTACTGGATCGGGTAGGATGTTTTGAGATAATGCATGTAAATACTAAGCACAGTGCCATGTGCACAGTCGCTCAATCAATACTCGCTATTAACACTTTTGTTGTAGAAATCAAAATACGAAAGGTGTTACACTATTTTTCATTCATCTTTCATTCTTTCATCTTTCAGCAGCCTTGGGAATGGTCACCCTGATCCCAAGATGTTTTCTTTTCATCATTTCTGCACTGATCTTTCAGAGCTCCACTTCCTTGTTGTCAGGTTTTTTTGTTTTTTTTTTTTCAGGATTTTCAGTGACCTCCCTATACCCTCACCTCCATGTGCCTAACACATTATGTCTAAGCTCTTGGAGACAGAGTTACACATTGTTTCAGTGACCTTGGTGCGGTCTTGTGTTCAAATAATACCTACATCAAGAATTAGCCTCTGGAAATACATTTACTCCCTTTGCACCTCATTTTTTTCATATGTAAAAGAAAAACAATGCTAATACCTACCCTGTACATCCTTTACACTTGGAATGAGATAATAAATCCCTTAACACGGTATTTGGTACATAGTACATGTTTGGTAAAAGCTAGCCAATTTTATTCTTATTGCCAATCAGCTGCATTTTTAGAAAGTTTCTCCTTAAATGTCTCCGAAGGTTGCCTATCACTCACATCTACTCTTTGGTTTTCTAGTCATCCTATGGAATACCACTGAGTTTTAAATGCCTTTTTAGATTGAATAGTTCTTCAAAAAGTGTTTTCTAATAAAAATTTTCAAACATCATGATATATTTTGCTTTAACTATGAACAAAATACTTTTTATACTAATTACAGTTTTCTCTCCAATGATCTCTGATATTTTCAAAAAATGAATATTTATCTTCCAGTCAAGAATAGAGATTCTCATCAGCAATAATCTGCAGAGAAATACTGATGGAAAACTATAGGAGACTTTGTGAACTCTGCTTAGAGCAGAAATATTGTTCATACATGTGTTACCTCTGCATTTTAACACCTTTTATAGGCAGTTATATTTAGAACCCTTATAGCAAAACCAGGGAAGATTTTTAGAAATAAATTGCAAGCAACTTGCACCAACTGCATATATTCCCTAGTTCATGGAGGACCACAGCTGGAAATAATCTATTTTTGAGTCATTTTTCAATTTCTACAGATTTCTAAACCACAATTGTGACAATTATCTGTTGAAAATGATGATTAAAGTGAAGAGGAAATATAGGGACCTACGATTATTCATGAAAATTTATTTTTTGTGTGCTTAATTACTGTTTCATAGCTCCCTTAGAGAACAGCAGGGATATTCTTATAATACACAGTCTCGTGGAGATCCACTGTGTGTTTTCTTTGCATTTTCATTTAAAAACGCCAGGAACAGGGTGAGACAAGTGAGTTATCTAGGGTGCAAAATTTAAGGAGAAATGGCCCTCCTCTGGTCTTATGGAATTAAAACTGATTTAGTGTGTATGGTCATTGGTGAAATCTAACTGGTAGACATATTGGCCTCTCCTCTGGGGGCAGCTAATTTATACAGATATAAATCTGTATATTCTTCAAGCTTTGGTTAAATGTATGTTACTAAATGTAAGAACTAACAGAGTTGCCCTGAAAATGCCATCTCCCTACCCCCCAACTTTATATACCTCTCAGGATGGATATGTAGCAGTTAATCTGTGCTAGTCATCCTTCAAAATTTTATGCATATTTTGACTCATTTAATTTTCACAACAGTCCTAGGGTTAATAAGCACAATTATCATCCCCTTTTCAAGATGAGGTACGCAAGATGAGGAAGTTACGTAAGTAACTTCCCAAGGTTATGTGGTCCATAAGAAGCAGAGTTATGATGTAAATCCAGACAGGCTAGTTCTGGCTGGCATCTATGCTCTATGGCTTCTTAAAATACAGCTTTAAGACAATCTCTTGGGGTTTTACACTAGGTATTAATGTTGATCTCAGTATTTTTAGCTGCATGTTTGTTTTATAAATTGAGTTTTGTGAATATTGCTTTTACTTTGCTACTTCTCCTTCCCCCACCCCTTTTCCCTCTATTTGAGTGTTTATTCCACCCTTGCTTGGATCTCATGTGAAAACTTTTTATTTAACTGTGTTGAAGCGAATCCCATTTCAGGAGTTCAAATTTTTTCCTGGAGTATTTTTTCTATGGTTTTTATTTTGCTTGAAACTTCAAAAGAAGTTGGAAGCAAGCACTTCCTAGAAATCGCTCATACATAAAAAGCCAGACAGGGTAGTTTAGAGTTTTTGCAAAGATTTGCACTATGAAATTTTTAACTATATCTAGACCAGGGAAGTATGCCAAGCTATGAATTTTCTTGGAAATTTTTTCTTTGATTACACTTATTTGGGAATTACAATGAAAATGTTCTTAGGATTAATTCAGAATCTTTCCAGATTTTCTTGAAATCAAGGGAAAAGTATTAGTAGCACATTACAGTAACTCATAAAATGTCCTCCCATACGTTTATTCATTAATTCAACCAACACATTTATATAAACAAGTAAGAGTCTGAATTTTGGCTCATCACTTAGTAGCTGTATGATCTTGGACAAGTTGCTTAATTATTTAAGTTTCTATAAAATAAGAATACAAATAATACCTCTCTTCAAAGTATACCTGGTCATTTAATGAGGAAATGCATACAAAGCACATGGCAGGAGGCTCAGTATGTGGTAAGTTACTAAAATTTGTCCTCTCACCTCGTATATCTTTCTCTTCTCATTTGCTCAGAATTTTACTGCTGTATAAATAATATTGTCACAAAGTCCATGCATAATTGTAGTAGGTATCTATTGTTGCATAAGTAATAGTACCCAAACTTCACTTTAAACACAACAAAAATTTATTATTCACACATCTTCTGAAGGTCAGGTATCTGTGAGGATTTTTGCTGTGTGGTTATATTCAAGGTCTCTCATGAGGCTGCAGTCAAACTGTTCAGTGGGGCTATAATAACTGAAGATTTGACTGTGACTGGAAGTTCTCCTTCTAAGCTTACTCATGTAGTTATTGGCAGGAAGCTTCAGTCCTTCATCATCTTTATAGAGCTACTCCTGAAATGGCCTCCCCAAGAATGAATAATAGGAAAGGAAGACAGAGAAAGAGAGAGAAAGAGAGAATAAGATGGAAAACACAGTATGCTTTACAACTTAATCCAAAGTGGCGTACATCCATCTGACTTACTCTGTTGGTCACACAGACAAACCTGTACAACGTGGAAGGGTACTACAAAAGTGTGCAAATACCAGTAAGTGGAATCACTGTGGGCTATCTTGGCGGTTGGTTATTATAATCATTTCCCCTATTAACAAAACTTCAAAGCCTCCCTTGTTTTTCTGAGTTAAGTTAGAATTTTTATTCTTGTTTTCCATCACTTTGACAAAGGTCCTCGATACCACTTCCCCTGTCCTCCTACACTCCTACCTGTATTCCCTGACTCTCTTCTATACGTTGCATGTTGGTTCTTAAGCATACCATCCATACCACACAGCTTCATGATTTTGCTTACTACATGTTTTTCTACTAAACTTCACTATACCCTCTTTCCTAGGAAAGAAACTGAGGCCAACAAGTTTATACACAGCCAACTCTTTTTCAAATAAGTCAATAATATTTTACTATATATAATAACACTGAGAATATTATTACCACATGCCCTTCTTAAATAATCTGCTGGAAGAGATTCACCTAACTGAAAGGTGACTAGAAAATGTACAGTTAAAGGATTAGGAGTGAGCCGTGAATACATCTGATGGTAGAACTAAGACCAAAACAAATGTGAGAGCTATATAAAAAAATAAACTCTTATCATAGAAAAGACATTGACCACCTATTTTGAAAGGCCAAAGGGAAAGTTGGAAGATTGTGTGGCAAGGCTGATTTTCTCATCTTTAATGGTTAAGAATCAAAAGATTTCTTCATAACTAATACGTCAAGTAATAGAGTAGTAAATATAAAGAGTTACTCTCTGAAAAATAGAGTTTTAAGAAGATAAAGAATTCAAATTATAGTTATGAACTTCTCAGGGTCTCACAAGCCTAAAATCAAGGTATTGGCTGGGGCTACAATTTTATCTGAGACTCAAGGTCCTCATTCAAATTCACTGGTGTTGGCAGATTTCATTTCCTTATGGAATATGACCAAGGGTTCTATTCTATTTCTTGTTGTCAGCTCTCAATTTCTAGAAGCCACCCAGATTTCCTTGCCATGTGGCTTTCATAGGCAGTTCACAACATGGCAATTCACTTCTTCCAGGCCAGCAGGGGAGTGTCACCTGATTAGGCGGGGCCCACCCAGGATGTTCTCTCTTTTAATTAACTCAAAGTCAAACTGATCAGGAATCTTAATTACATCTGCAAACCATCACCCTATAATATAAAATGATCATATGAATGATATTCAATCATATTCCATATTCTGCCCACCCTCAAGGAGAGGGGAATATATAAGGGACTAAGTCACTGTAAGTCATTTTAGAATTCCACTTATCACAAAAGTATTTTAATTGAAAAAAATCAAAATTATTTTCTATATTTCTAAGTATATACATAAGACATCTTTCACAATAATCCAATAACACTGAAGGATTATTTTTTTACTATATTCTCTTTTACACATGAATGTATATCCTAGTAAAATTAAAGAAATGGTGTTAAATAAATTGCTTATTAAGTGAATTTGAAATCGTTTCAACCACTGTTTCAGTGCTCCCAGAGAGAGACAGCTTATAATTTGAATTTGTTTTGAACATATCATGTATTTCAGTTTCTGAACTTGTTTAACATCATTGATAATCATGACTAAGGTTGCCTCAAGTTAATTCTGAATTCCCTACCTACTCGTATCCCCATCACAAGCCCCAATTTATTGGAATGATAAACAACAATAGACACAGATTTAATAGAAACCATATGATTCATATAGAGAAGTTAAAGATGTTTTGTGAAGTGGGAGTTGGGACCATATTAAATTAATTTTATACATTAAAGTTGGAATACACCTCTAGAATAATTGTTTAATGCAATTATTAATAAATAACCATTAGGGCTTCCCTGGTGGCTCAGTGGTTGAGAGTCCACCTGCCAATGCAGGGGACACGGGTTCATGCCCCGGTTCGGGAAGATCCCACATGCCGCGGAGCGGCTGGGCCCGTGAGCCATGGCCGCTGAGCCTGTGTGTCTGGAGCCTGTGCTCCACAATGGGAGAGGCCACAACAGTGAGAGGCCTGCATACCACAAAATAAAATAAAATAAAATAAAATAAAATAAAATAAATAAATAACCATTAATTTTGTTGCCTGTGCACATATTTTCCTGAGGTGATTGGTAATTTGATTCACCTTGTATATTGATCTTTTCTTTTCCTCAATTATCCCTATAGTTACAGACACACTCTTCAGTTCTTTCTACTTAATAGTTCTCTACTGAATCGTAACTAAAGGAGGATCTGTATCTTTGTTACAAATGTTACAAGGTCCCTTGGCAATATATTTGTATAAAAAAAGGGATTTCATTAGAGAGAGCATATTTAACTAAATGGTATCTATCCACATTGTTGAATATCTAATTATTATTTGTTTAACCGTTTATTGCTTTTTTCATAATGGTTAGTATCAAAGAATTTAATGCTGAGAGGGACTTTAACATCATTTGATATATGCTTTTCTCTAGGGAGAAATTTTCTACAAAGCACTCCTGACCAAGCACCATTTAATTTAATTCCATCAGTGATGGATAAAACATAATTCTCAATGCAGCATTTCTATCACTGAACTCCTACAATTATTCAAAAATTATTTCCCATCTTAGTTGAAATCTTGCACATTGTATCTGGCTCAACCTTCTGGAGGAAGAAAAATGCATATGCTATACTCAGTCCTACATGTTCAAAAACAATTTTCACTCCCAAGGCTCATTATCTCAGGGTTTACTCCTTTTGGTTCTTTCAAACACTCAGTTGTCTCATTCCCTGTCAGCTCACTTTGTCCCAGTTAGGGGCAGGAAAAACAATCAAGCTTAAAGCCTGCCAAATTGGTAGCATCAAAGCCAACTGATAAAAGCCATCATGAGAATGAGTACCCCTATTTCTAAGCAAAGGATATTTTTATGCAGTGATTCCAATCAGTAGGATTTGGGCTCATTGAGCACTTGACTTATTGACACTATTCTTAAATGAGAAACATTCTTGAAGTGTACCTAAAAAGTAACCCACAGGAAAGTCCTCCACAGTTCCTTTTATAGACACATTAGTGTCCCTTTTGATCACATGCTTTCTCCAGTGCACAAGAGGCTCTTAATCATCTCCTAGCCCTTTCCTTGAGTTGTTGCAAGTTGAAGTACATTGGCTCACTCATCCGTTAGTAATAGGCAGCCTTGTTCTCTGTATTTTGACAGCTTTTCTCAATACCGTTTTGATTGTGATAAATATTACTTAATGCCTGTTATATTTTATATTAATTAATTAAGCATATTGCATTAATACACATAAACATTTTCCTTACAGTATCTTTCACCTTATACAATTTATACATTTAAAATGTAACCAAACTATAAAATAAATATTTAATTTACTATAAAATAAATATTTATTATAATAAATTTCATCTAAACCAGTACTACCAATTTAGACCCCTCAATATTAGTTTTGGATTCAAATATTGGGTTCACTGCCATCAGTACAATGGCCATGGAGAAATTAATTCTATAAAATGTTGATTAAGAATATGCACCATTTGTGTTAATATGAAGATTAAAGATAGCATGAGTAAAAATGCCTAATATAGTACCTTGATTGTGGTTGAGTATTCAATATATGATAGTTATCTGCATGTTTCTGTTCGTCATCAAATGTCCTCCTCCTCTTTCTCTTTTTCTTCTTTGTCATCTTCTTCTGTTTCTACTTGTTAAACAAAATTTTCACTGTCCACTTTTAAATTACTTTAGTCTTCTTAAATATGAATGTAGTTCTTTGATTTTTGTCTGTTCAAATTCATTTTGTGTTTGACCATCTATTTTAAAGTAGTGATGTCAAACTGAAGTGTTAATTTAACAAAATGAAATTTTCAATTTTGAGTTACTCATAGTTTGATAGGCATGTTTTTGTGTTTTCATCAAAGTCAGTCATAAAGGTGTTGACTATTCTAGCACTATTGACAGAATGCTATATCTCTCAGAGCTCACATCTTTCCTAATGCTACTTAAATGGCACTAAATGTCTGTCACATATGGCCCCTAAGTATCCTGTTATTATCATTTTGGTGTTATTTATTATTCTTCATTGTACTTGCTGATTTAATTGACTATTTTCTCCAAAAAGGGAGTATGAACCTTGAAGTCAAAGAACACATCTTGTTCACAATTCTATCCCCTTTGTCTAGCTCACACAAAGTAGGCTATCAACATAATCATTTATTATTGCTATTTTACTCTTTTCAAATTGACGTTTATCTACTGACCAACATTTTTAATCAGAAAATAATTTCCAATTTGATACCAAAATTATCCGAAGTTTGCATACCTCACTGTTTTGCTTTATGTTCAACATATCAAAGTACAAAAAGGTATTATTTTCCCTGGACTTCTGGAAATAATCCCATAGCTACTAACACTGATGCTCCTGACTCCTTGCTTGTCTGGTTCTTTTAAGGCAGCTAGGTTATAATCCCTGTTTATTTAACTATCTAGTGTAGCATTCAAAATAAAGACAGAATTCATAGTCTAGAAATAATGAAATATAGGAAACAGTAAATTTTAGAAAGCATCTTGTTTGTGATTTCAAAACAGGCTGAAGAGAAGGGATGATAAGGAACTGAGTAAAAAAAATAAAGTAATATAAAACCCATTAACATAATTAAATCAGGCAATTTCATTAGGAAGAAATTATGATAATGATCAGTACAGAAAATAAATTGAATGTTTTATTACTTCCTGTTTAATGTTCAACAGGAAGTAATAAAGATATAAAAATGAGGAGACTGAAAATCATGGATATAGACAATAGAAAAGAGACCCCCATCTATAGATAAGTTCTATATATGAAAATGGAACAAGAGCAATAATCAAAGATGCAAGAGAATAAAATATTATGACTAGAAGAAAACAAATTCCAAATCAGAGTTCAATCCAAAATTATTTCTACATGGAGGAACAAATGAATGTTAGAACACCTTAAAATTGAAAAGAAAATAAGCATAATAGTTTTCAGCTTTCTACATGGGAAAAAATTTTCTAAGTATAAAAGGAACATAAGAATTTTTTTTGAAATAGTAGGTAAAACCAGATATAGTATCATGTGAAACAGAGTATTAACATTAATGATTACCACTCAGTAAATTAATTATAATCAACTGGTGAGCTCTATGTAGTCTTTAATCCTCTCATTAATGCCAATTAAGAATCCTAATGCCCTTTCTTACTTTGAGAACTCTTTAATGTCTGACCATTCTGAGTGCTTTATATATTTTCTCTAAATTCTACTTAAAATATGAACTTTTGTTCATTAGTTAATTTCTCTCTTCTTTTATGCTGTTATAGGAAAAACAGAATAAGCCGTATGGCATCATCAACATTGTGCTCAGAAATAGCTCAGTGAACAAATTTATTAGGTACTTTTCTTACTTTCTACATCACAAGTGACAACGCCCTCCACTACTTAATGAGTCCCCTTTTCCCCTAAATTCAATAGTCATTTCCCACTTTCCTCAAACCCTTACAAACAGCCTCCATAAGGTCCAATATGCTTCCAGCAATACCTGGTCCAACAATCAACACTACATATTTTAAGTTTTGTTTTGGCAGCAAGTTGCTTCCAGGCACCAAATTCTGTTCTATTTATTAGTGCAAAACAAATCACCCCAAAGTTTAGCGTCATAAGGCAGTAAGTATTTTATTATGCTCAAGGCTCTGTGGCTCAAGAATTTAGACAGAGCACAGAGGGGATGTCTTGTCTCTGCTCCATGATGTCTGGAGACTCAGCTGAAAAGACTCAACCAGAACAGAGCAGGTTAACCAGCTTAGGGCTGGAATCATATGTTAGCTTCTTCACTTACATGTAAAGCATCTGTGCTGAAATGACACAAATGTTGGGCTCAGTTGGGACTTGGCCAAAGCACCTATATAAGTAGTCTCTCCTGTATGTGTTTTGGAATCCCACACAGCATGGCAGTATCAGGGCAGTCCAACTTCTTTATGGAGGTTAAAGGCTCTGAGAACCATTGTTCCAGCAAACAACGTGGAAACTTCCTGGCATTTTATTATCTACCTTTGGAAAACACAGCATCACTTTTGCCATACTCTATTTCAGTAGTCACAAACCAGGCCAGATTGAAGAGTAGAGTTATAAATCCCTACCATTGAGGGGCAGGAATATAAAAGAATTTGCAGGCATATTTTAAAATCACCAGACATATAATAATATTAAATTCCCTGATTACTTATATAGTGAAGTACTTTTCATATGTGCACTACCATTTGGAGTTCTTCTTTTGTAAAATGTCTATTCATGTTTCACCTATTTTTGTTGGTCATCTGCCATTTTGTTATGATTTATTTATTTTAAAATTCAGTCTAACTCCTTACTATCCATTTAGGTCTTACAATATATGTATATTTTAATTTATTTATTCAGACTACTTTGGTTATTTTTATAAAAAGTTTGCTCCATATACATTTAGTCAACCATTACTCGAGGCAAGGGTTCCTGCTTTGTTCTTTGGAAGAATTTAGAGTCTTCTTTTTTATAATATTTAATAGTCTGCAATTTCACGAATTTTTTTGTCAGGTAAAATTGATGGACACGTTTATTCTGAACGCTCATGCACTTTAGTTTTTGTAATTCTTATGTATTTTTGTTTTGATTTTTCCTTCTATTTGCTCTGTTTTTTAAAATAAAACATGTATTAAGATTACACTGGACCCTTTGAATTGAGCTTTCACTCATATTTCTCTCTTTCTCATGATTTTCAATGGTTTGTCAAAATTATTTTTCAAAAAATCTAATAAAATACCTTTTCAGCCATTTATTTTTAATTCTGGAGGATTTCTTCCATGTTTTCTGTTTTTGTTTTTTTTTTCATTGTAGCCAATTCTTGCTTTATGGATTGAACATATAGTTCAACTGAACATATAGTTCTATTGATACAACTTTTTTCTTCTTTTCAAGGGGCAAAAAAATGTGTTTGACAACTCTGAGTTCAGCATGGGGCTTTTCACTGAGTGAGCTTTGCTACTGATGAGGAATACCAAATGCCAAAATTAGGAGCCTTTGTACTTCTTACCCGGCCAGGCATGCAGAAATTCTAGAGGACAAGTATATATATATAAATTATTTCAGATCTATGATATATGGTCATTAAGTTAATCCCAATATTTGCAGCCCCAGGTTTCATTCTTACTCTACTTAGTGTCTGGCTAGTCTGAGCACCAAGAGACTGAGTTTTTGCCACAGTGACTTGCCCTTTCTTGATTATATCCTATTCTTCACATACTCTAGGATAAACATTTCTCTGATCTACTATATTGGTTACCATTACTCTTCTTCCTGCCCATGAGAAATTTATTGAAATCTTGCATATTGATGCTTGCCTTCCATTCCTTCTCTTCTTAATTGAAGATTTATACAATTTTTATGTCTTTATTCTCATTTTAGTGGAATCTTGGTAGAGAGGCATAGGTATTTATTCAGTCTTCACTCTATACTAGGAAAGTCAAAGTACTTTTTGACTGAGAACCCAAGATCCCCTGGGAAAAACTGGGAAGAGGATAGTCTCTAGTTGCTGCTTTATAAAATCTGGACAATAGAGGTTAGATAAAATATATGAGTTACATATTGAAATATAGGATGGTATATATAAATTTTTGAGAACAGTGCAGAGTGCTATAGCTTCTTTTCTATTATAATAATTTCAACCCTAGTAATCATATCACATCTATTTATAGAGGCAGTTTTGTTATGAAAGTATTGACTTAATCCTAATCAACTTTTATAGTTGAGATACAATGTAATTTAACAGAAAATAATTAAGTTTGTACCGGATATATCTTACCTGAATACTTGTGAATTCATTCTTTTAATGGAATCCATGCATGCAACAGAAGCTGAACAATAAATACCTCTGAACTATTTTAGAGCCTACATACCCGTGATTAACTGATGGCTAAAATGAGGATCTAAATCCGCTGTGTCATTTCTTTACCATGAGAAATAAATGATAGAAGTAAAGCATTGTATTTTGTCAACTTGTCACTGAGGTAATTAATAGAAGAGGGCACTGAGTTTGAATAAGTGTGATAGGGGAGGAATGAACTGATTTGGGCTAGTAAGGAGATGTGGTTGTAAGAGACATTTACATAATTAGTATGCAGGCAGGTATGGACTGCAAAAAGGGCTCAGATAAAATTAATGGCTTAAAAAATTCTGAGAGCAGAAAAAGCCATTAACCATTATGCTCAAAAACAAAATAAACACATGCTGCAACCTTTCTTATCTTGGTGTGAGGAAACAAATGATGTGCTAGGAATAGCAAAATATAAGAAACCATTTTCTCAACTGATAGAAATGAAATATTCTGATTTACCAAACACTCCTAGAACTTATCATAAAGAAAATAAATTCACTTTCTTCAGAAATAAGCTCTTGGGACCAAATCAATACAATTTCACATCACTGAGTATTTAAAATATGTGGCTTTCCTGAGATTTGACTTTAATCTTGAATGTATCATTGATTGCTACAATGTGATATGGGCCATAACACAGGTTTTACAATATACCCTGAAATTTCTGCAAATTCCAGTAGCAGCAAGAATATTTATACACGTATAAATAAATTTCAAGAAATCAAAGGAGGGCCATAAAATAAGTAAATACATATCAAATGTTGATTTCAGAGAAAAGAAAGATTACTTTTGCTGAGGGATATCAATAGTCAGAACATTTTAGTTTCAGGCCAGAACAAAACAAATAAAACAAAAATTCAAATGGCCATAAGCTAAAATGTAAAGCATTGATTCTTATAACTGAAGCACATCAGACTACATAATGACATGGATAAGAGCATATATTCTTGAGTTAGGTTATTTACTAGCTATGTTACTTTGGGTAAGTCACCTAACTACTCTTTACCTCGTTTCCTTATATATAAAATTGTATATTAATTATAATTTCCTCATAGAGTCCTTGTGAATATTATATGCATTGGTCCTATGAAGCACATTGAATAGTGCCTAGCACATTGTATTTGCCATATGAATGTCATTTATTATTAACAGTATTATTATTAAAAATCTAGATTTAAAGGTAGTTTCAGGCTCAAGTTATTCTAGGTTGTAAGAAACTTCTCGTTATAATTTTGTTCTACTTTCCTTTATAATGTGTACATTTCTTGCAGGCTTTCTTGAAGAAATGTACCCTAGACAAGATGGCCACCAGCAGCAGTGAGCTTACATCCTGGTAGTATAGCTACTTCTGCAGAAAAAATAACATTTGTTTCATCCAATAATTTCAACAAAATTTCTGGTTAAGTTTCTCATTAGATTAGCGTGGAACATGAGCACATTACAAAATAAACCATGGTTAATGGGGTAGTGAGTGTCTTCTTTTGGACAGGCCTGAGACATACTCTGACTACTACAAGTGATGACTGGGTCAACCCCTCTCAGATCATGTGAACTAGAAGAGGAAGAAATAGGTAGCTCCCCAAAGGACAACTGGAATGCCACTACAGAAGAAAACAAAAACACACTGAGTGTTCTATAATCACAAATATCCATGTTATAAGAAATCAATGCAGATAAAGAATTAGGTAAGATCATTGATTTACTAATAATCATGGAATTTAGTTATGTTTCTCTGCAACAAATTCATTGTGATGCTGTGATGGGGATCAACAAGCTACATTTTCTAGACTCCTTTGAATGGCTTCCTATTGTATTCCACTATTGGGAGGTATTAGAGAAACACTGGAAGGCAAGGAGCAGTTGTTTGCCCTAGAAACAGTACTTGATTTCAGCTTAACTGCTTTTTTCAGCATCCCCTGAACCAGCGTTACAGCACCAACTTAGAAGCAGCAGTTGGAACATATCCTTTACTCAGGGGTGTGAGCCCCAGTTCAGCAAGGCTATTCCTCTGAACTTATAAATTTTGATAGCCCCAACCTCTTCTCTTTGTCCACTTAAGCCTCTGGGGTAGGATACTTGGGGCGGTGGGGGGGGCAGAAGGGAACAGATAGCTACATCTTAATTTCTTTGTTTGCCACAGTGTTACTACTTTTGTTGTCTGTCCCCTATGTAGTCACTTTCTATTTTAATAAGTAGTCTAGTGTTAATAGTGTATGTGAAATTAAATTTTTTTGTGATATAGCCATGACCCACCAATAACAGACCTTTTCCTACATATTTGGTAATATATATGTTGCCTGAGCACCTCCAATTTTGCTGCCCAAATAAGTCTTTTACCTCTATAAAATCCAGTATTAACCTTGTCCCATCATTTCTCCTGATATCCAAGGTGAATTCTTTGTCTTTTCCACTTCAGACTATGAAGTCATATAGGTCTGTATAAGATTTCAGTGCCACAATGTATTCTCTGTGTGAACCTAGGCAATTTATTAATCTACAGATATGTTTCTTTAGATACAATTCAGAGATAATAATATTGACCTCACAGGGTTGTTTAGAGGATTAAAAGGAATATAATATGAACATCTAGCATAGAGAATTTCCCTGGGTGTGCATTTAACAATGTCAGTTTATTTTCTCATTCAATGGGAAAACTGACTGTGTAGCTAAACTAATAAAGTTGGATAACAAAACAAAAATATATAAACAAGAGAAAATATCTTCAGAAATCATTGGTTCAGCAAAGTGAGTTATGACACAGCAAGAGTCCCAATGACCCTGGCAGTGCAGGTGACCCGTCACTACATGCTGAGTTCTGTGGCTCTTTTGGGGCAGCTCTGGAACTCTATCGGGCACTGTTGTCACAGAGTCTGTATGGTGGCAGCACCATCACTGTTGTTTTCCCAGCTCCCAAAACGTCCACCCCTATGGCTTGCCTTAGAACTGAGACCTCAAAAGCAGTTTAAATGAGTTAGGACTCTTTTGAGATAAGCTCATCCTAGGTTTGAAATGTTGAACTGAAATATTAACTTTAGCTAGTCCTTAAAACACAGTCCAAGGTTGGTTATTGTTCTTGTTGTTCTTGAATGAATAACTACTCCTGAAGAGGTTTTGCAGATTATATTGCTAAAATTTTACCCCAAAGAAGGTGGTCACTAATTGAGAACACGACAAACGTTAAAATAATATCAAGAGTCCAGATGAATTGAGTTTTTCTTGACAATAAGGATTGTAAGTTTTCTTTTATGTTGTGGTTAATGCAAGAAGCATCAGTAAGGAGAGTCCCATGGCTAGAAAGGGGTGATATTGAAACTGAGCAGAACCCTGCACAGCCTTCCTGGGAACATACCCCCACTCCCCTCCATGTCTCCCCTCTCTTGTTCATAGAAAAGCTTTGGCCTTCTGAGTCAGCAAACTAATAACTGAGATTCCAGAAACATCACCCTGTTACCTCACCATAAACCAATCAGAGAATGGTGTACAAGCTGATCACACACCTTGCAACTCTCTCCCTCACACTGTCTTTTTTTTTTTTTTTAATAAATTTATTTATTTATTTTTTGCTGCATTGGGTCTCCGCTGCTATGTGCGGGCTTTCTGTAGTTGCGGTGAGTGGGGGCTATTCTTCGTTTCAGTGCGCAGACTTATCATTGCGGTGGCGTCTCTTGTTGCGGAGCACAGGCTCTAGGCATGTGGGCTTCAGTAGTTGTGGCTCGTGGGCTCTAGAGAGCAAGCTCAGTAGCTGTGGCGCATGGGCTTAGCTGCTCTGCGGCATGTGGGATCTTCCCTGACCAGGGCTTGAACCCATGTCCCCTGCACTGGCAGGCAGATTCTTAACCACTGTA
The DNA here is from genome assembly GCF_963455315.2 of Globicephala melas. Lineage (NCBI taxonomy): Eukaryota > Metazoa > Chordata > Mammalia > Artiodactyla > Delphinidae > Globicephala > Globicephala melas. The sequence continues at coordinate 42,459,990 of NC_083329.1, read as the reverse complement.
CCACCAGGGAAGCCCCCCTCACACTGTCTTTAAAAACTCTTCCCTGAAAGCCATCAGGGAATTCAGATCTTTTGAGCATGGGCTGCTGTTCTGCTAGCTTGGCACCCTGCAATAAATGCTGTACTTTCCTTCACTGCAGCCAGATGTCAGTAGATTGACTGCTTAGAGTCAGATGAAGGGACCCAAGTTAGGTTAGGAAACCATATTAGTGGCGTTTATGTTTGAACCAATTTGAACTGCTTATAAGAACAAGTAGTACTCACCTCTTCCCAAATCTGCACTCAATGATGTCACGTTCTAAAACTGGACATGCTGGAAGTATTTAACACCCAGAAATTAGGAAGCTAAAAATATGTCATTTTTTCTCAGAGAACCGGTTGTTGAATATTTACTAAAACACCACTAGAAAACTGTCCTTAAAAAATGCTCAGTAGGGCTTCCCTGGTGGTGCAGTGGTTGCGAGTCCGCCTGCCGATGCAGGGGACATGGGTTCGTGCCCCGGTCCGGGAAGATCCCACATGCCGCGGAGCGGCTGAGCCTGCACGTCTGGAGCCTGTGCTCCGCAACGGGAGAGGCCACAACAGTGAGAGGCCCGTGTACCGCAGGGAAAAAAAAAAAAAAAGCTCAGTAAATGTAATATTAATTACTAGAGATGATTTTTTTCTAGAATGGGTTATTCAAAGTACAATGCTAGATGAAGAAACAATAATCACTAGGTATCAGTTTAAGTTCTTTAAGTCAGACTGATATCAGGATCCTCTAATAATACAGTAAATACCCACTAATGTCACAGTTTACTATTTGGCAATGTAGCTTATTATATTCTTTTGGACAAGAAGGAGCAACATGGACCAGGTCATGGAATAATTTCATAAATTATTATATGACTGGCAGATATACTCATAAATTACTAATAAATAACAAAGTTTTAACCTGAAAAACTCATTTTTGTCCATGTTCTGGTAATATTTCATCTGTGACTTGATTTGTTCATCTGCCAAACAGATATGTGGAATGACACAGAACTTTGAGTACTAGTTAATAGGCTAAATAATAAGATAAAAACCTAAATAAATGTTAGTGAATCACAATTACCAATCAGGTTTTAATAAATGAAATGGAATAGGGAAGATACTTAAATATTATATGCTCACACATAATTTACAATTCAAGGATGAGAATGATGTGTTTCAAAGGCCAGGTGTCACTATAACAAGCAGTGTTTAGCTAGTTAGGCCTTAAACCAAGGGTCAGCAAATTATGGCCTGCACAGCAAATCCAACCCACAGCCTTACTTTGTAAATAAAGTTTTGTTGATATATGGATATATCCTTTCATTTATTGTCTGTCTACAAGTGCTTTCTCGTTGCAGCAGCACAGTTAAATAGCTGCAAAAGAGACAATCTGGCCCACAAAATCTAAAATATTTATTCTCTGCCCCTTTACAGTAAATGTTTATTAGCCCTGCCTGAAACCAAGTTAGCAGAGTGATTTGGCTACAAGGAAAATGATGATTTTCTCTTATAAGTCTACTGTCTGGATAGATAGTAAGAGCCCTGCTTTTCTCTAGTTAGATCACACTAGAAGCATAGTTTTCATACATATTTTAATAGGAAGAAAGTAGAGGGTGTGCAAATACAAGATATCAGATTGATAAAGAGGTTCAAAAGAATATTTCCAAGTGTGGTTGAAAAAAGCTGGAGGTGTTTTTTTCCTAAAGAATAGGGAGAAATGGTTAGGTAGGATAATTTTGGCAAATAAATCGCATCAAATTTGGCAGAGTCTAACATGTGGAGAAATGATTTGGTCTAATCTCATATAATTTAAAATGTAAACCAGGAGATTACAAATTTTATAGTAAGGTATATTTTGACTTGAATCAGCAAGAATGTTCAAATATTTAGAACTATCTGAAAATGAAAAAGTTTGGTTCTGCAAAGAGCGAGATTTTCCTCCCAGAGAGCCATGCAGATAGACCAGCTGGCAGGTTATAATCGGGAGATTCACAAACCTGATAATGGTAACATAGCCATATCTGCAGTTGAGCTTCTAGTGGTTCAGATTAAAATAAATATATACTATACTAAACAAACCACATAGAAATTGAGAAGAAAATTGGCCTTGGGCTACACATAGATAAAAGTATTCCTAGTTAAATGTTATATATATATATATATATATATATATATATATACATTTTGAAGCTATTAATTTTTAAAACATAACCAAAACAGTGATATTCCCTTTTTTGGATAATTTTAAAGTAACCTTTTCCTCTCATTACTTAAAGATTTATTTCAGAGTTTTTTTTCAACTCCTCCTAATTTCAGCTCCTCATCTCATATGTGGCTCATCTGATGTATAATCTGCTCATTTGGTGCATAGAAAATATAAATAAGGAACTTTTAAGGAATCCTATTTTTAAGTAGTTCTAGGGAAAAGGCCATTGTATCCACATATATGTATAAAATGAAACATAGCCTTAATAACTGGGGATAAACAGCTTCACTGTTTTAATAAAAGAATGTATTGAATTTATGATAAAGCTGAGTCTCTGGGAGTTTCTGAGTACCACCATTTAGGAACAGTATTGTGTCAAAAAATAACAAGAAAGCATATTTGGCATGATTTATGGATCAGAAAGCCCATTGAGGGAAGTCTCCCAAGGTGTGTGTGAGAAACGGTCAGTTTGTTTTCCTCTTATTGGTGTACAGAGGAAATAGTTTTCTTGCCTATATCTCCAAGGATGGCACTAAGCCCCACAAAGCAAACACAGAGGAACATCAGACAAACTGCATGGATCTGTCTGTATGTAAAAACACTGTTTTTAAAAATTTGTAATTCATGGGCTAGATGTTTCCTGATAGGTATATTTTTCAGTTCAGGGATTTAAAAAAAAAAATTCTGCCATGTACTTTTATTTTCATTTTTACTTTAGTCTTTTGGTTTTGTAAGAATGAGCAATCTCTCTATTTCTTTCCTGTAAGTTTGTCTCCAATGCTGACATGAGCACAAAGACCTTATGTGCTGTGTTAGGAAATATTTTGTGTCTTAAGAATAAAAGTTTTCATTAGACCTAGTCAATGTATCACAGATATTATCCATCCTGGCAAGAGGAACACAGAAGCGCAGACACTGTTGGGCTATGGTTCTCAATGGAAAAATAAAGCTTTTCAAAATGTTTTAGTCATTGCCATGGTGGATGTTTCTTTAAGTCATTTTTACAACCTGCTTTGATGAATTCTAAGAATCCGTATTACATTATTTATTCCTATGGCTTACTGTTAAAATCATATTCATAATATTAACTATCATTCATTGAATACCATGTACCAACATTATGAACCAGAAAGTAATTTATATTTAACCCTCATAACAGTCCTGCAAAGTAGAAATGATTATCCCATATTGCAGATGAAAAACAGACTCAGAAAGGATATAAATTGCCTATATCACAAAATTAGTAAGTGGTAGAGCCAGAATGCAAACAAGATCTGCCTGGTTACAAAGTCAGTAATTTTTCTTCTATAACATGCCAACATTATAAACCTTTTCGGTTTGAGGTGAAATGCACTCAATATCACATTTTAAAATATACCTATAAAATAAGAGCAACAAGCTAGTAATGAGTGTTATTCTCTGTTTCAGCTAGGATAGTCAGGGAATGGATATGATGACTTAGAGTAATTAGGAATGACCTATTTTTGAAGAGGTATCATTTGAACTCAATGATGAAGAGAAGGCAGCCTTGTAATGGTTTATAGTGTTTCAGATAAATAGCAGTATGTGCAAAGATACTGAGGTAGGAAGGAGACTGGCATATTTGGAAAAAGAAAAACGTTCATATATAGTTTTCCTGTGTAGATGTGGCTTAGATGTGGGGTTAAAATAAAGAAAGAAATCTAAGTCTTTCACCCAAGAGGACAAATTCAACTGATAATTTAATAAAATTTGCAATTTTAATTTAATAGAAATTTTTATCTCCCAAGAATTCTTCTCTGCTATAAAATCATTTACTTATAGTTTATCTTAATATATTTTCCTTTGTTTCACTGAATCTCAGAGAGTATTAATTTGTTTACATATTACTACAACTGGTATAAATATTGTATTCAGCTGTATGTTATATCATATTCTTTACTAGTTCTGCCATTTTCCAAAAATTATATCTTCTTACAACATAATCTGTTTAGATTTGACAAGGCAAAGACTTTGAAAAATAAAAAGTAGGATTATCACAACGATAATTTCTAGAATGGTTATATTAACTTTTCTTTTGTGATGACTTGTAAATGTAGGTGTACATGTATGTGTACATGTACTAGAAGTATCTTTCCCAGAGAAAAGACTGACCATTTATGTTCAGACTTCAAAATATATACATACATATACACAAATACATATACACATATGCAAATACACATCTTTCCTGATCTTGGATTTTATTACCCTCTTGCCTCCATTAGACATACAACATAATGATCATAATCACAAACGAAGACTCAAAACATAATTAACATTGTTTGCAATCTGAAGGAGAGCACAGAAAACCACATAATTGCAATGGGAAGATTTTCACGTCTCTAAAAGGAAATAATAGGATGGATTTACTTTTTTCTCATGACTTCTTTCCAAATATTTACTTCTGCTTGGTCAGGGTTGGCTTTCTCTTATTTCTGCACCCACACACATGCACATACACGCACATATGAATATTAAAAAATCTCATTAAATGTTTGGGTTATTAAGGGTAAGCAGATGGTTCTTCATGGCTTTTTAATGTTTAAATTGTACTCTGATTCATTCATGTAAGTATAAATTTCCATATTAAAGCATGGACCTTCCCCTCCTCAAGAAGAAAGCCATTAGCTACACTTACTGAGCCCATAAAAATTAACATGCAAACATAGAAAACATAATTGCCAAAGTATTTATGGAACTCTCCTTAGCATAAATATTTTTTGCCTATATATTTCCAGGTAAATCTGGCAGCAGATGAAATGAATCAATCCAATCAGAAAATACAAAAACCATTTACCAAGCCCTACATCATCTATCAATATAATATACCAGGATGAGTGCAGAACAAGTTACTAGTGTAGATTTGGACTTATTGGGCATTGAAGTAGAGGAAGAGTTTGTGGATATTGGAAATAAAGGCTTAGAAATACTTGAATATGATCAGGGTTGAAGTTTATGTAGTTATCACTTCCTGAAATAAAGACTTAAAAATCCAGAAGATCAAGAAAAAGTGCAACAGAAGGTATTAAGTTTTTTAAAATATTTTAACACCCTGGGGGTAGGATGTCATTCATGATACACTGAAGAAGTAAAATCAGAAGTTCAGGCAAGGACAGGAAATTCTGGCTAGCGAGTTCCTTTTTGGTACTCTTTGCAAGGTTTGTAACCGGAGTCAGAGTAAAGAAACCTGAAATCGTGAACAACGAGGTGAAAACCATTTCTGCTGGTTTAACACTTAAAAAAAATATAGTAATTATGACTAGAGAAAATTTTAGGAGAGAATAGGGCTGACAAGTCTAGTGAACTGTCTTTTTAGCAAAGAGCTTCTGTGTCTTTTTCTCTTTTCTAGAGTCAGAGGAAAAAGCCACATTATTTTCTAGTTTGAGTTGGCCAAGGAAACAATCTTTGAAGTAAAATTTGGTTATACTTCATTCTATATCTTGAAAATTAATAACACGTTGCTGTCCAGTCTGTTATTTTCAAACTATCCTTCTTGTTTTGAGAGTAATATTAAAAAAAGACCAATTTTGGGTACCATATTTGGGAGTAATCAAAGCCAGAGTTTGTGTGAATCAGAGGTCAAAAAGAAACAAACACTTTTTAAAAATAATTACCTTTCACCCTAGCTATCAAATTTTAGGGCTAAAAAATATAAGTTCTTGTCTAAATTGGGATTCCTTAAAAATGAAAGGGGGAGGAATAGATCCTTAGCCAGTCAGAACATCAAGACAACATAGGTAAATGAAAACTGCCCACAGAAAAGCAAACATAAAGGTACCCCGTACAGAGGCAGTTGCTTCATCTTTGTATATCTATTCTGCTGTCCTAATGCTTGTGGCATGCATTCTATGTGGCATCTCAATCTGAAATCTATTTGTAACTCAGTAGCTTCTCTCCTTCTTATTATTATCTGTGTTTATCCCCTCAGGTAAGCATATCATAGAATCATAATAACCATTCACAGGTGACACCCATCAGCACTTTCAACTTTCTCTCTCTGTTTGATTAGAAAACAGATGCATTACTATCAGACTAAGCTTGTTTGCTTTCTCTTACTGAAAAAAACCAAAAACAAAACAAAACACTGAGAAATACCTGGTTGCATATTTACAAAGGGCTGGAAATAGAACATTACTGGAATTTCTATAATATAAAAGCAAATATTTATATGTCTACATATCCGAAATTCTGTCACCATCTTCCTAGAAGCACATCTCAAGAACGTCCTTTTTTTCCTTTAAAAGTTAATAATATAAAAATTTTGGTCTCAGCTTCTCTGGAGGAGGGGGAAATGACTCATTCAAAAATTTACATTGATCTCTCATCCAAATATATTCTGAATGATAAAACTGATTTAACTTTCCTCTATAAATGTATTCTTCAGTAAAAAGAGATTTCTTGACAAGTTAATAGCGACTTCCTGCAGTCTGCTTGAATATTATTGTTCAAATATCAGTTTTTTTAATAATAAATATACTTATTTGTGTATTTCCTTTTGATGAATACTCCACTCTGCTGCAGTTTTAAGGAGGAAATAAATGAGCTTCTCAGAATCTCTACGGTAAGGGAAGAGGAATTATACTCACAAACAGTAGCTGCAGCCTAGAGTTCACGCCATTAAGAGTTGTAAGTGGATACTATAATATTCTAACCCCTCTCCAAGTTTAAGCAGTAAAATATCTGGAAAAATCAGAGGCCAGTTAAACACATACATTTAATTGGTAGCTGTCCACAACTATACATAGAACAATTATCTGAAATACGAATTTAAGTTGGAATAATTAATTCCAAAAATGTCCATCTCATTTTGAATTAGCAGTTGATGTTGATTAGAAGGATTCTATTAAGAGATATGAATATAATGGTGAGATAGATGTATAGAAAGAGGGAAGAGACACCATGGACAATGAGTGGGGATTTGGTCATGGTTCTCTCTGAAAAAAGAAGAAATCTCAGCTTTTCCCCAAGTTGAAAGTGGGAAGAAACATCTCAGGGAGATATAGCCCTAACACAGGCTACTGTTCCTTGTACAAGTGTGTTATAAAAAGGAAATATGAAGAGTCTGGCTACTTTGTACAGGGATGAGGAAACAGAATTTCCATCTGATATATTCCCCAGACAATATGCCAAACCCCCTTTGATTCGGAAATAAAGTTATTTAGAGGGACAACAAATCTAAACGTTCCTTCCCCTCCCCCTGCTAGCTCATTGTGTCACTCAGAATGAGGGTGATACTTGCTATTGGGCTGGCCAAAAAGTTCGTTTGCTTAGTGAATACGTTGTTCAATAAAGTTCTTTGTGAAAATGAAAAATGCCTTTTATTTTTGCTTAAAACCAAACGAACTTTTTGGCCAACCCAATACTATTGAGTCCAGTCCATCTGATCACCATACCTTCTCAGTTGTGTCACCTAAGGATCTTCCTTACTCCCTCCTCTACACCTTCTCTCTACCAACCAAATCCATCTTTCATATTACAGGTTAGAATTATTTCCTAAAATATATATCTGACCATGTCACTTTCCTACTTAAAATCATTTAGTGGAACCTGATCACCTATGGTTTTGAACTCATTAGAATGAACTGCCTGCATCTACAAACCTGTTATGTCAAAATTCCGCAGTTCCCCCTAATGCTCAGTGCCTTTTATATCTGATTTGTTAATGTTGGGTATATCCTAAGCACTAAGCACGCTTCATAAATCCACATATGTGTCATTTTATTTATTCATTCACTCACTGAATATTTCTTAGGTACCTTCAGTGTGTACAGAGAAATGGTGGGACAGGGTATAGAACAATGAATAAGGTAGTCAGTCTCTGGCCTCAAGAAACTAGGGAATCAAGCAGGTACTTTCCCCCCTGACTGAGTTAAATTCTTCTCTTCTGGCTTCCCACAGCATCCTAAGCATGCCTTTATCTTAACTCTCCTCAAAGTATACAGAAATATCCTGTTTACTTTCGTGTAATCCTAATATACCATGAGCTCCTTGAGGGCATATAAACATTATTTGCATCTTCATCCCCAGCACATGACGTGGTTTTATAAAGTCTGTCGGATTTAGAAGTGCCTATATCATGTTTTGAAGATATATAATAATTGCAGTCTGCATAAAAAGTATGGATTATAAAACAAGAGGTCATAGGATTTCACATTAAAAACCAGAATTAATATAAAATTTGAAAAACCTTAGAGAAGAATAAAAGTATAAATTATACTGCAGAAGAGAAAACTATACTAAGGATCTGTCACCCACATGCACACACACACACACACACACACACACACGATAAGATCAGAGAGAAATAATGTGACACGTAGATAACATTAAGGAATGGAGATGAAATAACTGGAATATAAACTACACTAAGAATCTAGGGGTCTACCCTGGTGCCGCAGTGGTTGAGAATCCGCCTGCCAATGCGAGGGACATGGGTTCGATCCCTGGTCCAGGAAAACCCCACATGCCTTGGAGTAACTAAGCCCGTGCGCCACAACTACTGAGACTGTGCTCTAGAGCCCGCGAGCCACAACTACTGAAGCCCGTGTGCACTAGAGCCCATGCTGCAACTACTGAGCCCACGCACCGCAACTACTGAAGCCCACGTGCCTAGAGCCCGTGCTCTGCAACAAGAGAAGCCACCGCAATGAGAAGCCCACACACCAAAACAAAGAGTAGCCCCTGCTTGCCACAACTAGAGAAAGCCCACGCACAGCAATGAAGACCCAACACAACCAAAATAATAAATAAAATTTAACAAAAAAAGAATCTAGTTATTACGTGACCAACTTGAAGTATGGAGATGAAGTGTTAGAGGATGGATGAATGCTGATGAGAAAAAAGTGGTGTATCATCAGTCAGTGAGAGAAAAATAATGATAATTTAGCATAGAAAATTAAGGATAAGAAATGATTACATGAAAATATAGAAACTTGAATTTGATTGAGGAATACAAAAGAGAAAGATATTAAAAAGAAAAAGGACTTTTTCATTTATATGTTTAAGTAAATTATGGACAAAAACTAGTCAAGAGTATTTGTGATAAGGAAAGAGAATGGCTGGTGACTACATACCATTTGGGTTTTAATGGGATAGAAAGTTATTAAAAGTAAAGCTAGAGGGGAGCAGCATTAAAGTCAGCATAAACAAGGAGTGGATTTTATGCAGGCAGAAGTGTTGGAGCATCTTGTGGATCATCAAGTTGTACACAGCAGCAGGGATGTGTAGCATCAAGATAGCAGATAGGAGGAAAGAGCCCTGAAGCCAGTGAGGGATTGAGAAGACAGAAGGCATGCATACAGGAGGCAGTCAGTCCAAGGTCAAGGAAAGACGTTGGGAAATGGCAGCTGAGTCAGGTAACTTGGAGAACTGAGGCAGGTAACGGGCTTCTAGGAGGATTCTACAGGGAGCATTTGGCTACAGCGAGAATGAAAAATTGTGTCATCTGCTCACCCTTGGATGATGCTTGGATTTTGAATTTTATAATTGCTACTGAGTATAAAGAAAAAGAAGAAGCCTCTGTGGGTAAGGAAACATTTGTTACTTCCAAGGCAAAATGCATCTGAATAAGTAAGAAAGGGATTAAAAGAACAGCCAACAATGTGGTTAGAAGAAACTGCACATAAAATAACGCAGGCCACACAAACAGCAAGGGCAGAACTTCTACTTGTGTCAAATAATGGTTACACAGGGTTAGAACTAGTATGAAGATGCAGTTTTACCTACCATCAGTAATTACGCAGAAGAAAGAATAGATAATAGATATTACTCAAAAAGTAATACCACAGGGTTTCAAATATATCATCACCAACAATAAAAAATTACTTAAGGTTTTAAAACCCAAAACCTCTCACTCATGTATGAAGATATCAGTTAATTAATAAAAAGCTGTCAAATAATAGAAAATGGCTTTTGTCCATCTTCCTATTTTCATCAATTTGAAAATCTATGAGGAAATGGATAGGAGAGATATTGAATCTCAGCATGTAGCCTCTAGTAGAGAGTTAGAGGATGCACATGAGAATGTGAAAACAACTAGTAACATTTCAATGTGCAGATTAAATGATGCTGAATAGAAATTACAATGACAATAAAAGAGCCATGAGCCCATGTGACAATATATACAATAAAACTTAAAGAAAAAGTGACAACTGTGATAATGAATGTGCTTCCCAAGGAGAATTAAACATTTTCTCAAGTGACTAAACTTCAAAAAATTAATTACTTCTTTAATATTTTATATTTACCTACTATTCTTAAAATACCCCTGGGAACAACCATAATTGTTATGTGTAGGAATTTAGAAAATACATGGTATCATTTTTGTATACAATTTGGGTTCATTCTCCTTTGAAAAACAACTTCTGTCTGACAATCAGCTTTCAGGCCTTTGTTCAGGGGAAGCCGCATTATCACATTAAAACCCAAAGGTCAGACATCTGTGAAACATTGTGTTAAAAGACAAGAAGCTGACGCAGAAAAATTCTCTCTGCTTCATCTCAATATAAATTGCAGATCAAACAGTGTTCTAGATTGACATTGGCCATCCAATCTGAAATGAACTGTATTATATTTAACATCTAAAATGTCATACTGGGCATTGCATATGGTTTTAATTTTCAACTGCCCAGCCTTATATTTGGTATTTGTACTTTCCAAATGTGCTTTTTGACCTTCATATAATAGGATTTTATACCTAGGAATGAACAAGCAAAAGCTTTGTTAAATTCATTGTAGCCATTGATTGCTTATTTCCTTATTTAAAATATAGCTTATTTTGTGAGTAAATGATAAAATATAATTTTAATTAACTCATTTTTAACAGATGGTAACTTACAAAGAAAAATACTTTTAGCATTCTGTGCAATGGGAAATATTTGAAAGTGGAAACTTGAAAACCATTTCTCAGCAGACTCAAGAATTAAATATAATTCTAATAATTACCATATATTTGGTGTCTATGCCACATATTTTATATTGAGTTGCTAAGTCTTGCAATACAGTTGTTTTAAATGTTCTCAATTTTGTAATTCTCTGGAAAGAGCAGTTTACTATGAAGATAAAATAAAATCCCTTACAGAAGTTCATTTTGAAAAAGCAAAAATTTTTAAAAGAAGAATGTTTTATCTCTTGCCCTTCACCTCAGGTTTTTCCAGATTCCTTTCCAGTATCTGTCCACCTAAAAGTAATGTTAAGGGGAAAAAAATGTTTGGAGCTCCTATCAATATAAATGAAAGTTAACCAAAGGAAAAAAAAAACTTTATGTAGAAGTGATAAGCATGGAAGAGAAAGTATAGGTGACTGAATAAAAGGCAATGTACAATAAAGTTAAAGAATGAGCTTTGGAGTCATGCTAGCATTAGAGAATCAAGCTGACCAATTATTAGTTTTGTCAACTTGGAACAATTCACTTCTCTGAGCCCCAATTCCTTCATCTGTAAGATGAGTTTGACAATGCTTACTTCAGAAAACTGTTCTAAGAAATATATTAGCTAATGCCTAAAAGCAGACAATACAATGTAAAATCAATAACATGTATTCTTTTCCTACTAAAATTATTTTTTAAATGAGCCATATTTATTGTCCTGCAATCGGAATATAAATATCTTTCTCACTGTTGTATCTGAATAGATTGTACCTGAATAGAATTTTCTACCAAAAGGAATAAATCAAGTATCCCTGAAGAATTGGTTGATTTAGGTGTGGGTCAGAACATGTACAAGATGTTCCTACAACATCTTGTAAAACCAGATAACCAAAATGATATCAAAGGTTACTAGGGTCATGTCAAAAAAGTTTCAGAGACCAATTTGAAGAGCCTCTCCTAGGATACAATTGAGACAATTAGACCATCAATTAGAATGATAATGGCAATAACTAAAATTCATCAAATGTATTTAAATCTATGTGTACATGATGATATCGAAACAAAACCAACAAATTAAAGAAACAGATCAAAATGAAATAGAAAAGCTCATTAGTCACTATTAGAGAACGATAGTTAACTAACTTATTGCGTTAAAAACTGAATTATAAAGGGAAAGAATCGAGTTTATCTTTCCTTAGTATAAAAAGTGTTCCTCAGTGCAAATAAATAATTGATAGGAAAGTTATTTTTATAAAACTATGCCAATTACTTTTTAAATTAAGAAATGATAGAAATAGAATACCATTATTATCCAACTTCTAACAATGTAATGGCTCCTAGAAAAGATCATCAATGACTGTTAATACCTCATAAAGACAACCAGACACCATGTATCTCCTGATAGAAACGTCCACCACCTAAGAAGTGTTCTTGCCAAAAAAAAAAAATGGACCTGACTGTTTAAATCTAATTTTATTTTTTTCCCAGAAATATAGAAGACAATGTAACGTGTTTTCAAGAAATATGACTAGCCCTCCCGTTTGCTGTTTCTTCCACTATGATTTAACAGAAGGACTTCGAGTCATGGCATGTGGGATGAGATTCTGTATGTCATTTATTAAAAACAGGAAATTTTGAGCAGGCTGCAACTTCTATGAGCTACAGTTTCCTCTAAGAAAGTAACTGAACTCTTAGCCACCCCCTGTATTATGAAACGTTAGGAAAATTAGAGGAGAAAAGTGTGAGCAGAGAGTGAAATTCTGTTAACTCAGTTAGAGAAAATCACAGACTAAAAAATAGAGGGAAAGTGATGTTTAGTTATTAAAACTGCACTGCTTACAGTTTGGATTTAATAACCTGGTAGATGTAACCAAATTTGAAAAATGCTCAATATTTCCATGGAGTTTAGAGGTTTAAAAACACTTTCTCATTCATTTCCCCAGCTGATCATCACAAAAGTTCATTAAATATCAAAAAAATCATAATTTCTTCTTTTTACAGATGAGAAACCTGAAGCTCAAATGTTAATTAATTAGCCCAATACTCACAAAACTGTTTCACATTTTTCCATTTAATTCATTTATGCATTCATTTATTTAATTAGCACAAATTTACTTAGTATTTTTCATGTTCCAGGAAGTATACTAGATATTAGGTATACAGTGGTGAGCAAAAAAGACAAGGTAATCTGCCTTCATAGGATTTATCTCACATTCTAGAGGGAGACATGGACAGGACAAATGTAAAAGAAAGAGAGAGACAAATACCGTACGCTAACACATATATATGGAATTTAAGAAAAAAAAATGTCATAAAGAACCTAGGGGTAAGACAGGAATAAAGACACAGACCTACTAGAGAATGGACTTGAGGATATGGGGAGGGGGAAGGGTAAGGTGTGACAAAGCGAGAGAGAGGCATGGACATATATACACTACCAAATGTAAGGTAGATAGCTAGTGGGAAGCAGCCGCATAGCACAGGGAGATCAGCTCGGTGCTTTGTGACCATCTAGAGGGGTGGGATAGGGAGGGTGGGAGGGAGGGAGACACAAGAGGGAAGAGATATGGGAACATATGTATATATATAACTGATTAATTTTGTTGTAAAGCAGAAACAAAACAAACAAAAAAAAGTGCTATACAAATAGCTTAAGAAAGCCTTTGTAAAGGTCTTCTGTTGAGACTGAAGAGATAAAGAGGAGCCAGTCAAGTGAGGAATGAGAAGAGTGCTCCAGGCAGGAGGAGGAAGATCATGTTTCAAAGCCTCTCACCTCCTATTTACTAGTCTAGCCTGGCAGTATTAGTGGCACTGTGTGTGTCTGTTGTGTGTTTATGCGGGGCAGGGTAGGTTGGGGACTCTTCCCCCTCTCTATCATAGGTCTCACTTCCTGGGACCATAGCATTTTAGCTAAGTTTACTGTGAAGTTTTTCATAAGACTATAAAGCGGGAGAGAATGAAAGGGAGAAAGGTGAAAATGGTCATGTCTAATACTCTTGTATACATGGTCAGGAAATCTTGGCTCCAGGAAACTTCCACTTGCACGTGGATTTTCTCGACCAAACTGCCTAGACTGAAGAGACAGGGGCCACATCAGTAATATTTTCCATATATGGTGGCTCAATTCCATCTTGCAAAATGTGACACTCCCTAATTAATTATGGCAACAATGTGATACCTCTGTGAGGTTTCCTGATATGCAGAATTTTCTCTCTCTTCTCGTAAAAACTGTATTTTGCATTAATGAGTTATAAAGGGAAAGTTATAAACATTAGACTGTTCATAAAAACAGACTATAGACTATTAGACTGTTCATAAAAATCACTGAAAACCTGTATAAGTTCTCTGAGGTTTCTTTCACTATATAATAGTTTCCTCCACCCCTGCCACAGGAAAGATATTAAGGCATTTTGTGTGAAAGTGTGAGGAATGGAAAAATGAAAAGAGCTGCTCAAAAAAAGCTGCCTCCTTCTCATGGCAGTCAAATAATCAACATTTCCACAAGTGTTTTATTTCAAAGCAAGTTATATCTAACAAAGAGAAATTTACTAAAATGATTATGTGTTTCCAGTAAGCCTCATCTCCAACTGCAGCTAAATGTAGCTGGTTGGAATTATAAGCACAGCAGTATTTTATATATTACTGAGATTGATTTTGAGATTTGAAACTCTAGTGTGGTAAACCTGGGGGAAATGACTAGAGGCAATCATAGATGGGACAAGTAACTCTTATTCATTGCATACAAATAGTTTTACATACAGACCCTCAAATCTGTTGACTGAAAAATGGATTTGGCTAATTCCAGAATAAGAGACTAGCCTCAGAATGATTATGTTGAAGACTCCTAGAACAGAAAAATGTTAAATAGTAAAGTGTTATAGTCATTAACAAGAGTTTCTAACACAAACCTAGAAGTTGGAAGGATCTGTGCTTTTCCCTCTGCCTAGAAACTTCTGCCTCTTAGTCATATGTCTTGTCATATGTCTTGTCTAACAAATATTTACTCATCTTTCAAGAAACAGTTTTAGCATCACCCATATTTTGGCAATAAAAATATTTCTTACAATTATTTGAACAAAGAGCCAGTGATAGTTAATTTTATGTGTTAACTTGGAGGGTGTTTTTGGATGATAAACATTTAAATCGGTGATTTTTGAGTAAGCAGATCACCCTCCGTAATTTGGGTGGGCCTCATCTAATCAGTAGAATGACTGAATAGAACAAAAAGACTGGCCTGCTAGACTGCCTTTGACTTGATCCTGAACATGGCAATCCTGGGTCTTCACCCACTGGCCTTCAGACTAGAACTGCACCATCGATTCTCCTGAGTCTTCAGCTTCTCAGCCCATCCTGCAGATTTTGTACTTCCCTGCCTCCATAATTATGGACATGGAGACACTCTAACAAAAGAATACTAATCATACTCTTTGTAAACATGGGCTAAATAAATGGGATGGACTGAGACATCATCTCTCTTTTACATTATTATCAGTAGTATTAGTATAGTACTATATTGGAACTTATTATTACGTTAGGGCAATTTTTATGTCAATTTTTTATATTTTTCATCATTTTTTCTTCCTATTTCTGTAACATTTTCAAATAACTATGAGTTTGTGTTAATTTAAATTTGCAATTAAATAAATCTTGTATAATGCTAACTCTGACATTTATTACTATAGGAATTACTTCCCATATATGACAGGATATGATAGGATATATATACACATACACACATACACACACGAATGGATACATTTATAACCCACAAAATAGGGGTCAACTATTCAATATGGATTTATTAACACTCTTAGTATGAACCTGACACTTTATGAGGTTCTATTGGTTAGGATTACAGTTGGTTGTGAGTAGCAAAGATTTGAAAAGTAGCACCTTAGCCAAAATAGACATTAATTCTTCTATAAAAGAAAAGGAACTAAAAATTTGATAGTCCAGAGTGAGTATTGTCAGGATAGCAGGCTTATTTTCTTTGTTCCCTGGAAGAGTCTCCACATAATCCAGGATGGCTATTAGAGCTTTAGCCATCACATCAACATTCTAAGCAATAGGTAAAAGGGATGGCTCCTCTCCCCTTTTAAGGAAGCTTTATTGGACAATAAAAAAATTTCTATTTACACCTCAACAGCCAACCACTGCAAGAGATGCTATGAAATATATCCTTTTATTGTGGCGGCAATGTCTCCAGTATTTTGTTTAGTTAAGTAAAAAGCAGAGAGATGATACCAAGAGGAATCCAGTAGTTTCTGCCATACCATTGGGAGAATCCAAAATAAATTCCTTACCATTTTTTTTTATTGGAGTATAGCTGCTTTACAATGTTGTGTTAGTTTCTGTGTAGCTGTACAATTAAGTGAATCAGGTATACGTATACATATATCCCCTTCCTCTTGGCCCTCCCTCCCATCCCCAGCCCCCATCCCCCATCCCATCTATCTAGGTCAACACAGAACACCTAGCTGAGCTCCCTGTGCTATGAAGCAGGTTCCCACTATTTTACACATGGTAGTGGATATATGTCAATCCTAAACTCTCAATTCGTCCCACCCTTCCCTTCTCCCACTGTGTCCACATATTATAGAGAAACTCAAATCTGGTTAAGAAGTCAAAACTATAATATATGAATCTACTTTAAAAGTTAAAGTATAAATCTTGTAATATGGATCATGAGGGATGGAGGACTTCAAGAAATAAAGAGCAGCCTGACATGAAACAGAAACCACAAAATTTAGGCCCTAAGTAAATATCTGTTGAATGACTGATTAGCAATCCAAGGGATATTCTCAATATCAGTGCTGAAAGTAAGTCCAGCTCAATGTGATACAAATCTGTGAAAAACCATAGATCAGCAATTCACCTTAATGCACTGAATCATCTTTAGTATGAGAATTCTGGCTCTCAGAACTACCAGAGTCCTTAAAAGAACATCTAGTGAAATCCCTTACCTTTAGTAAAGAATTATGATTCTCATTTTAGAGGTAAGAGCCAGAGATACCAAGTGACTCAGATATGGGAACACAGCTCAAGTCATCACTTGAGATCCAGAATACCTAGTTGTTTTTTCCATTCTACTGCTTATTCCGCAAGCTATATTTTCCATTTCATTGTTTATTCAGCTGTGTTAACCCTATTTGGGAACTTTGCGGAATAGTTACATACTAAATAGACACTTATGAAAGTTGTACTAATCATATCATTTTTGAAGTGTGTGTGCTATCCTTTCTAAGAGGGAATAATGATCAGCTATTAATTAGTAAGAAACTTCCTAATGAACAAAATCCTTCCTTTTCCCATATACAATATTATTTCTATTTTACAAAGCTTATAGCATCTCTAGAGACAAGTCCAACAGCCCAACATGTGGGAAAATAAATACACCTCATTAATCTTCATTATAGATCTGTGAGAGAGGTTACTATTGGCATAAATTGCATGTAGGGTGAAAACTTGAAAAAAATTAGAGATGAAGTAAGGACTCAAAAGCCTTTTTCTCTTTGTCTCTGTTCTTCCTTTCAGGAAGAGTAACAGACAAAACTATGGAGAGCAAAAGAAAAGATAAACAAAATTACATCATGCACAGTGTTCATATTTTTGAAAATGTCCAAAGTTTACTTACAACCTACCCAGCATAGCTAACTCATTATCCATGTTTCTTTGTGTTGATGGCTTTATTTTTTACAGATGACTGGTAATTACAGTGTTAATTAAAGGACCAATCACTAGTTTTTCTTGAGCTTTTCACTGATATAATGGGAATAATTTATTTTGAGCACAAATAATAAAATTGCTTTAGCACAAAGGTGAAAATTAGGAGCACTATAAATTTTACTTGATGTTGCTTTGCCGGTGGACAAACTTTTCAGCAGACAATTTTGTACTATCCTGTTCAAGTTCTATAGCAATTCCACTGAAGTTTCAGGATGTGTTTCTCATTGCACTCACTAGGTACCATCATGAAATTTTAAAGAGGAAACACTATCAGAATAGACAGTAGATGAAGAGGAATAACATTATCAGTTGTTAGAGTCTAAAGTTCTTTAAAGGTCATTGAGCCTGTTTCCTTCTCTTCATACTTGAAGGCATTTCCGCCTGTGGAGGTACAGCTCATTCAAAATCATGTAGCTGGGTAAAGGTGGATCCAAGCCTAGATACCAGTCTCTTAATTATGTATCCAGTTCTCTTTCTTGTTAAGGAAAAAATCTATTTAATTTTAAAAACACTAAGAAGATCACCAAAAATATCAGTAGAAGGACTACTCCCCTACTTTTCATTCCTTACAAGAAAAGTTTGATTTGTCCAGAAGCAGATGACCTTCTTCACCTGTTATTTGAATTCCAATATAATTTACCCTTGTTTTTTCTTCACTCTTCTTATATTTTCATTGTGTTTCTATTAACCTAGGAACCTACAATTATGGTAGGTCAGAATGTGACTCACTCTCAAAAATCATATAAGACAGATATGGCAGAGACATAATTTCATTAGTGGAAAGTGAAGAAGTACATACTGAAGTTCAGCTTGAAAATTGTTCACGAGAGAGAAATGCCCACATTCACTCCTCATCCTATTTGTTCATTAATTTTGGGATAATTACATTCATTTTGCACACCCAGATATATTTTCATGAGAAACATAGTAAAGTTTCATAAGTATTAAATGCACCATTAAATATATTTTTAAATTTAAATTATAATATGTTCTGATATGTTTTTTCTATTTAAATAAATCCCTTTCATGTAGAAATATACATCCAATTGCCCTTCCTTCTTCCCTATTGAGGAACTGAATGTGTGTGTATTTAATAAAATACACACACATTAATAATAAATAATAATTAATAATAAATAATAATTAATAATAAAATACTGATTAAGTAGAGGAAAATTTTAAATTCAAGTTAAAATTCAGTCTTGAAACACAAACTATTCTTTGTCTATATTATTGTTCACTTTTAATGTCCTTCCATGATCCATTTCTCTTGACAAGGCAGTAACATAAAAGCATTCTAATTATCTATAATAGAAAATGCAATTTCATTGCCAAAGAACAAATAAAGCATGATACTAAAAGGTGGCAGGAATAAAACTGACCCAATCAATTATTAAATAGTTAAAGAAATGTGGCCTTCAGAGCTATGGTTAGATAATTGTAGATGGTTCAAAGTTATGGAATCACATTCTGTTTCAGTATATGTATTGGTCAACTCGGACTGCCATAATAAAGCACCACAGACTTGGGTGGCTAAAACAACAGAAATTTATTTCTTATAGTTCTGGAACCTGGAAATGTAAGATTAAGGTATGAGCAAGATTGTTTTTTGTGATGCCTCTGGGCTTGCCTCCAGAAAGTCACCTTCTTGCTATGTCCTCACATGGCCTTTTCTCTGTATGTGACACTCCTCGTGTCTCTTCCTCTTCTTATAAGGAGAGCAGTCCTATTGGATCAGGGCCAACCTTTATGACCTCATTTAACCTTAATTACCTACTTAAAGGCCATATCTCCAAATAGTCATATGGGGGTTAAGGCTTAACGTATAAATCTGGGGGAGACACAATGGAGTCCATAACAGTATGAACTTCAAAAACCATTATAAAGTATTGTATACTATGGATCAATAGCAGTGATTACAATTTGCATTTGGATCCAGTAACCCTGGACTATCCATATGCCATGTTATTTTTATTGTCCATCCTCCCATCTATTTTAATGGCTATATCTCTGTCCAGGATTGCCATGGCATTCTGGGTATATGAATAGTATAATGTGAAGCAATCTGAACTGTTCTTTTTAAAATATTTTTAAATATTTATTTATTTATTTATTTTTATGGCTGTGTCGGGTCTTAGTTGTGGCACAAGGGATCGTCCTTGAGGCATGTGGGATCTTTTGTTGCAGTGCACAGGCTTCTCTCTAGTTATGGTGTGCAGGCTCCAGAGCACGTGGGCTCTGTAGTTTGCAGCACGTGGACTCTCTAGTTCAGGTGCAGGAGCTCAGTAGTTGTGGTGCGCGGCATCAGTTGCCCCACGGCATGTGGGATCTTAGTTCCCCGACAAGGAATAGAACCCGTGTCCCCTGCATTGGAAGGTGGATTCTTTACCACTGGACCACCAGGGAAGTCCCCTGAACTGTTCTTATTGTCTAATTGATATGCAGATAATAACATTAGTATCTACAATTAAGAACTCACTACATGCCAAGCAACCTGCTAATTTATTTATATTTATTATCTTATTTAATCCTCCTAACAAGTCCATTAATTCTATGAAGTATTATTATTATTATTATTTTCAGTAATTTACATAAGAAAACATAATACTTAGAGAAGTTAAATCCTTTGTCAAAAGTACCACCTCTGCCTCCCTAAGGCCTATGCACCTGTTAGAGTCTGCCCAAACCCTAATTCTTTGCTTAAGCCCTCAACCGCTATTTAATTGATAAAGACCCAAAATGTAAAGCTCAGTTTCTTTAGGATCTTGTTGTTAAAGCCATCATAAGTTAAGTCAAGCATTGCAGTTTAAATTCTCTTGCCCAGACGCAGCAATTAAAAGTCGAATATGCATGGTATGACATATTCCTCTACAAGCATTAATAGTTCTCTCCCCATCCACTAAAATTTAAAAGCCAAGCCACAGCCAAGCCCTGGACAAATGGACTCCTCAAGTACTACATGTGTTCTTCTTCCCCAAATGTGATTTTTATCCCCTAAAACTACAGATCTCCCCTATTTTGCAGGTTTAGGGTCTAGAACCATAAACCAGATGGCATGGAGGTCACTCCATGAGCAAGTTCATTCTTACTGGGAGGAAGTGAGAGGGAGGGGCAGGGCCAAACCTTCTCTGTTTTTCCTTCCAAATTCACCAATCAATTGATACTCCTACCTCCCCTAGAGTGAAGTATGTGAGAAGCAGAAAGAAACCAGTAGTGCTCACATCAAGGCATTTACTCTTCAAAATCCTGCCTCAATAGTAATTATAATTTACAGACTAATTTATATAACTGCTGAAATTTGATTTAACCAGAATTATGAAGAAATTCCATTAGAGAGATGCAGAAGCAGATATGTCATTGTGTGTGTGTGTGTGTGTGTGTGTGTGTGTATGCAATTTCAGGTCAGGTCATACAAGAGAATTGCATCCTCATCTGCCATAAATGGATATAGGATGATATTGAAAATAGAAAACTCAATTTTAAGCATATTTTATATATATGAAAGGAAACAGAAGAAATAGCTGAAGAGTTCAAAGTAGTTGCTTCAAAGTAGCATAACTCAGGGGTGGGGCAAAGTAGTTGCTAGGAAAATATCTTTTTTATTTTTTAAGATTTGTAGTATTATTTGACCCAAATATATATATATATATATATATATATATATATATATATATAGCTTTGATATAAATTTTAAATACCATGGAATAATAACAAAAGAAATATCAAATCTTTGTCTGTTATTCTAATGCCTAATTTAGCCAAGAAAACAAAAGAAAAGGGAAGAAGGAAGGAAATAAAGTAATTCAAAAACAACTAGTTCTGGTAGCAGGTAGAAACTTATGGTCAAGATTAAGACAATGACATTGCATCTCTGTAGGTGCTTTTTTATAAGGAAAAAACAGAAAATGTTGCAGCATAAATATTTTCAAAATGCATTCCATGCCAGCTCAAGTTCTCTAGAGTTGCACTGTCCAATATGGTAACCATTAGCTACATGTAGCTATTTAAAATTAAATTTAAAATAATAAAATGTAAATAAAATTTTAAATTCTATCCCTCACATTAGCCACATTTCATATGCTCCAAAGCCACATATGGCTTATGGCAATCTTTTTAGATAGCAGAAATAAACATTTCCATTATTGCATAAATTTCTATTTGGAAGCACTGCTCTAGGCCTTGCTGTTTATACGCTGAATTTGCACAAGACTATACCCTGAAACCCACTATCCTGAAGAGAAATAAACAAACCTGCCAAGGTATCAATGTCTTTATAAAACCAAATATTTTTAATGTCATTTAGAAACAAGTCTGATATTCTAGCCCTGAACTGGGACTACTTCATTCAGATTCTACAGGCATTTGTTAAGCACTAATTGTGTGCCAGGCAGTGTGCTGGATACCAAGAAAACAATGTTACTCAAGATGCTCAAAATCCAGACGTAACATCAGCAAAATGATGGAATAGGAAGCCCCAGACCTCAGTGCACTACAGAAACATCAACATACAGCCCCAAAAGCTTCTATGAGAACTCCAGATATCAGTTAGGAAGATGCAGCACCCAGGCAAGCTCAAATCCAAGAACAGCCTCAATGAAACAGGTAAGAAAATTCCAACCATGCTCCCAAAGCAAGCACAGTTTGCAATTGGGAGGAAAAGTCCAATTGTGGCTTCTCCTTTGGGAAGGAAAGAGAAAGGGAGAATGTACATTCAAAGCTCTAGATTGTGGGGGGACTACTTTCTGTCTCACCTGACTCAGGGCACTGACAGGGAACTGGCATACCTTGAGTGTAGGGGGGCTGCAGAGAACAAAAGAGAATTCAGCAGATTGTGGCAGCACTAGAGAAGTGGTAAAACTGCAGACAAAACAGCCACCATCCACCATGATCAGGAGTAAGCACCCACTTTGTGTCTTCGCCCTAGAGAGAGAAAAAAAAGAGTAGAGCATAAGTCCAATGTTCTCGCTTTTGCGGGTGCAGTCTGAGAGACTGGTTTCTGTCTCATCTGATGTGGAGCGCTGACAGAACAGTTATACTTTGGACACTTGGTGGGTGCACAGAGCTTGGTGGCTCCAGGCAGAACCAGAGAAAAGCAGCAAACCTTTCTAATTGGGAAATCACATACACAAGCCCAGAGAAGGTACATGCTCAGAAAAAGTTGGAAAGACCCCCAAAAATCTGTAGCTGGGTTGATGGGTAAAAGTCTTTCCTTGAATGAAGCCAGTCTATAAGACTGGAAGAGGTGTCTATTTTTTTCAACTGTGTGAATCCCAACACAAAGTTACAAGGCACATGAAGAAACAGGGAAATATGGCCCAATCAAAGGAATAAAATACATCTCCAGAAACTGACCCTAAAGAAAGTAGCACAGTTTTGTTAACTATGTTCACATTGTTGTAAAGCAGATCTCTAGAACTTATTCACCTTCATTAAATGAATCTTTATACCCATTGATCAACTCCCAATTTCCTCCTCTCCCCAGCCCCGGGCAACCAACATTCTACTTTTTGTTTCTAAGAGATTGATCACTTTATTGATTTCATATAAGGTATCTAAAGTTAGATTTCAGGTTATATGTTTTTTACCACAATAAAAAAAAGGAATTTAAAAAAAAAGATGCTCAGGATCCATCTGGGCTTTGAATAATTAAATAAGGCTATACACTACTGTTCAAAACAATGTGATAAGAGCTATTATAGGACAGTATAGAGTGATAAGGGAGAATAGAAGAGAAGCACTTAGCTAACGTCTAAGGCTGTCAGGATCATCAGGAAAGGCCTTCCAGAAGAACTAGTATCAAAGCTAGGGATGAAAAACTAGTGGCACTTTCCACACAAACATGCAAGTTTAGAAGATGAGGTAGTATTTATTTCAGTCAAAAGGAAGAGGATGTAAGAAAGGTTAAGGGCAACAGAAAGCATGTTTTAATTTGTAGTGAGGAAGTATGGGGTAGAGGGAATGGTGAAGTGATAAGGAGAGAATGAAGAGAAAAATCTTAGTAAGAAGTTGTAATCAGGGACTGTATCATGTAGGGACTAGTAAAATATTTAAAGAGTATGGTCTCCCAAGCATTCATCTAATAGACTGTAATTTTCATATTTGTTTTAGTCACACCCTGAACAATACTCTCCACATCATATACAGTATGTTGAATGTATTAAATATTCAAAAAGTATGCACCGAAAGACAATAAAGTAATGTAAATATATGCTTGGATTTGCATTTTAGAAAGTTCTACCTACATTTGGAAAAAGGGATTGTAACAAGCTATCATAATATTAATTCTGAACAGTCTTTGTACTTGCATCTGAAAAGAACAACCATAATGCCATATATATTATGAAGCATACTATATACCTGTTAAGGCTAATGTATATATCTATAACTATAGCTAAATGTCTGCATGCATGTGTGTGTATAAAATATGTTTATGATGTTAGCATAATAGTATTTTAATGATGCATTTATATATTTCTCCTCTGTTGACAGTTTTATTCTCACTTCCAAAATTTGTATAACACTCTTATATATAAGACTATTAGAGAGTTGGGGCCAAGAGAGTAAACATATGCACCCTCAGCACATTCTTAGCTACTTCTTACATAAAAAGTTTAGGTGCTAATGGTATATCAAGAAGGCAGTTATCAGTTAAATGAAATATCTATTAGCCTGGGAACAGAAGTTCCAACAAAGGTACAGACTGCATTAACAGTTGGATGGGCATTATCCATGATACGTTTGTCCTTGGTGTTCAAAGATAATAGCTAGTGGATGGTTTTCTCTCAATATGTGAACATATATGGAAAACCACAAGTGTGTGACCAGCTGCTCACAGGTGAAAGCTCTATTGAGCCCTTCATTTTTGGCAGCTCAACCCCTTTGACTCATGCCCTACATATGCCATGGATTGGGAAAATGTACAGAATCCGCTATTGTTTTACACCAATTCAATCGACTTGTTGCTGTTTCCCACTACTGCACAGCTGTATCAAAGGGTTTGCATGCTGCCTCAGGGGTCACAACTATAAGCTCTATAGCAGATGATTTTTAGGTACAGCGTCAATTGTGACTTTCAGAAAAGCTGTTTGAGAGCCACAGCATACATGACTGGAAGGGATGACAAATTTTAAGTAAAGCCTTTAATTTTATAAATAAGAAAACATAAGTTTATAGAATTTAAATTGATAGGTAATAATGCTACATTGGTTAGTTACACAATTGAGGCTGGTGCTCTTTCCAATATATAATGTTGTTATTAAAGTAGTCCATTGACAAAAGCATTCTTCCTTTCCTTTCCTTTTCTTTTTTCTTCCTTTATTCTTTCTTTCCTTTTTTACTTCGCCCTTCCTTTCTTCCTTCTTTCCTTCCAACCCTCCTTCCTTCCTTCTTTCCTTTTATTTAGGCAACCACTCATTTGCTAATTCACTTATTCACTTTTTTTTTTTTTGCCAAGCACCTAGTGTGTTCTAAGATCAATGGTAATTGCTAAAGCATAAAAAATATAAGCTATAACCACAGCTATAAAAATACTAGCTAAGGCTTCAGGAATAAGAGAGTATAGACTCACTTTTCTCTGTTCCTTCTAAGTATAATTATATACCCTGGAAATTATTTCATAGACAACAGTAAGAGAAATCTGAAATCTGAAAAAAGAATGTGTACTGGCTAGAGAGTGCAGGATTTGAAGAATAACAACATGGCAAGTTACCTGGGTTTTCTTTTCATCTCCCATATACCTTGGACTGGGCAATGGAGAGGACTGCCACAAGAAATGACCAACAGGCATAAAAGAAAAAAGGCAAAAGGAGAGGAAGAAAGAAAGATCGATAGCAAGACAGAATAAGAAAGAGAGAGGGAGGAAGAAAGAAAAAACAGACCTGCTCTTTCTAACCAAAGGACTGGGAAAGTAGAAACCTAACAGAGATCTGATGGGGAACCCCAAGCACTTCTCCACAAAGAGGGCCTCTGTTGATGATCCAATTCACCAACAGCAGTGGCAACAGCAAAGCCTCAGCCACCCCAGCCCCTGCTCCATACCTTAGGTCAGGTGAGTACTGTGATCTCCCAGCAGCAGCAGAAACAAACTTCTAGCTCTCTTATCACCCAATCCAGAACCAGGGCCCAGAGAGTGGTCCCATCCTCTCATATCTACTGCAATAGCAAAGCCCTGTGACTTCCTGGCTTCTACCCAGTGGTATAAGGGGACTAGGCCCAGTGGATTCTTGCCTCATCCAGAATACTTCTCAGTGCCCCCACAGATGGCTCCAATAGGGCTTAAGCAGGAGTCCCAGCAGCACCAGAAAACAAAGAGGACAAAAATAACATTGCAAGAGCTCAGAAACTAAATATTCATAGGAATTAAAGTCAGAGAAGTAGACTATAACTTACACACTAAACTTAAACAGAAAAACTGCCTGCTAAAATAGAATACTTAGGAAAAAGAGTCCCCCAACAAAATAAATGTCCAGGATACAATTGAAAAAACCATTCATTATACCAAGAAACTGGAGAACCAGAATTTAATAGAAAAGATAATCAAGGAATGCCAATATGGAGATTAATCTTATACTGAAATTATCTGACAAGATTTTAAAAGCAACTGCCTTAAAAATCCTTTAAATCAAATACAAATTCTCACAAAACACATGAAAAAAGAAAATTTCAGCACAGAAATAGAAGTTACATAAAATAACTAAAAGGAAATTTTAGAATTGAAAACTACAATAACTGAACTTTTTTTTAAAAAACTCCCTAGTTGTACTCAAAAGAGTGTCAATGAAAAGGAAGAATCACTGAACTTGAAGACAGACCAACAGAACAGAAGTTTCAGCAGAAAAATTTAAAAGAGCAAAAATTCATATTATCAGAATACAGAAGAAGAGAAAGAATGTGGTACTGGAAAAGGATTTGAAGAAACAATGGCTGAACACTTGCCAAACTTGGCAAAAGAAACAAGTCTACACGCTCAAACATGTGAGAACCTCAAACAACCCCAAAGAAATCCACACCAAGACATAACAAAATTACAATTCTAAATATTAAATAAAAAGAAAAAAATCTTAAAAATAGCCAGAGGAAAAGAATGTATTACCCATAAAGGAACAGCAATTTAAATTACAATGGATTTCCTATCTGAAACCATGCAGGCCAGAAGGAAGTGGCACAACATTTTTTTAGGTGGTGAAAGAACTGTTAATTCTAAAAAGGAACCAGAAATTCTATATCCAGTGATGAAACTATCCACCAGGAATAGAGGAAATAAAGACATTCTCAGTCAAAGGAACACTAAAATAATTTGTGCTAGCAAATCTACCCTTAAATAATGACTAAAGAAAGCTCTCTCAACACAAAGAAAGTGATAACAGAAGACAAGGATCTTTAGAAAGGAAAGAAGAACAATGAACTGGATAGTAAGTATAATAGACTATTCTTCATCACATGAGCTTCGTTTAGCAAATATTTTGATTAAAATAAAAGTTATAACTATCTGATGTGGTGCTAAATGTATTAGAAAATTATATTTTTAAAATGAAGAGGGTAAAGGGACCTAAAGAGAAGCAAATGTTCTACACTTCTAAGTTGTAAAACATTGACACAGGGCTTCCCTGGTGGCGCAGTGGTTGAGAGTCCACCTGCCGATGCAGGGGACACAGGCTCGTGACCCGGTCCGGGAAGATTCCACATGCCGCGGAGCGGCTGGGTCCGTGAGCCATGGCCGCTGAGCCTGCACATCCGGAACCTGTGCTCCACAACGGGAGAGGCCACAACAGTGAGGGGCCCGCGCACCACAAAAAAAAAAAAAAAAAAAAAAAAAAAAACATTGACACAATAGCTTGTGATAAGTTATATATGTATACAGCAATACCTATGACAACCACGCAGAAAATTATACAAGTGGATATACTCAAGCCATCGTAAATAAATAAAAATGTAACTCTAAAAGATGTTTAGGTAATCTAAGGCTAAAAGAAGGAAACAAAGGAACAAGAAACACAGGAACAAACAGAAACAATAATGACAAAATTAAACCCCAACATATACATAACTTCTTTATATGTTAAAATGTCTAAATACACAAATTAAAAGACAGAGATTGGCAGAATAGATCCAACTCATAATTCAACCATACTCTGTATACAAATCGTTAACTGAATTAAGAAAAGATGATTAATCTTATAAGATACCTTGGGATATATAATTATAATACAATACCTTGGAAAAATTGTAATGAGTGAAGGGTTTTTTGATATAATTTCATTTGACATACAATTTTAATATAGGCAATAGTATCTTTGTACATGTTAATAAAAATATTGATATTTAGATATTTAAAACTGACAAAATAACTGACAAAAATACCAGCAAATCACTACTTTCAAAATGGCACAGTACATTGTGACACTGAAATAATGAAAACCTGTATTTTAGTCACCATGATTTTTAAAAAATTTTACTTCCTTGGAAACTAAAATAACTGTCTAAATTATTGCTTTTGAACATAGTGTATCTATGTGATATAAAGGGACATGTTTGCCAGGATTGAGTTTTATTTTTAAATGCATTTCACTTAGTGGAAATATAAATTTACCTGAAGATTTATGACTTTTTTCTCATAATCATATTTAAACAGAATAAAAAATTTCAAAGGGACGAGTAATTTCTACAGCAATATTGTAGAGTAGATGTATAAGGATGAAATGGGGGGAAATCCCTAGATTATGTCTTTGTTCTTCCCCTTGCTTTTCCAAGCCACCCACTTTGTGCACCTATGAGATATTAGCTGCCCCTGGGTGAACTCTCTGTAGCTGTTGAGTGGTAAAAAACAAATATATTTAGCACTTAGCTTAATCTACGAAGAGAAACAGATAACTCTTCTTGAACTGAAAGGGAAAGATTTATATAGATAAGGTGAAATTATCTCCCTTCAAAATTAGAGGAAAGCAATGGGAATAATCTAAACATGATTATAAGTGCAACAGATACATAAAAATGAGTTTGAGAATGAAAAATAATCCCTTTAGCTTTCAGGCTTTCACCATGTTGATTTGGTTCATTACTGTCAGAAAACAAAGAGTAAGAAGCTGGAGGGTTAGACAGTGATTAGAAATGATTCAAAAGGCTTTCATGGGCATTTATTCCTAGCAAGATATGCTTTCTCATGAGGGTCTTGCAATTTGGTTCTGATGGTTCATATCCAAATTGCATGGTTGCTTAGCATTGTTAGAAGAATGAGACTGAAACAGGGAATGGAACAGGGTGTAAGATAGAATCTATCCATCTGGAACTAGCAAACCAAGGCAATACCTTATGGTCTGCAATTTAGATGCTAAACATGGAGATTCTTCCTAAAACAAGATGTCGTATGTTAATATGAAAATTCCAGCAAAGTACAGTTGTAGCAAACATCAAACTATCACTGATTCTCAGAATCATAGCTCATAGTAAAACAGTAATAGCTTTATGAGCTAAATGTTAAGTCTTTGGAAGGGTATTTCTTAGTTGTTTTAGTGAAACCCAAAATTAGAGTTTTAAGTTTAATGACTAAGTTGACATTGAAAAATGAATAATAGGGCATTGTGAAAGGTAAAAATTGTAAATCATGTTAAACAACCATGCAATTGGAGGAGATAGTTTATTGGAAAACAAGTCTAATCCATGTTGTATACGTTTAAGCATTTACTGAGTACTTATATGACAGACTATTCCCAAATAATTTCTGCAGTTATTCATGTTCTGGCTTTAGTTAAATATGACTCCTAAAAGCGGCTGATGGACATGGAAACTAAAATGTTAATAACATCCACTATGTGTCGAACATAGATCAAGATATTTTCCAAAAATTATTTTACTCTGTTTTTCACAAGAAACCTGCTCATCATTATCCCTATTTAATAAATGAGAAAATATAATTCATGATTTCATTTAAATTGTCCAAGGTCACAAATGCACTAGGTAGTTGAACTGAAATTGAACCTGAATCTCTTACTATAAAGACCATGTTCTTTGCCTTTTGCCATGAATTGTGCTATAATAAACCTGATTTTCAGCATCTTCAGGGGGCAACTAATTTCCTCTGATGAAATATGACTCTCTCAGCTGTTGAAAATGTACAATGTTGAAAATGCTAGTCACTGAAATGCTATAATTGAAGAGAATCTAAAAAACTATTTGTACTAAGATATGTCCTCTCTCAAATGAAATTCCCAATAAATAAACTTTTAAAGTTTCAGAAACCATAAATATAAGGCACACATATTTTGGGGGTAAAGCACTACTATTGCATGTAGGTAGAACAGAAAAAAAGCAAAATAACAAAGCAGGGACTTCCCTGGTGGCACAGTGGTTAAGAATCCATCTGCCAAAGCAGGGGACACAAGTTCGAGCCCTGGTCCGGGAAGATCCCACATGCCGCGGAGCAACTAAGCCCATGCGCCACAACTACTAAGCCTACACTCTACAGCCCGCAAGCCACAACTACTGAGTCTGCGCAGCACAACTACTGAAGCCCGTGCGCCTAGAGCCCACGCTCCGCAACAGGAGAAGCCACCACAATGAGAAGCCCACACACCGCAACGAAGACCCAATGCAGCCAAATAAATAAATAAATAAATTTAAAATAAATAAAATAAAATTCTAAAAAATGTAAAACAAAGCAATTTCAAATCAATTTTAAAAACATTTACTGAGAATCAGGTAGAGAATAAGATGCTGATGACATAAGAAAAACAGGCCTTCAACAAAGGCTGAATTTTATTGCTGAAAATCTCTCAGGTCTAACTCCAATCAGTTCACATAGAAAGAGCTAATTTGGTGTCAGACATATTTCAGATTTAGGTTTGCAACTTACTACAGTAGTTCTGTGGCCTTGGTAAAATTACTTCAGTTAGGCTTTCCTGAGTTTCTGTTTTCTTTCTCTTAATCGGGAATAATAAGTTAGTTCAGAGAGTTTCTGTGTGGCAATTAAATGAAAGAATTTTTTTTTAAGTCTAGCTTAGTGCCTTGAATTAATAAATGTGAATTTCATCCATGCAGAACAAAATTCCCACAGATGCCAGGTTTAAGGAGGACTTAATCCATTTTCTTTTCCAAATTTCAAAATTTGCACATCAGTTTAGAAGTTGCCATCGCTTTTTTCAAAACACAAAGATGATCAGCTCTTGAAATGTTCAGAGAGAGCAGTTATGAAGGAAAAAACACCTAATTGTGTCAGAGCAAATTATCTAGCTTTGTCAATAAAATATTACTGTGTCCTGTTAATAAAGTATTTAATCTTCTGCCTGCTTTCTTTTAAACAAGGTGAGGTTATTGTGTCAAATACTTTGATTTGAACGTTAAATTTTTTCCAAAGTCTAACTGGTCTACCTCTAGTTGGTGTGTAAGATAGTTATGTGGAGAGAGAAGTGTTTACCTAGAGTTCGGGCTCACCAGTTCCAGAGAATTCCTGGAGACACTTGGCTGGTTCACTGTCTTATGCAATAAATATACCAAGTATTCCCTGAAAATTATTGGCAGCCTAGCTTTGTAATAACACACAGTGGTAAAAATAAAAATAAATGAAAAAAACAGAGACAAACCAAAATCATTATCCGTATCTTCCAACCTAATACAATGCAAATCATAAAAAATCCCAGCAGGCCTTTTGATAGATATTGATCATCCATTCCTAAAATGTATATGGAAATGCAAAAGATCCAGAATAGTCAAGGGGAACTAAGATCCCACAAGCCACGTGGTGTGGCCAAAAACAAAACAAAACCAGAAGAGTCAAGTCATATTTGTAAAGGAAGAAGTATTTGGAAGACATACACTTCCCAATTTCTAAAGGTACTATAAAAAGATGCAAAAATCAAAACAATGTGGTGCTGCTGTAAGACTAAGAATGTTGATCAATGAAATAGAATTGAGAGTCCAGGAAACACAATACATTTTTAGCCAGTTGATTTTTTGACAAGAAGTGCCAAGACAATTAAATGAGAAAAGAATAATTTTTTGACAAGTAGTGCTATAACAACTGAATGCCCATATACAGGAAGATGAATTTAGACTCTTATCTCACATTGTACACAAAATTAACTCAAAATGAATCATAAATGTAAATGTAAGAATTAAAACTATACAGCTTTGAGAAGAAAACATGGAAAAAACATTCCATAACTTCAGCTAGGCAAAGTGTTCTTAATATTTAAGACACTGTTAAGAAAATGAAAGACAAGCCACAGGCTGGGAAAAAATACTTGCAAATCATGTATCTGATTAAAAAATACTTTTACATAGAATAGAAATAACTTTTACAACTCAATACTAATTAAAAAATTAACCCTGTTTTTCTAAGTGAGGACTGTAAAATATTGGAATAGATATTTCACCCAAGAAGATGTATAAATGAATAATAAACATATGAAAAGATGGCCATCATAATTAGTCATTGGGGGAAATGCACATTAAAACTACAACGAGATACTACTTTACACCCACTAGAATGGTTATCATTAAAACTACTGAGCATAACATGTGAAGATGTGGAGAAGTCTGAAACCCTCGTATATTGCAGGGGAGAATATAAAATGGTATCACCACTTTGGAAAGATACCTTGGTACCTCCTTAAAAAGTTAAACATAAACTTACCAAGTGATTCAGTGATTTCATTACTAGGTATCTCCTCAAGAGACATGTAAACATATGTTCACACACACACAAAAATCTTTTCTGGGAATGTTCACAGCAGCATTATTCACATGTCAATCACCAGAAACAGTACAATTTCCATCAACTGGTGAACAAATAAATTGTTTGTGGTATATCTCCACATTGGAATATATTCATCAATAAAAACGAACAAATTACCAATGTATGCTACAACATGGATGATTCTCAAAACACTGTGCTAAGGCAAAGAGGCCAGATGCAAAAACACCTACATATTGTATGTTTCTGGAATGTCCAGAAAAGGCTAGTCTACAGAGACAAAGAAAAAAAATCAGTGTTAGTCTGGGCCCGGGGCTACAAAAAGGGATTCACTGCAAACAGGCAAAGTGGATCTCTTAGGGGTGATAAAAATGTCTTAAAACTGACTGCACAATTCTATGTAAATATAATAAAATCATTGAATTTTACATTTATGATTGATAAATTTTGTCACATAATTCACACTTCAATAAAGCTGTTTTTAAAAAGTAAGTAAACCGATGGGAATTTCTTTTTCCCAGAGCAAGACTGAAAACACACACACACACACACACACACACACACACACACACAGGAAAACCAAAGCATATATTCACTGGTTGATAAAAGCAAAAGTATTTTCCTCATCAAGAGTTTGAGTGTCGGACTTCCCTAGTGGCGCAGTGGTTGAGAGTCCGCCTGCCGATGCAGGGGACGCGGGTTCGTGCCCCGGTCTGGGAAGATCCCACATGCCGTGGAACGGCTAGGCCCATGAGCCATGGCCGCTGAGCCTGCGCGTCCGGAGCCTGTGCTCCGCAACGGCAGAGGTCACATCAGTGAGAGGCCCACGTACCGCAAAAAAAAAAAAAAAAAAAGAGTTTGAGTGTCAACACTTTTTGATTAATTATTTGTTTTGTCTGCCACATATTTAGCTTACTGCATAGATGTTCCAATCAGATATACAATTTGCTTAATGCATTAAAACACCTACACCAAAGCAATAATTATTTACCAACTTTTTAAACAAAATTTTCATCATATATTTTGTGAATGAAAAAAACCCTAAAAAGTTACTATTACCAAAAACAATTAAAAAAAAAATCAGCAGACTAAATTGTGTAAGCTCTCGGAGGGCCTGCTTGGAGAATAGTTGAAATATAGAAGAAAACATCCAGCAACTAATGGTCAAAGTGATATAAAACACAGAAATATTCCTATGTTTAGGAAGGTAGAAAAGAGGAGATATTTTTGATAGTTTTATCATAATGAATAAAATTTTCAAGCAGCCTTTGAAAATGGCCTAGCACATATGTTTTATTTACCTGCATTGTTATTGCTTTAGCCTCTGAACTAATAAATATCAGAAGAGAATTACATTTAGTACTCTGAGAGTGACTGTGACATGGAAAGCAAAAAATCAGTGAAGCTATAGAAAAGCCTGGTGTTAAAATACTAGGAGAAAATTAAATCGATTTTAAAATATTACTTTTTAGTTAATTTTTACTGTGTAAGATATACAAACACATATGAAGATATGTATAGAGATATAGACAGATGTATGTGTATCTATGTCTATATATACCTATTTATATATAATGTTTTATTCACTGGATTTCCCGTGACTCATTTAGATGACCTTGCGACAGGGCAGAGAAGATGTAGAAATACAACTTTAAATCCTAAAGCAATGCTGGCAGAACTGGATATACCAAACAGAGCTTCTGTACAAATAGAAATCAGTCCCCAAAGCACAGTATTTTGTTTTCAATGTTTTATAAAGTACTGGAGGTATTTTTTCTATAGACAATTGCAAACACATGTCTTATCTTATTACTTATATTTACTTAATGCTCTATGAATCTCAGATGAATCTGCTCCAACAATCATTTCATGCATCCCAATAAAGCAGCTGATATTCCATCTGAGTGTTAAGGTAAGTGCTATTTTCAGAACTGTTTCACGTGCACTACACAAAGAAAGCGTCAAAATGAGTGAGGAAATTTTCTATTTCTAGGAACATATGCTTTTTAAAACATTTTCCACTTGTTCAATGACTGAATAGATGTTTCCACCTTAATAAATGAAAATATAATGCCCATATCAATTATATGCTTAAGGGAATTTGCTTTACATCCTTCCTGGTTGTGCTGTTACCTTCTACAACAGGGGAAGATCGGTTGAGCAATACAAAATTTTTTAATATAATTTATGGAGGGCATTAGAGTTTGATAAGTTGCAAACAAGAACTCTTTAAATTTAAAAACACATACAATTTATACACTTGCAACCTCTTTACTGCAAATGTGACTTTTTTAAGCTACAGAATTGTTTTTTACCCTGTTGGTTTTGTTGAAATTAATGTAAACTTTTTGTACATAAATTACAGGATGTATGTATCCAATGTACCTAAAAGTTTATGAATCATCACTGTCCAATTGAACTTTCCATTGATGGAAATGTTCCAAAATTTGCATTGTCCAGTATGGCAGACACTAGGCATACATAGCTATTGAGCACTGAAATGTGGCTAACGTGATTTAGAAAATAAACTTTTAATCTTATTTAACTGTAATTAAATTTAAATAGCCACATGTGGCTGTGGCTTGTGGATTAGAAAACAGAGAAAGAGGAGGAAACTTGGAATCATACTTTTTTATTATCTATAGTAATTTTCATTAGAATTCTAGGTCAGATCTCTATAAATCAGAGCCAAGTGGAAGGTTAAACAGAGCTGGCAAATTTGGGTTTTGTTTGTTTGTTTGTTTTTGTTTTGGGCCATGCCGCGCTACCTGTGGGATTTTATTCCCGACCAGAGGTTGAACCCAGGCCCTTGGCAGGAAGAGCACAGAGTCCTAACCACTGGACCTCCAGGGAATTTCCCAGAGCTGGCAAATCTGTGCTATGTATAGTCCAAAGTCAACTTGCATTCAAGTTCAACTTGCAGTATGTCATTTTGATTTGCTATTTATTGTTTGCTCTTTTAATGATTTGGTCTTCAGTTTACCCTAAAATATTTAAATTTAGATGTGAAGTGAGGTCATTTCAAACATTTGAAAAGGATTTTATTCAAAAGGCAGTATTTCTGTGGGAATTTGTGATAAATAGATCAAAGGTACCCAAACCTTCAAACATAAAGATATTGATAGTCAATCCTTGTTACTCCAATCAAATGTACTTTTCAGAAAGTGTCATTTATTTGCTCCACTGTATTGTATATGTAGAATATTTAGAAAGTTCTAAAAAGTAGACTCATCAAGCAGGAAGGACTCAGTCAAGCAAGAAGGTCCTTTATGGAAAGCACAGGTTGTCAGAAATTGTACCACAGCTCACTGTTGCTTTGTTCTTTTTATGTTTTAGTTTTCTACTATTTGTGTTAGTTTCTAAGACTATGTCTTCAATTTCTTTTATCTCTTATTATGCAATGTTTAATCTGCTATTAATTCCATTTAATTTCATCCGTCACATTGCAGTTTTCACCTCTACAGGTTTGATTTAGGTCTTTATTACATGTTTCATATTTCTGCTTAACTTTTTTCAGAGCTTTATTAAGATCCATTTAAAGTGTAAATTGAGTGGTTGTTTTGCACAGAATTGTTCCACCTTCCCTATAGTCTAATTTTAGAACATTTTCATTTATTTACCCAGTAAAAGAAACCTCATGTCCATTTGCAGTCTCTCCCCATACACTAGCAACCTTCCCCCATTCCCGTGCCAGCTCCCAGCCCTGGCAACCACTAATCTATTTTGTTTCTTCAGATATGCTTAATCCGGACATGTCACATTAATGAAATCATACAATATCTGCTCTCTTTCAACTGGCACTTAGCATGTTTTCAAGGCTTATCTATGTTTTAGCATGTATTTTTACCTCATTCTCTTTTATTGCTGAAAAATACCCCATTTAACGGATGTAGATTTTTGTTTTTTCCATTCACCAGCTGAAGGGACTTGGGTTGTTTCTAATTTTCAGCCCTTGTAAATAATGCTGCACTATGGATATGTGTGTACAAGTTTTTATGAGCATGTTTTCATTTCTCTTGGATATATACCCAGGAGTGGAATTGTGGTTCATATGGTCACTATATGTTTAACATTTTGAGAAACTGCTAAACTGTTTTCCAAAAGCAGATGCACCATTTTACATTCCTACCAGTAACGTGAGCAGTCCACTTTTTCCATATCCTTACCTCTTATTATCTTTTTGATTATACCTCTGCTTATCTTTTTGAACATAACTGTTTTAAAACCCTTGTCTGTTAATTCTAGCATCTATTTCTATTCTGAACAGTGATTGATTTTTCTCCTAAACATGGGTTTTCTTTTCCTGCTTTTTTGCAAGCTTGTTTTTTTTTTTTAATATCTTCATTGGCATATAATTGCTTTACAATGTATTAGTTTTTGCTGTACAACAAAGTGAATCAGCTATACATATACGTATATCCCCATATCCCCTCCCTCTTGCGTCTCCCTCCCACCCTCCCTATCCCACCCCTCCAGGTCGTCACAAAGCACCCAGCTGATCTCCCTGTGCTATGCGGCTGCTTCCCACTAGCTATCTATCTTACATTTGGTAGTGTGTATATGTCCATGCCACTCTCTCACTTTGTCCCAGCTTCCCCTTCCCCCACTGTGTCCTCAACTCTGTTCTCTATGTCTGTGTCTTAATCCTGCCCTGCCTCTAGGTCCATCAGTACCATTTTTTTAGGTTCCATATATATGCGTTGGCATACAATATTTGTTTTTCTCTTTCTAGCTTGGTAGTTTTTAATTGGATGCCAGACATTGTGAACTGTACCTTACTGGTTGCTGGACATTTTTGTATTTCTATAAATATTATTTAACTTTGATCTATCATATACTTAAATGATTTGTTAACCGTTTGATCCACTTGGGCCTTGCTTTTAAGATTTGTTAGGTGGCACTAGAGGCGTGAGGTGTCTAGGGCTAATGCCCTATTACTAAGACAAAACCTGTCTGTGTACGCCAACCAACGTCCCATGGATTATGAAGTTTTCTAGCCTGACTGGTGGAAGGAGTTACTGACCCTAAGTGATCTCTGGGAATCCTTAAAACCCCTTCGGGGTAGTTTCCTCAAACACAAGATGCTCAGAACTCAGCAGAGTACTGGAGAAAACTCTACAGAACTCCGAGTTCTCTCTCTGAGCAACCCTCTCCTTTCTGCTATACTCTGGAGGTCATTACCTGCCTTGGTCTCCCACAAACTTTCGGCTCCAACCGGTCAACGCAGGCAATTCGCTGGGCTGTGCTTAGGTTTTCTCTCCCAAACCCGCATCCTGGAAAATCTTTGAAAGGCTGTAAGCATTTTGAGCTGATTATTTGTTTCCTCAGTCTCCAGGATTAGTTATCCGTTATTGATGCCAAGTGTCTCGGAAGACAGACCCAGCGTTCTCCTTCAAGGGCAGATTTTTTTTTCTTTTTCTTTCTTTTTTTTAATAAAGGTAACTCTGAGAGTTGCCCCTAAAAGCTAAACAGAGCAAACGTCTTTTCTCTCACTCTGAGAACTAGGCAGCGCGCCACTGAGCGAGCTCAAGACGCACCTCCAAACCTCAGCACCGCCTACGGGTTACTGCGCAGGCGTAGAACTTCTGCGCGCCTGCAGGGCTCAGCAACAACTGCGCCTGCGCCAAACAACGGGGCGCGCTAACGCGCCAATCTGCGCCTGCCAATGAGAGTGCCCAATGGTCCTTGATTCCCGCCCACTGACAGGACATCCAATCGCCTGTCCCGGCGCGCGGTGCGCGGCAGGTCCAAAGTGGACTGAGGTTTGAGCTGAAGCGCGGCCCGGGGAATGATGGAGGCGGCAGAGACTAAGGCGGAGGCCGCTGCCCGAGAGTAAGTGTGTCTCGCCAGGTGGCAGCCGGGGGCGGGCTGGGGCGGACCTTGCGCGGTCCCAAGTAAAATCAGTAATTCCCCTCCACCCCTTACAGCGGTTGCGGGTCGACTAAGCCGTGAAGTGATCCTGATCCCAGCCCCCAGTCTTAGGTTCCTGAGGTGACGGTTGCGTCTCTCCAGGAGTAAGGGCTATGAGGGACTGTCCGTACCCCACCACGTACGCACACCCCCCAGAGGTGTGTTCTGAAAGGGGACCGTTCCATCTCTGTTAACCCTCCATGTCTCTTCGCAGATCGACCATCCTAACAGGAGACTTTCCATCCCTAGGAGACATGCTGAGAGGGCCATTCAATTTCTGTCACCCCTGTCCAACACACACTCTCCCAGTGGATTATTTTGTCCCCATCCCCGCCTCCTAATGGACTGCTACGGCCGCTAACAAGGGAGAACTCTGGAGAGCCTAGACCCAGGGGTCCAGCCCCCTGTCCTTAGCTCCTCCTCAAGTACTCTGATATCCTGCCCCCAAGCTTGTGTCCTCTGCGTGGCGGGGCTCCCCCCTTCCCTGTATATTTCCATGACTGATTTCAGAAACTCAAACGGTTTCTATTCAGTGAGACATTCCCTATTTAAACTCACAGCTCCTTCCCCACACTCCTATTCCCCTTGCTTTGCTTATTTTTCTTCACGGCACTTACTACCTCCATGTGTCTTCCGTACAAACACCATTCCTGGTCCCAGATGGCCCTTCAAGCCAGTGCTAGGCAGGACAAGACTCAGCGTTAATACACATAATCACATATGTGCATGTGCACACAAATTGACTAGACCTAGGACCCCAGGAGTCTGCAGTTTCTCCTCTTTTCTTGCCCCTTCAGGGCCCTGGCCAAGGTGGCAGACATCCTGGAGCCTCTAGGTCTTCAGGAGGAGGCAGAACTGCCCGTGCAGATGCTGGCTGAGTTTGTGATGGTGCGTACAAGATGGGAGCTAGCCTTTCACAAGCCAGGGACTGCTCCTGGGTCCTCCTATTGAGACACTGGGCAGCGATAATGGTGAGCAGACTGGAAGGTAACCTTGTTGGCCTATAGTACAAGGAGGTAAGAATATTACCTGCGTCCACCCTCCTTCTGAACAGGACTCCCGGAAGAAAGACAAGCTCCTCTGCAGCCAGCTTCAAGTAGTAGACTTCCTGCAGAATTTCTTGGTTCAGGAAGGCACTGCCCAGGACCTGAACCCCTTGGCCTCTGAAGACACGAGCCGTGAGTGGGCAGGGGGTTGGAATAGGGGCTTCCCTAGTGAAGAAGGAAGAGGGACATCAGTCAAGTCAGCTGTTTGGCTGACGGGAAGACTGAAGCCCCAGTGTTGCAGGCAGGTGGGCCAACCTCACTTATTCCCTCACTCTTGGCTCTTCTCAGGGCAGAAGGCAATTGAAGTCAAAGAGCAATGGAAAGAGCTGAAGGCCACCTACCAAGAGCACGTGGAGGCCATCACAAGTTCCCTGACCCAGGCACTGCCCAAGGTGGAGGAGGCCCAAAGGAAGCAGGCCAAGCTCCAGGAGGCCCTTGAACAACTCCAGGCCAAGGTGAACCAAGGATGAGGGGAGGAGAGGGCAGGCAGAGAGGAGGAGGAAAAGGGTGAACATGCTGGGTTGGACCCACTGGCTGTCTTTTAAAATCCAACCACATGGATGAGTAATATTCTATTGTATATATGTACCACATCTTTTTTTATATATATATAAATTTATTTATTTTATTTTTATTTATTTTTGGCTGTGTTGGGTCTTCGTGTCTTCGCGCCAGCTTTCTCTAGTTGTGGCGAGTGGGGGCTACTGTTCGTTGCGGTGCGCGGGCTTCTCATTGCGGTGGCTTCTCTTGTTGCAGAGCCCGGGCTCTAGGCGTGTGGGCTTCAGTAGTTGCAGCACACTGACTCAGTAGTTGTGGCTCACGGGCTCTAGAGCGTAGGCAGAGTAGTTGTGGTGCACGGGCTTGGTTGCTCCCCGGCATGTGAGATCTTCCCAGACCAGGGCTTGAACCCATGTCCCCTGCATTGGCAGGCGGATTCTTAACCACTGCACCACCAGGGAAGCCCCTGTACCACATCTTCTTTATCCTTTCATCCGTCAATATTACTCAGCCATTAAAAAGAATGAAATAATGCCATTTGCAGCAACATGGATAGACCTGGAGATTATCGTACTAAGTGAAGTCAGTCAGACAGAGAAAGACAAATATCATATGATATCACTTATATGTGGAATCTAAAAAAAAAAATGATACAAATGAACTTATTTACAAAACAGAAACAGACTCACAGACTTAGAGAATGAACTTATGGTTACCAGGGGGAAGGGTGAGGGCCAGGGATAGATTGGGAGTTTGGGATTGACATGTACAAACTGCTATATTTAAAATAGATAACCAACAAAGACTTACTATAAAAAAAAAAAAAAAGAAATCCAAACATAAAAATGCACTCCTCCTCTCCTTGTTCCCCTCCTTTGCTTACCTGCAGAAGCAAATGGCCATGGAAAAACTCAGAATAGTCCAGAAGCAGTGGCAGCTACAACAGGTAGGTCCATTCACCTAGGAAAATACCTCTTCTCGCCACCATGCTATTGCATGGGCCAAGTCCTAGAAAACCTTTATTCTATTTCCTCCAGTGAGGCATTATAGCATGGGTACCATCATGGAATTGAATCCTAGCATCACCACTTACCACTGCATGATCTTGGGCAGTCACCTAACTTTCTCTGCTTCTGTTTCTTCATCTGTGAAAGAAGAAAATAATAGCATCTACTCTATAGAGTTATTATGATGATTAAGTAATTGGTACAGCAAGTGCTTAAAATAGTGCCTGGCACATAGCAAACTAAATAAGTGTTATCATCATCTTTGTGCTCCTTTTCTCCAGAGTGCCTCACCTTTTAACAACACATTCTGACCCTTCCTTTTTTCTAAGCCCCTGGTCCTGCCTAAAGTGAGTAGAGTCCCTCTTTCCATCTGTGCGTCTGAACCCCCAGCTAGTTCTAGGCTGTAGGGGTTGGGGAAATGGCTCTAAGACGTCAGCATCTGAGGAACCGTGTCTACATTCTCACTCCTGGTAGGAGAAGCGTCTGCAGCATCTGGCAGTGGTTTCTTCAGAGGTGAGGGAGCGTCAGACAGGAACTCAGCAGGAGCTTGAACAGCTATATCAGGAACTTGGAACCCTGAAGCAGCAGGCAGGGCAGGAGCAGTACAAGCTGCAGAGGTGAGGCCGGGAACATGGGCTACAGACCCAGGGTGGTTCAGCTCAGGTTCCCTGTCTTCACACCCACCTCCTCCTTCCAGGCACCAGACCTTCCTCCACCTGCTATACACCCTTCAGGGTAAGCTGCTTTTCCATGAGGCTGAGGCAGAGGTGCCACAAGAGTTGGATCTTCCTAAGGATAAGCCCCAGCAGCTGACCCAGCCCCAGGAGCAGAACATTCGGGACACCATGGGGAGAGATGAATGTGTGTCCTCCAAGGTGAATGAAAGATGGAACAGTTGGGCAGGGAGGCAGAGAGAAAAGCTGGGAGATGAATCTTACTCACTGCTCATACCTTGTCTCCCCAAGGCCAACAACCCACAGCCTGCTGGAGATACAGGCTTACCATGGCTTCCTGGGAGACAGCAACATGGGGAAGGATCCTAGATTAGGTCAGACTCCAACTCAGGCTATGGTGTCCCTGGACTGTAGGTATGGCAGGAGCGAGGGTCTCTGGTCTATCTGTCTCTGTTTCTGTGCTCCGCTATTCATGGAGGGGATGGGACATGGGGAGGAGCAAGGAGTTTATCTTATGGATGAAGTTTTGTACATTATCCCCATATCCAGCCTACCCTGGGCTAATCCCTCTCTTCCTCTTCCCCAGCTCTCTGGCCTCACCCACATTGCAGGATGGACTTAAACTCCTTGAGTGCAGCCTGATTTTTGACTACATACCAGGTCGGGGCAGGCTCTGGATTCTGTTTATTAAAAGCCCTGGAGTTCTCTCAGTTGCCTGTTTTTCCGCTTATCTTCATATGTTGGTGGGAAGAACCACACTCATAGGCCAGCAACAAGATAGGTGCTGGGACTGGTGTGAATAGAGAGGGTACAGATGGGGAAGGGGCCCTGGCCTGGGGCATCAGGGGCTGCTTGCCCAAAGGGATATACTACAAACATGCTGAGCTTAATTCAGGGAGAAGGTGAATGCTTTATGCAGGTGATTAGATGTGGGAGGATAATTTTAATTACTGATCCAAATGTTTACTGAATCTCTGATTTGTGCCAGGTCCCTTGCTATGAACTGGAGCTACAGCAGTGGGCTTATCTGACCAGTCCCTGCCTACATGGAGCATAATGAGAATGAACAATTGAAAAGATAAATAGGATGATTTCAGGGTGTGTTAAAACAGGGTAGCAAACTAAAACAGAGTAATACAATGAAGATCAATAGTGAGAGTATAGAGACCCCCATCTGTGTATATTGGCCTGTGTCTATGAGTCAGTATTTCTATTTGTGTTTGTATGTGTGTGTTTCTGTGTCTTTGTTGCTTTCAGTCTCCATTCCTCTGTGTGTCTGTCGCTGGGTGTGTGGACAGGGGCGGGCATTACTGTGTTTGAGAAAAAGATTGCATTCCTGATTGAGAGTGTGGAAACTGCTACTTCAGAGAGAAAGAGAGAAAAATGACAGTTCTCAGAGCGTAGAAAACTCATTTTCCATATGAGAAAAGGACCTTCATGTGAGAGAAAGACCTAAACATCCCCATGAGAAAGACACTGGGGCCTTTTGTTTTTGGTGAGAGAAAGTTTTAAGAGTCAGTGTTCCCTGTCTGTCTCAGACTGGGTCACCTTCTCTCAGGTGGAGATTGAGATCCTTGTGCATTCCGATGGTTTGCCCTGCTTTACTAAGGTGTCCCTAGTTTTCTCTCAAATTGTCTTTTCAAATGTGTTGGCCCCATTTTTTACGTATGAAATAGGATAATTATCAGAGGTCTTTGGGCTCAGAGAGGATTGAGGATACTCCACCAGGGAGCACACAAATGCCCACAGAGTGGCTTCCTCAATCTACTCATCCCCCTCCCTCCCACATGGTTCCTGCTGTAGCCTTCTAGTAACCCAAATATCCAGTCCCATTTTTCCCTCCCTCCTACTGGATAGGCTCCCTTACCCCTACAGTCTCATTTCCTTTCTAGTCTCATGTTCTCCAAAATGTCTGCAGCACAAACGAGAGAGCAAGAGTACATATATATTTATCCACCCCAGGAAAAGAGTGTCTACTAAGGGACACTGGGGTGTGGGTTGGGATGTTGTGGAGTTTCCCTATCTTTGCATACATTATGGCTGTCAGCAAGTCAGCAGGGAAGAGAAGACACTCACATGAAGCCCACCAAGATGGGGGTGAAGGATAATACCCTGAGATACTCCAAGCCAGGGACAGGGGAAGGAGATTGGGCAGATGTACAGTAATCAAGCACAGAGGTCTGCAAACTTCTGGGAACCAGATTTCTCTCAAGGAGTGTGAAATGCATCAGTCCACACTGAGGCCAAAGAGGAGGGGAGGCTTGATTATCTGTTATGTTCAAAGCCCTTGATTTGCCCATGTGGCTGGAGCCTCAAGTTGGCCGGAAGTGTCTTGACTGACCAGCTCAGGAATTGGGACTTGCTGTCAGATAGAAGATGGACTTCAGCTTCCAGCTCTTCTCAGCCCTCTGTTAGGCCCTTAAAGACTATTCTTGTTCATTGATACTTGCACAAGGTAGATGTGTGCAAGGAGGAATACTACCCCTGGGAAATCGTGATCTCTTACACAAAGACATGGAAATCTATGAGTCCACAGAAGCTGCTGAAAAGGCCCTGCTGCCTGCCAGAATTTTTTCTCTTCCTCTTTTCTATTGAAGGGAAGGACACAGAAACCAGTGAAGAGTGGGGGCGGAGGGGAGACTAGGCAGTGAATCAGCACAGTCAAGACAGTGTTGCTCTGTCTTGACCAGAAGTCTTCTTGATAACTTAAAGTGAAAATTAAGCTTACTCTGTTAAACCAATAGGAAAACTTTCTTTTTCTATTCTCTTTAAGAATAATGTTTTCCTTTTTTTTTTTGCGGTACGCGAGCCTCTCACTGTTGTGGCCTCTCCCGTTGCAGAGCACTGGCTCTGGACTTGCAGGCTCAGCGGGCATGGCTCACGGGCCCAGCCGCTCTGCGGCATGTGGGGTCTTCCCGGACCAGGGCACGAACCCACGTCCCCTGCATCGGCAGGCAGACTCTCAACCACTGCGCCACCAGGGAAGCCCAATGTTTTTCCTTTTTAAAGATAATTTTGTTTAACATTATTATGGTTAAACATTATTTTGTTTATTTTTTTCTAGTTTTTTTCATATTTTCTAGGTATTGTCAATTTTTTCTAGGAATTTTTCGTTTCTAATCTTTTTAAATTGGTATGAAGTTGTCGTAATCTTTTTAATCTAAATCTGCAGCCTGTTTTAGGATGGCCTAATGTTATATTCCTGATACTTTTTTTGTGCTTTACTGATTTTTTCCTTTATACATCCCTTCAGATTTTCATTAATATTTTTTATTTTCTGAATATCATCTTCTGAGAGGGGTAT
The DNA here is from genome assembly GCF_963455315.2 of Globicephala melas. NCBI lineage: Eukaryota > Metazoa > Chordata > Mammalia > Artiodactyla > Delphinidae > Globicephala > Globicephala melas. The sequence continues at coordinate 42,415,032 of NC_083329.1, read as the reverse complement.
GTTCAAGTCTCCAAGTGAGAGTAGATTTGTTTTTTTCTCTTACAAACATCTGGATAGTTTCAGCAAAGCTAATCCCCCTCATTCTATCTTTATAATCTTGAAATTTGTGAAACTAAGCTCATTTCAAATATTCTACCCTGTCATGAAAAGAAAACTATCTTCCCATTTTAGAATCTGTCCTTAATAAACCCCATCCTGTCTTATAGAATTATGTAACTTCTTATATTACAATTTTTACATCTCCTCTTTGGGCCAAATATGTGTAAGTTTTAAAATATAAACTGTGGTATTAAATCAACTAGTTTCCTTATTCCCAGCACAGTATTTAAATGACCCTTTTGATACTTTGAACATTGGGCTCTGAAAAATTTAGTGAGTTTTGACACACTTTGCTCTTGAAACCCTGAATAACCAAGGCATTAAGTCTGAAAACTATAGTCTCAGGAATCAACATCTTGAGGCCTTTTTAAACTGTCATGGGGGGGGGGGTAAATTCTTTTTATGTTGTTAAATTGAATTTGTGTAACTGTTGACATAGTTATAAAAAAACTTGTTAATCTTTATGGAGCTCTGCAATTTTAGATGCCATATTCAAACGCCTTTCTAAAATTTTAAGTTGTCAAATGAACTTTAGCAAGCACATTTACGCAAGGTATGCATAATTCATTTCATCATACATTTTATAGTGATTATACCCATATGATAATTATTTAAATGAGTTGATTACTGTGTACCTAAAATCATGTTTTGAGATAGAAAAAAGAAGGGGAAAATCTAGAAATATGCTTTCAGATGGTGACAGAACTTTTGGAAATAAAAGATTATCACAAACATTATAAAAGAAATAAACCATAAAATTATGTAATCTAGTGCACAAATTGTTTATGTACTATAAGTAATGTTAGGAAAAACAAACACAAGTTGGAGTAATCAAAATAGGGTTTATTTTATGAAAGTTTGTTTAAAATATCCTATAGAGTCTCCGTGTTATGAAATTATATTACAAAAACTTTGGGTCTAATCTTAATAACCAATCATAAATAGCAATTTTATTAATAAAAATACTAGGTGTATTAAATTTTTGTCCTGTTTATGTAACTTAGTAGACAAGAAGTTATGCTTTATATGTGTCTTTGAGGGAAAATACTTCTCTTTAGGGACAGGGACCTGTCCACAGTCTCCATATATGTAAGCCTTGGATTTACCTGGCTAGGTATTCTAGAAATAAAAAAGAATTTGCAAGAATTTATTTACCGAAATTCAGTATTATCTCTGGTTGTTTCATTTGGTTACTCCAAGTGAAGATATTATATGAAGATAATAGCGTTTTGGGCAAGATATACTAATTTCTTGGTTGAAAACTGTACTCTTGATGATGATTGAAATGCCTAACTTTGTTCCAGTATGTCATTTTCAACATGAGAAAGAAGGGGAAAAGGAAAGAAATGGTAAATTTAGTTGAGGAATTTAGTCATAAAATAGATAGCATTTGTGTGTGTGTGTGTGTGTGTGTGTGTGTGTGTGTGTGCGTGCGCGCGTGCGCATACACATATAAAATTGGCAGGGATAATGTAGATTAGCTGGAGGAAGTGAGTGACTGCATGACAGATATTTGACCTCTTTTTTCAGATAACCATTTGTTCTCTGTGATTCCTCTCTGTAGGAATATATATATCTTTGCATCCACAAATGAACATATATCAATACCTTCACACTTTAAAAGTACTTAGTAAATGTTCATTGGATCATCTTCAGGGAAGATTTCCCAAAGAGCTGCCTCTTAAGCTCAATTTCAAATAAATGAAATTATCCAGAGGCAGATTTCATCATTTATTGAATGTCGGCTATTACTGAATGTCAGTTCTGAGAATTTAAAAAAACAAAACAAAACCATCTGAGTTTAAATTTAGAGATAGGAAGGAAAAATCTAATTTTAACAAAAAATTATGTTTGTCATTAAGGACTAAGAATTGAAATGTTTTGGTGGCACCAAGGATAATCATGCATACTAAGCAGAAGGAACATTATAAGTAAAGTATAGGAAATGAGAAACTGGCAATTTCAGGAATGCAAATTCCTGACAATCAGTGCTTGGAGCATAGGATATAAGGGAGGAAATGGGAGTAGTGAGTTCATGAGAGCCTTTTACCTTTACCGTGCTGGCTATAGGAAGTCAAAGCCTACACCTGGAAGCCAAGGAAACCTATCAAAATTTTATTTCCTACTTGGGTAAAAAATTTTCAAGTACCTTTTAATCTATTGCAGTAGAACTCTCAGAAAGTCATACCATTGGTGAGTACATTTATGAATTTAGAGCAGAATGCACATTTAGAAAGCAGTACAAATGCCTTCATCCTCCTCCTGAGCTAAACGTATCTCCCTGTCTAACCGTTGCTTATTATTGGGACTTGCTATAATGACAGCAGCAAAAGAGCTGAAATCCACTTAGGAAATTAGATATCATATTAAAGCAACATTGGAGTAGCAGGAGAATGGAACCTCTATTTTAGACTGTTGATACTTAAAAATAAGTATAATACAATGATCATAATTATTAGTAGCTGCATATTATACCCACTAAAATAATCACTAAAGCAGTTCAGTGATACTAGTATTCATGGATGATGACAGTTACCAATCCAAACAAGTACACACCAACTAGAAACTAATGAACCATCTATCCCAGAGCTCAGTGCTTTCTGGTGACAGAAGTCACCAAAGCCTTTAGTCACTGAAGGCTCATGACTGTTTGAGAACATCGGAAAACATATTCAGCAATGGAAAATCACTCATCGTGCCTGAGAAATATTCTACTTATCAAGATTTTAGGGATTAACAATTGAAAATAGGAGGGGGAAAAAAAGCTCAGCCTTAATATAAAATGTTTATATTAAATAATAGTGACCTACTTCACATCAATTAGAAAATGAGTATGGTTTTTAAACAGTATCCCATGACTACCATAATTTTAATGTTAGCAATTATGTTGAACAATATTCAGAGATTACTGGAATGTAAAGATAAGAGAAGCTTTCCATTAGGTGTCTATGTCACCCTTGGCATTCACAACAGACAGTTCTTATTCTTTTGGAAAAGAAAAAGACAAGTCTTATTTGGTTAAAAAAAAAGTCTGGTATCATAAGAGATTTTCTATTTTACTCTTCCACCCCTATCTCTACTCCTATATCTCAGGAATTTTCAGAAACTAATTCAATAGCTAAATTTAACTCTGTTGGTGTGTGGTGGTGCTGGTGGTGGTGGTGGTGATCTCAAGAAGTAGAAGTAGTTATTGAAAAAGAAATTTATTACAATGAAAAGGAAGGGCTAGTAGATATTCAGTTAATTCTAATAGTCTAATAATATTTTATATCTCTTGTATAGAAGAAAAACTAAAACTGGGATTTCATGTGCCTGAAATTTGTTTTATATCTAAATAAGATAATTTTGGAGGG